>NC_041389.1:16124679-16125579 GCF_002162155.2 Triticum dicoccoides | reverse complement strand
GGGGGGGTGAGTGTCCTCGGAAACTAGAGATAAATCTGCCGAATGTGACCCAACTAGGGACATCAAATCAATTATCCCTAAAAATAAGTGTTGCGTATTGACAAAATGATCGTGTATTTTCTAAATTATAATGAGTACAGTATTTAAATTTATTTAAAATTTTATGTAATACTAAAAATGGAAATATCAAAAAAGGAAAATAAAGACAGAAAATAAAATAAAAAACAATGAACAGATATTCCAAAAAAGAAAAGTAAAAAACCTAAAAAAATAAAAAGAACGGAACAGAACCGACTAAAAAACTTTTAGATGGGTCTGGCCTATGGCGCGTTGCCCGTGTCAAACCCTCCGACAAGTCACTGCATTGAGGGCCATAAAATTTTTGGTCGGAAGTGGTGAATACAGAAACCGGCCATGGGCAGGCACACAGGTCCAATGTGCTCAACCTATGGTAGCAGTGCGCCCTTCAGAGGCCGAGACCACACAACAAGGTAGACCCGACATGCCCAGACCAAGAATCAATAGATGACCATGTCCGAGTGTCAGAATAAAAAATTCGACCAGCAAACCTTAACCGTGGTGATCAAAAGCCAAATTAAACGAAATGGGCGCTGTTGCCAGGTCCGCATGCCGATCATGCAGGGTCATGGGCTCTGTCTCGCCATCACGGTAGGAGAAACACTCCTCCAAATCGCGGTGTTCGCCTGCATCGGATTCGTGTGACCAAGTCATTTCCTTAAAAGAATCATTTCCTTTTTTTTCTACGGCGATGGCAAGAATAATTTTCGCTGATGAAGATGGTTCTCCTTTCTCCTCTCGCTCCCCCTCTCCCCGCGCCACTTCTCCCCCTCCTTGCCCCTCCGCCACCGCACCTTGCCCCTCCGGCGATGGCCTGGGCCC
>NC_041389.1:16123934-16124669 GCF_002162155.2 Triticum dicoccoides | reverse complement strand
TGGGCTTTCGTTTTTGGGCTCTCGCTCCCGATGAGGATGGCTCATCGGACGAGGACCCTTCTCCCCGGCCCTCGCCGTTTCGCCCGGTGCGGGCTTCGTCCCCTGCCGCCGCGCCTCGCCCCCCCAAGTTCGCTCCCGGGGGTCGGGGTCGGCCGTTGGTGTCGCTGTCGTCCGATGCTAGCTGGGCGGGTTTCTCGTCGCCGGCGCAAATATGATAAGGTTCCCTGCTTCTCGTGTGTTCCTGGGATTTTGGGAGCAACTCCGGGTGTGGTGTGCTCCTTCTCCCCCTCCTCTGTGTCTGGCTCGGCTTCCCCGTCGCCGGCGGCAGCGTCACTGGGGCGGGTCACGCCACTGGCTCCGCTTGCCCTAGATCTGGTTTCCTCCCCGTTGACCAGTGGTTCGCGGGCCGGTCCGTCTATTGGGTTTGTTGGGCCTCGGGCTATCGTTTTGGCCTGTCAGCCCACTCCCCCCACCCTCTGGCGTCAGTTGACGATTTCCGCCCTCTCCTTTCTGTGGACCCGGTGCGGCCTCCCTCTGTTCCCCCTCCCCTCTCCCCCCAGCCCGCGTGGCCCATCTGGCCCAGGAAGGCACGGCTCGGTCTGGGTATTTGTGGATCCCCCGTGGCTCCTCCTTCCCCCTGTTAGGGTTTCCGGCTTCCGCCGCTGATTTGCGTCGCCACCGTCTCCCCATCCGCCGCGGTCCTTTGCTGGGCCGGTTCGGCGGCTGCTGGTCCTT
>NC_041389.1:16111594-16123827 GCF_002162155.2 Triticum dicoccoides | reverse complement strand
TGTCAACTGCATGAACCGCCAAAAACCTCCTTTGGTCATCCAGTTTGGTTTGGGGCTTCCTGGCTGCGCTTTCTTTGCTTTGGACAGTGATCTTCCTGTCCTGACAGCGGCTCCCTCCCTATCTAATGCTGCCATTGTGTCTGTGAAAGATCAAATGATTTCGTCTCAAACTTTGCTTGAAGGGCTTCGGATCTGGGATGTTGAGGGATGGGATTGGCAAGTTAACCAGATTTCGAACTATGAATTCTCTGTTGTGTTCCCTTCCAAGGACTGCCTTCGGATGATTGCTTCGTGCACTAGCTTTAGGCCCTGTTTGGTTCATAAGTCCTAGGACTTTTTATAGTCCCAACTAAAAAGTCCCTAGTCCCTAAAAATTCCCTCCCTATTTGTTTCCAGAGACTAAAAAGTCCCTAGTCCCTTCCTAGAGGTTATTAAATGACCACGTTGCCCCTAGGATATAGAAAAATAACAATCAAACAACACCATGGGGTGGCGGGCCAATGGATGCATGGAGGGGCATTGTTGGAAAAGTCCCAAAAAGTCCCAAAAAAGAGTCTCCTTGAGAGTCTTCTTCATTTAGTCCCAAATGCCTAGTTTAGTCCCTAAAAAGTCCCTCCCGTTTGGTAAAAAGTCTCTAAGAGGGACTTTTTCTAGTCCCTACACAAAAAAGTCCCCGGAAACAAACACCCCCTTACCCTTCCCCTCAACCAACTGGTGGTGTCTGTGAAGCCGGCCTCTTGCAGTGGAAAGGTGGTTGGTCCTCTTTCTTAGGTCTGGATGTTGGTGAACGATTTGCCAGCGGGGCTTCGTTCTTCTGCCTTTCTCATGGCATTTGGTGTTGTGATTGGGAAGCCTGTGGAGGTGGATATGGAGTCCTTGGATAAGGTTGGTCCTGCTAGGATTAAGATTTGGTGTGTGGATCCGCTTTGTGTTCATGGAGCTATCGATGTTTTCTCGTCTCTCAGTGGTGTCAGACTCCGTGTTCGGGTGGTAGGGGCGGCCGCTTTCCAACCCCCAACCCCTCCTCCTCCCCCATCCAACCCCTCCGACAAGCATGACAAGGAGGGAGATGGCTCTGCTGGTGGTCAAAACCAAAGAGATGGCTCTAATCTGCGTTTCACCCAATCAGAGTGGGATGGGCTAGCTAAGTCGGAGCGGGAGTTGTTTCATTCCCAGGCTCCTGCTGGCTCGGCTCCTCGTGGGCCGGCGGCGATCCCCGCTGCTGATCCCCTGGTGCCTGCTGCTGATGATGTGCTTTTGAAGAACCAGCCTGTTTCGGCCTCCCCCATTTCTGGTGCCTGCTCCAATCTTACAGTTCGCCCTATCTCCCTCACTCGCTCCGGGATTGAGGATTTGCCTGTTTCCCCTGGTCGTGATGAGGTGGGAGCCCAGTCTAAGAGAAAGAAGAAATCTTCTGTGCTCAAGTTCTCGGCTAAGAGCAGGAATTCCTTGGGCTCCAAACAGTCCATGACTGGTGTTTGTCGCCGCCTCAACAAGGACCTCGGCTCGATGTCTCGATCCGGCCCCGTCCCGGCTTCTCCCGTAGCTCGATCTCCTGCGATTCGGTCGCTTGCGTCCACGGCTTGCAAGGGTAGGCGGGTTGCTGATGTGGGTGGATCCATCATGGAGCGAGCGGAGAGGCGGGCTGCTGCTAAGGATCTTCCCCCTTCAGGTAACCATCTTGGCTCTGTCCCTTCTTCTTCCCCTACCCGGCTAGTTTTACCGTCTCTTTCTGATGATCTCATGTTAAGTATTATGTCTGATGTGGGAGTGTCGGTTGATCCCGAGGTTGGTTCTCTTGTTTCTCTTTTTTCTACTATTCGGGCTAACGAGTTGGCCCAGGCGGCATTGCTAAAGCTAAAGAGGCCGTTGCCTCTTCTGCTGTTGCTTCTGTAGGAATTCGGGCTCAGGGTGCGGGTGTGGAGGTTGGTAGTGGCCAACCCCAGCCTTGTACCTCCAGTAAGGGCCCTGCTAAGCGATCTAAACCTTGCGCGGTTCCTAGCAGGTCGAGCCTCCGCATTAAAAACTTGTCTTATAAATGAAAGCCCTACTCTGGAACATTAGAGGTTTCGGTGCTAGGGTGCTCCGTGACCAAATTAAGGACTTGGTGCATGCGAATAATATCAATTTGGTGGGGATGGTTGAAACCTTTAAAGAGTCTTTCTCCCCTAATGAACTGTCGTCTATTGCGGGCATGGATATATTTGATTGGCATGTGTTACCTGCGTCGGGCCATTCGGGGGAGGGGGGATCCTCATTGGCTCAAAAAAGTATGTTTTTGGTTTCGTTGCCTTTGATCATGGTATCTTCTGGGCCAGCACAGTTGTTTGTCACAATGCCCTTAATTTGTTGTGGGAGTTCATTGTAGTGTACAGGCCGACAGATCATTCGTTGTCTTCCTTATTTCTGAACGAGTTGTCTGATAAGATTGAGGGTTGCAAACTACCGATGGTTATCGGTGGGGACTTCAACCTCCTTCATTCCCCCTCTGATAAAAGTAATGACAATTTCTCTTGGCCTCTGGCTAATGCCTTCAATGACTTTATTAGCTCCAATGCCATCCGCGAGCTTCCTAGGGTTGGAGCCCGTTTCACTTGGTCTAACCATCAGGCTAACCCGATCAGATCGGTTCTTGATAGAGTTTTCATTTGTCCAAGGTGGGACTCGCTATTTCCCCGGACCTCCCTCGTCGCGAAAAGTATCGTTGGATCCAACCATACTCCTCTTCTTATGGATGATGGGATGCATCAACATAGCTCTCCTGCTAGGTTCCAATTTGACAGAGTCTTGCATCAAGGGGACCCTGCTTCCCCTGTTCTGTTCAACTTTGTGGCCGATGCCTTTTCTCGCATCCTTCTTAGGGCGGCTCAGCATGGTCATATCTTGCCTGTGGCTTCTCACTTAGTCCCTGATGGAATTACTCACCTGCAATACGCTGATGATACCATCATAATGGTTGAATTGAATGATGCCTGCATTGCCCATCTTACGTTCATCCTGTTATGCTTTGAGGCCGTCTCGGGCCTGAAAATCAACTTCTCCAAAAGTGAGCTCCTGGTTACTGGTGTTGATGATACAGAGGCCTTGAGATTGGCTAGGCTGCTAAACTGCTCCCTGGGCTCTTTTCCCTTCAAATATCTGGGTCTTCCTATCTCTCCTGTGGTGCTTCATGCTAAGGACTTTGCTCCGGCTGTGTCTAAGGTGGGAAACAGGGATCTTCCCTAGCGAGGTAGATATAATACCAACGCTGGCAAAGTTGCTCTCATTAATGCTTGCCTCTCCTCCCTCCCAATGTTCCTTATGGGCTTCTATATCCTTTCGGCTGGCATCCATGCCGGTTTTGACAAGCACAGGGGTGCTTTCTATTGGAACGCTACTGATAATAAATGGAAATACAGGCTGGTTAAATGGAAGCTCATGTGTAGGCCTAAAAACCTTGGGGGTTAGGCATTATTAACACACTGGTTATGAACAAATGTCTGTTAATTAAATACTTTCCTCACTCTAGCCCAATGTTTGCCGGTGCCCGACGTGGATCTCAGTTCTGGAAGGACCTTATTAAAGGCAAGCCTCTGTTCCTAGATCATGTTAAGTTTATTGTGGGTAATGGTACCTCGACTCATTTTTGGCGCGACTAGTGGTGTGGTGATACTCCTTTGGCTCGTAGTTTCCCGGTTTTGTTTTCGTATTGTCCTAACCCTGACATCTCCATCGCGGAGGTGGCAGCTAATAATTGGGACTTGGCCTTTCGCCGCTCCTTGTCTCCTAAAGAGTTGGAAGACTGGCAAAGCCTCTCTGCCATCTTCCCCCTGCTCTCGGAGACGCCGGATTCTATTGTCTGGCCTCATTCTGCCTCTGGTCGGTTTTCTGTTAAATCGTTGTACACGAGGCTCATCAGAGGTGTTCCTTCCAATAGGTTTTCCTGCATTTGGAGGTCCAAAGTTCCTCCTAAGATTAAAATCTTCCTCTGGCAAGCCTCCAGAGGTCGGCTCCCCATAGCTGACCAAATTCGTAAGCGTAACGGGCCGGGCTCGGAGTTTTGTGCTCTTTGCGGTGCTGTGGAAAACATGGATCATATCTTTTTTCACTGTGTATTGGCTAAGTTAGTGTGGAGCTGCGTCCGGTTGTGGCTTCAGGTTACTTGGAATCCTTCCTCCTTTCCTGAGCTGAGAAACTTCGCCAACTTGCTGGTTGGGTTTACTAAGAGGGTTTTCTGGGTTGGCTTAGGCGCGATTTGCTGGTCTCTTTGGACGATTAGGAACAAATTTACTATTGAACGTGTCTTTCCTTCTAAGGCTGCTGACGCTCTTTTCAAATCATGTATATTCTTGCAGCAGTGGAGATCATTGACTAAGGAGGACGATCGCGGAGCTCTGGACCAGCTAATCTCTAAAATTCGGGCCTCGGCGTCCTCTATCTCCGGGCCGGCTCCTGATGTCTAACCGTGCTGGGCGCTGTTTCTTCGTTCTTGTTGCCGGTTGTTTCACTCTCTTTCCGGCCTGCGTGCCGTGTTTGGCAGGTTGCCATATATTCCTAGTACTTTCGTGTGCCTACTACCTAATTTCTGTTTCTATGGATTATGGGTGCTTCGCCCTGGTTGGTGTTTGGGCTTGTGACTCTACCATGTGGCTTTATTTATAAAGTCGGGCTTAGGCCTTTTCTCTAAAAAATAATAATTTTCGCTGCTACAAACTTCCTCAGTTCCTCTAAAACACATTCATTCTGATTATGCTATTACAGAAGACATTCACAACCGTCAACTTATACAACAACGTATTTCGTTTCAAATAATGCATGATACACACATACATTCCAATCATTTGGTACGTTTGGATCAGTCTAACCTATTGACATGTTCACATATACAAAACTGCTTTCTTGGATTCAGGTTTTTTTATATTGGAAAATCAGTTTAAACAACAATATGATACGTGTGCCCTTTCACAACCGTCTGCTGTGAAGTGTGTTCCACTGAGGTTAGTAAAGCATACACACCCATTTACTCTAGTGACGCAGAATCCTTTGGTTGACCACTGTGCATATCTGTCACGTCCATCTTCAGAGAGATCTCGTTAGCAACAGTTCTTCAACGATGGATGTTGACTTAATGCTGAACCACATCACTGTGTTGTTGTTGTAGCTTTCCCCATGTCTTACATGCCTATGAGTAACTAAGCACCAATGAATGGACTGATTTCTTTTGACACCTTCCATTTGTATGACAGATCGATGAGAGGCTACCATACTAACCTTGCTTGTTTGGGTGGGAAGAAGACATGACGCATGGTAATGCGTGCATACCAGATTATGAGTAGATCGTGTCTCGGACCAGTAGGATCCATTTATAATGCACTTCTAGCACATTGCTCCATGGTGACCACACTGGCTGGTAGTCATTACTCATTACTCAATGGGAAGTCTATATACAAGCTGGCTAATTAACACGACACAATGCCCTAGTCCGCATCCTTTGCACATGGACACAACGGAAGCCACTGCTCCGTGCAATCCCCAATCGCCAATGAACTGCGTGTCCTAATCAATCTTTCAACCACTCGGTCCATCACCACTAACTCAGCATCTAAATAATTTGTAGAGAACCTAAGCAATAGTAATGCTTCCTACGAAAGTGTCCACATCACACGACATGTCCGCATTTCGCCTTCTACACCTTAAGCTGAAACCACACTCATAATTTTGGCGAAGCATGCACTCATATCCTTCTAGCGTTCGACCTAAACAGACACCTAATTACATGCATAACAAAAGTAAACATGCATATACAACATGAAAATATTAATTTTGGCATCTGGTACCTCTCGTCCTAACCTCACTCTTGCTACTTCCTTGTAGCCCTCCCCTCATTTTTTAGGCGTCCTCGAGAAAAGTTTGGAAGGTGCATGAGGCTCTAACAGACAATGCATGCTTGGATCTTCAATGTAAATCCTGCTACCAATATATCTATTAATCACAATCGTGACACAACACGTTGGGATCTTGCTCATGACTTCCACCTTGATGTGCTCACCGAGGATGACATTATTTGGAAGCACATAGCTATTGTACACTACCCGGTAGCATCCACTTACAAGGCAAAAGTCTTGGGTACAATTCTTTCTCCCATGGAGCATATTGTTTGGGAGGTTTTGGCACCAGGAAAAGTTGAGTTTTTTTTCTTGCAGAGGCATCATAACTAAAGAAGACACGAGCTCGCCGTGTGGCAGGCCATGGAGGCGCCCTCTAAAGTGACTCGTGATCAGCAAGCCCGATGATTTTAGAAGCCGGACCCGAAAGGACGAACTTCACCTCACCACGAGGGCCCAAACCTGGGTAACAACATTGTGTGAACTCCCTTTAGGTATTTCCAGCCATGTTCTCCACCGTACTGATGAGGGTACTTGCGGATTCCCATACTGTCACCGATACCTCTCATGCACAAACAACTAGTGCGCGCACTCCTCCTCCACCTTAGAGAACCATTCCCACAAATCTCTTGATACCATCACTCGCTATTAGCATACAGAAAAAATCGATATATCACACACATATACACAATTGTATAAATGGATAGTAACATTACCATCAGCGTCAGTCTTCTTCTTGAAGATACATTTATTCTCGATGGCTTGCCGATATCGGGCAAGTCAACGAAAGTCCACACTTTGTTCTCATACATGGATCCCATCTCAGATTTCATAGCTTCAAGCCATTTTGTGGAATCTGGGCTCATCATCGCTTCCTCATTCCTCGTAGGTTCGTCATGGTCAAGTAACATGACCTCCAGAATAGGATTACCGTACCACCCTGGTGTGGATCTTACTCTGGTTGACCTACAAGGTTCGGTAGTAACTTGATCTGAAGTTTCATGATCGTCATCATTAGCTTCCTCACTTATTGGTGTAGGAGTCATAGAAACAGATTTCTATGATGAACTACTTTCCAATAAGGGAGCAGGTACAGTTATCTCATGAAGTTCTACTTTTCTCCCACTCACTTCTTTCGAGAGAAACTCCTTCTCTAGAAAGGATCCAAATTTAGCAACAAATGTCTTGCCTTCGGATCTGTGATAGAAGGTGTACCCAACAGTCTCCTTTGGGTATCCTATGAAGACACATTTCTCCTATTTGGGTTTGAGCTTATCAGGTTGAAGTTTTTTCACATAAGCATCACAGCCCCAAACTTTAAGAAATGACAACTTTGGTTTCTTGCCAAACCATAGTTCATCAGGTGTTGTCTTAACGGATTTCGATGGTGCCAATTTAACGTCAATGCAGTTGTCTCTAAAGCATAACCCCAAAATGATAGCGGTAAATCAGTAAGAGACATCATAGACCGCACCATATCTACTAAAGTGCGATTACGACGTTCGGACACACCATTACTTTGCGGTGTTTCAAGTGGTGTGAGTTGCGAAACTATTCCGCATTGTTTCAAATGAAGACCAAACTCGTAACTCAAATATTCTCTTCCACGACTAGATCATAGAAACTTTATTTTCTTATTACGATGATTTTCTACTTCACTCTGAAATTCTTTGAACTTTTCAAATGTTTCAGACTTATGTTTCATTAAGTAGATATACCCATATCTGCTCAAATCTTCTGTCAAGGTGAGAAACTAACGATACCCGCCGCGAGCCTCAATATTCATCAGACCACATACATCAGTATGTATGATCTCCAACAAATATGTTGCTCGCTCCATTGTTCTGGAGAATGGCATTTTAGTAATCTTGCCCATGAGGCATGGTTCTCAAGTACCAAGTGATTCATAATCAAGTGATTCCAAAAGTCCATCAGTATGGAGCTTCTTCATGCGCTTTACACCAATATGACCTAAACGGCAGTGCCACAAATAAGTTGTACTATCATTCTTAACTCTGCATCTTTTGGTTTCAATATTATGAATATGTGTATCACTACTATCTAGATTTAATATAAATAGACCACTCTTCAAGGGTGCATGACCATAAAAGATATTACTCATATAAATAGAACAACCATTATTCTTTGATTTAAATGAATAACCGTCTCGCATCAAACAAGATCTAGATATAATGTTCATGCTCAATGCTGGCACCAAATAATAATTATTCAGGTCTAAAACTAATGCCGAAGGTAGATGTAGACGTAGCGTGCCGACTGCGATCACATCGACTTTGGGACCATTTCCCACGCGCATTGTCACCTCATCCTTAGCCAATCTTAGCTTAATCCGTAGTCCCTATTTCGAGTTGCAAATATTAGCAACAGAACCAGTATCAAATACCCAGGTGCTACTGCGAGCATTAGTAAGGTACACATCAATAACATGTATATCACATATACTTTTGTTCACCTTGCCATCCTTCTTATTCGTTAAATACTTGGGGCAGTTCCGCTTCCAGTGAACAATCCCTTTGCAGTAGAAGCACTCAGTCTCAGGCTTAGGTCCAGACTTAGGTTTCTTCTCCTGAGCAGCAACATGTTTGTTGTTCTTCTTGAAATTCCCCTTCTTCTTCCCTTTACCCTTTTTCTTGAAACTGGTGGTTTTGTTAACCATCAACACTTGATGCTCCTTTTTGATTTCTACCTCCGTAGCCTTTAGCATTGCGAAGAGCTCGAGAATTGTCTTGTTCATCCCTTGCAAATTATAGTTCATCACGAAGCTCTTGTAGCTTGGTGGCAGTGATTGAATAATTCTATCAATGACACTATCATCGGGAAGATTAACTCCCAGCTGAATCAAGTGATTATTATACCCAGACATTTTGAGTATATGTTCACTGACAGAACTATTCTCCTCCGTCTTGCAGCTATAGAACTTATTGGAGACTTCATATCTCTCAATCCGTGCATTTGCTTGAAATATTAACTTGAACTCCTGCAACATCTCATATGCTCCATGACGTTCAAAACGTCATTGATGTCTCGTTTCTAAGCCGTAACGCATGGCACACTGAACTATCGAGTAGTCATCAGCTTTGCTCTGCCAGATGTTCACAATGTCTGCAGTTGCATCTGCAGCAGGCCTGGCACCCAGCGGTGCTTCTAGGACATAATTTTTCTGTGCAGCAATGAGGATAATCCTCAAGTTACGGACCCAGTCCTTGTAATTGCTACCATCATCTTTCAAATTTGCTTTCTCAAGAAACGCATTAAAATTCAACAGAACAACAACAGGGGCCATATATCTACAACAACATAGACAAGCAAAATACTATCAGGTACTAAGTTCATGATAAATTAAAGTTCAATTAATCATATTACTTAAGAACTCCCACTTAGATAGATATCCCTCTAATCATCTAAGTGATCACGTGATCCAAATCAACTAAACCATGTCCGATCATCACGTGAGATGGAGTAGTTTTCAATGGTGAACATCACTATGTTGATCATATCTCCTATATGATTCACGCTCGACCTTTCGGTCTCAGTGTTCCGAGGCCATATCTGCATATGCTAGGCTCGTCAAGTTTAACCTGAGTATTCTGCGTGTGCAAAACTGTCTTACACCCATTGTATTTTAACGTAGAGCTTATCACACCCGATCATCACGTGGTGTCTCGGCACGAAGAACTTTCGCAACGGTGCATACTCAGGGAGAACACTTTTACCTTGAAATTTAGTGAGAGATCATCTTATAATGCTACTGTCAATCAAAGCAAAATAAGATGCATAAAGGATAAACATCACATGCAATCAATATAAGTGATATGATATGGCCATCATCATCTTGTGCTTGTGATCTCCATCTCCGAAGCACCGTCATGATCACCATCATCACCGGCGCGAAACCTTGATCTTCATCGTAGCATCGTTGTCGTCTCGTCAACTATTGCTTCTACGACTATCGCTACCGCTTAGTGATAAAGTAAAGCAATTACAGGGCGATTGCATTGAATACAATAAAGCGACAACCATATGGCTCCTGCCAGTTGCCGATAACTCGGTTTCAAAACATGATCATCTCATACAATAAAATTTAGCATCATGTCTTGACCATATCACATCACAACATGCCCTGCAAAAACAAGTTAGACGTCCTCTACTTTGTTGTTGCAAGTTTTACGTGGCTGCTACGGGCTGAGCAAGAACCGTTCTTACCTACGCATCAAAACCACAATGATATTTCGTCAAGTTAGTGTTGTTTTAACCTTCAAAAAGGACCGGGCGTAGCGATACTCGGTTCAACTAAAGTTGGAGAAACTGACACCCACCAGCCACCTATGTGCAAAGCATGTCGGTAGAACCAGTCTCGTGTAAGCATACGCGTAATGTCGGTCCAGGCCGCTTCATCCAACAATACCGCTGAACCAAAGTATGACATGTTGGTAAGAAATATGACTTGTATCGCCCACAACTCACTTGTGTTCTACTCGTGCATATAACATCTACGCATAAACCTGGCTCGGATGCCACTGTTGGGGAACATAGTAATTTCAAAAAAAATCCTACGCACACGCAAGATCATGATGATGCATAGCAACGATAGGGGAGAGTGTCGTCCACGTACCCCCGTAGACCGTAAGCGGAAGCGTTAGCACAACGCGGTTGATGTAGTCGTACGTCTTCACGATCCGACCGATCCAAGTACCGAACATACGGCACCTCCGAGTTCACCACACGTTCAGCTCGATGATGCCACGCAGGGCTTTGCCTAAGCACCACTACGATATGACCGAGGTGGAATATGGTGGAGGGGGGCACCGCACACGGCTGGAATAGATTAATAGGTCAACTTGTGTGTCTAGAGGTGCCCCCTGCCCCCGTATATAAACGAGCACGGGGGGAGGCGGCCGGCCAGGAGGAGGGCACGCCAAGGGGGAGTCCTACTCCCACCGGGAGTAGGACTCCTCCTTTCCTCGTGGGAGTAGGAGAAGGGGGAAGGAGGAGAGGGGGGGGGCGACGCACCCCCCTCCTTGTCCAATTCGGACTAGAGGGGGAGGGGGCGCGCGGCCCTGCCTTGGCCGCCCCTCCTCTTCTCCACTAAGGCCCATCTGGCCCATTATACTCCCCGGGGGGTTCCGGTAACCCCCCAGTACTCCGGTGTATGCCCGAACTCACCCGGAACATTTCTAAAGTCCAAACATAGTCATCCAATATATCGATCTTTATGCATCGGCCATTTCGAGACTCCTCATCATGTTCGTGATCATATCCGGGACTCTGAACTATCTTCGGTACATCAAAACACATAAACTCATAATACCGATCGTCACCGAACTTTAAGCGTGCGTACCCTACGGGTTCGAGAACTATGTAGACATGACCGAGACAAGTCTCCGGTCAATAACCAATAGCGGAACCTGGATGCTCATATTGGTTCCCACATATTCTACGAAGATCTTTATCGGTCAAACCGCATAACAACGTTGTTCCCTTTGTCATCGGTATGTCACTTGCCCGAGATTCGATCGTCGGTATCTCAATACCTAGTTCAATCTCGTTACCGGCAAGTCTCTTTACTCGTTATATAATGCATCATCCCGCAACTAACTCATTAGTCAAATTGCTTGCAGGGCTTATAGTGATGTGCATTACCGAGAGGGCCCAGAGATACCTCTCCGACAATTGGAGTGACAAATCCTAATCTCGAAATACGGCAACTCAATAGGTACCTTCGAGACACCTGTAGAGCACCTTTATAATCACCCAGTTACGTTGTGACGTTTGGTAGAACACAAAGTGTTCCTCTGGTAAACGGGAGTTGCATAATCTCATAGTCATAGGAACATGTATAAGTCATGAAGAAAGCAATAGCAACATACTAAACGATCAAGTGCTAAACTAACGGAATGGGTCAAGTCAATCACATCATTCTCCTAATGATGTGATCATGTTGATCAAATGACAACTCATGTCTAATGTTAGGAAACTTAACCAACTTTGATTAATGAGCTAGTCAAGTAGAGGCATACTAGTGACACTTTGTTTGTCTATGTATTCACACATGTATTATGTTTCCGGTTAATACAATTCTAGCATGAATAATAAATATTTATCATGATATGAGGAAATAAATAATAACTTTATTATTGCCTCTAGAGCATATTTCCTTCAATAATCCGCGTTGGAGGTGATGTAGTCTTATCATTTCTCAATGACATCGAAGAAGGTCTGCAAGGAGAGGAAGTAGGCTGCGGTGATCAAACAATGGAGGAGGATCATGATCGTGATGGTGGCTCCGGCGACCGTGATGATAGCACCGGTGACCGAACGGAGTCGGGATCAACTGTTGCAAAGTCCGGC
>NC_041389.1:16092512-16110926 GCF_002162155.2 Triticum dicoccoides | reverse complement strand
GAACCGATCCACCGCCTCCGCCCCTCCCAAATCGCGCCGCCACTGCAGCCACCCTCCTCGGATCGCACCGCCACCACCGCCCCATCCCACGGCGCGCCTCCCGGCCTCCCAGCGCGCCGCCGCCCTGCCTGCGGCGCTCCGCCTCCCCTCCTCCCAGCGCGCCGCTGCCCTGCCCCGCGGCGCACAGCTGCCCCGCCAGGCCTCCCGACCACCGCCGACCGGCACTGCTCCACCATCCCCATGCTGCACAAATCCTCTCCTGGTTCTTCCCCATCTAGGATCTGGATCGGGGTCATCCAGGTGCTCGCCGTGGATGAGGAAGGCCGCAACCGCTATGGGCGTGACCTCTACGCTCCGCCCCACCCGTGCATCCTCCCTGTTTCGCCTCTGCCATGCCCATGCCGGCGTCCCAACAACCCATCTCAAGTGAGCAGTCCAAGGCCTCGCGCGCGAGCAGTCCATCCAGCTGCTGGTCGTGGATCTCCCACAGCAAACTCGGTGACCTGCCCAGGCCTGAGCGGCGACCTGCCCTAGGCTAAGATGTGACCTTCCTACCTGTATCTTCTCCAAATTGTTGTTTCATGGCCGCCGACAGTGGATCACTGACCAACTGATCAGCTAACCGAGAATGCATCAAATCAACGAGGAACGAGGATGGGGACGTACGTCAGTATTCTGTTTGAAGCTTTACTCCTCCGTTTTTGCACATCACATCACGGGGGAGCAAGAAGGAACCCAGTACGCGCTCTCATTGCCGTTGATGAATCAGTGGCAGCTACTCTTGCTGTTGACAATTATCTGTCGGTGCTCACACTGGAGGCGAAGTGTGCAGAAATAAAAACGATGGCCGAAAATAAACAAAGACAGTGGCTCGGTGCGTTCGTGAGTATAGCTGATGGATGGAATTTACAGGTAGTTTCCCCGTAGCTACACTACATTGTCATTTATCTTCGGTACAGAATAAAAAGTAGAGACTAGAAGACAACACTTAAGCAAACGCTCAGCTTCGATTCATTCTGCATTATCAAAGTAATCTCTGGCTTCGATTCATTGCCAGGGCTGCTCGCTCTGTATTCATGCACTAAAAGCTCCCTTCCAGCAGGATGATAAAAACAGGGGCTTAGTTCTATTAGATAAATGACCATGCACTAGGCTGTTAACTTTATTTTTTCTGAATCACCTTGCTATCAAACGAACAACATCAACTAGACCACTTGCAGGTTCAGATAGGAGTCTCAGTTAATAGTTACTCAAGTTTTCTTTCATTAATTCTGAACAAAAAGCTGCTGATGTTTGCTTAGCACTTTTGTTGATGGTTGTACCAGTTATTTTTCTTTCAGCGTTATGTAACTAGTGTATAACCAGTGGAGTCAATCGGCTTAAACGATTCTCACTGGCATTAATTGACCCAAAATTTCCTATTGTTTTTGCACATGTTGGATTCGAGGAAAAACGTGTATAAAAAAGTATGATTTCGGAAGTTCAGGTGTAACGGATATCGAATTTCAAACCAAAAAAATGTAAACAAAAAAATCATGGAATTCAAAGAACAAAAACTAAAAACTATGGAGCTTCATGAAAAAAATTAATAGCACGCGAAGTTCAAGTTTCAGAAATTCCAAAGTTCTCGTGTACCACGGACAGAAGAACAATGATCAAATAGAAAAAGAGACCGCCTAGGCCATTTCACCGAAAAAGCAAAAAAATACAAAAATTTTCTCAACAAAAATCTATAAGAAGTTCAAATTTAAAAATCAAAGCAGGTCAACGTTAGAAAAATGAAGTTTTTAATATCTAAAAGACAAATTTAGAAGTTCAAAGAAATTTTAGCATGAAGTTAAAAAAAAAGTAGTTCAAAATTCTTTATAACGGATTTTCCCCGTTTGTAAGAAAATCAGAGAAGTTCAAATTAAAAAGAGGAGCATTTTAAAAGATTATACAAAACTGATTTCCCCCGTTCTATAAAAATTAGAAGTTCAAATTGAAATAACGGCGCGGTACCATTCTTTATATAAAAAGCTTTTTCCCCGTTACTAACCAATAAAACTGAGAAGTTCAAAGTTTAAAAATGGTGAAGTTCGATCTTTATAAAAAATCGGATCTTTTACATTATTAAAAAATAAAACCAAGAAGTTCAAAATTTTAAAACAAAGAACTTCAAAAAACTCGATTTTCCTTGTTACTAAAGAATAAAACTAAGAAGTTCAAATTAAAATAATAGAGAACTTCAAAGTTTATAAAAACCTCAGATTCTCCATCTAAAGAATGACTAATAAGTTCAAATTAAAATAAGGGAACAACAAAATGTGTTATAAAAACGATTTCCCCCGTTTTAAAAAAAAATAGGAAGTTCAATTTTAAAAAATAGAGTAATTCAGTGTACATTAAAAACACAATTTTTCTCGTTACTAAAGAATAAAACACGGAAGTTCAATTTAAAAACGGGTAGAAGGTTGATGTTAAATTAACAAATAAAAAAGATGGAGAAAATAAAACCAGGAAGTCCATATTAAAAAGATGGAGAAGTTCGATGATTATTGAAAACTCTGATTATCCTCATTATTAAAGAATGGAAACAAGAAGTTTAAAAATAAAAAACAAGAATTTCAACTTTTAAAAATATAACGTTCAAAATTTCATAAAAAAAGATTAAGAAATAAAACCAGGAAGGCCATATTAAAAAGATGGAGAAGTTCGATGATTATAGAAAACTCATATTTTCCTCGTTATTAAATAATGGAAACAAGAAGTTCAACTATTAAAAATATAGCATTTCAAAATTCATAAAAAAGGATTAAGAAAAATCAGATTAAAAAATTCATAAAAAACTCAAAATATTTCACGTAACCGAGAGAGGTTGAGGTTGACAACTGCGAGAAGTTCATGTACTACATGGTGTGCATTTTGTATTAAAAAGAACAAAAAAGCAAATGCTAAAAGTTTTGTTGTTACAAGTTCAAGTCCTTGGTCGGAGAAAGTTAAAAAAATTATTGTGAGAGACGTTTGTACAAAAGGAATATTATTTGTGTAACACTTACGAATGGATGAGAAAATTACAAACAAAAATACGTCCGAGAAGTTCAACGTGAAAACAGCAGGAAGTTCAACTACTAGGTTAAATGAATTTCAGATGAAAAACTTTCAAAATCGTCGCAAGTATGAAAAAATGATCTACACGGGAAAGTTGTGTGTTTACAGCAGCTTTCCATCGGTATATCACCCGCTCAATTCGCGAGAGTGGGATGGAGAGCTACGAGCAGTGGATGAAGATCTACGAGCAAAAAAATCATGTGAAAAACAGAGTGAAGTTCAGGTACACGCACCGAGAAGTTCAGGTTCTTCACGCGGTGCATTTTCGAATAGTCTGTTTCGCGATAGAGGCAGAACGAATGATCCCGCCGTTTTCGGAATTACTTGAAAACGGCTAGGAATCATAGAACAACATGAAATAGTTTCGCATTTTCCGTAGCTTTTCAACGGTATATTATTTGCCCAATTCCGATAAAGTTCGTAAAAATTACGGCGAAAATACGTTTTTCACCATTTTCGAAACTGACTTAAAACCGTAAAGAATTGGAAGGAACAATACATACCAAAAAGTTTCGCATTTGTTCAAGCTTTGCAACGCCATATCATTTGCTGCATTCGGACGAACGGTTAAAACATTAGCTCGAAAATACAAACTCGATAGGACTTGGACCATTTTCTAAATTACTCTTAAACAATTCAAAATTAGCAAAAAACTTTTGAGATGAAAAAGTAGCGCATTTACATAAGCTTTCCAAAGCCATATCATATGCCTCCATTGGATTAACCGTTTAGAAATGAAATCGAAAAAACAAACTCAGGTGTTCGATTTACAAAATTTTACGTTTTTTCAAATTACTCTTTAACCATAAGGAATTAGAAAAAACTTTTAACATGTGGACGGAGCGGTTTTGCAGCAGCTTTCCAACGCCATATTATATGCCTCATTCCGATAAACGGTTTAGTAATGCGATCGAAATTACGATTCACGTTTTTTGTGTGAAGAAAAAACGGTTTTCAAAACTGCTCTTAAACCGCTTACATTTTGCGAAAAATTTAACTTGGGTCATGATACTCGTGTCCATAGCATTCCAACGGTATATAGCAAGCCCTATTTGGGCAATGTTGCGGGAAGTTCAACCTAGCACAGCGGGAAGTTCAGGTCGAACAACTGAGGCACTAAAATCGCAAAAAACGTGAGTTCTTCACGACCGAGTGCAAAATCCGCCTATGAGCAAGATTCCTATCTAAAACGAGTATTTAGTTGCTAAACGGTTTATAAATGCGATCGAAAATATGATCCACGTTTTTTGTATGAAGAAAAAATGGTTTTCAAAATTCCGATAACGGTCGGGTTCGTACAGAGGGAAGTTCAGGCGCGTGTACAAACAAAAATACGTCACAGAACTTCAACGTGAAAATAGCATGAAGTTCAACTACTACGCTGAATGAATTTCAGATGAAAAACTTTCAAAATCGTCTCGAGTATGAAAAAATGATCAACACGGGAAAGTTGCGTGTTTACAGCAGCTTTTCATCGGTATATCACCCGCTCAATTCCCATGAGTGGGATGGAGAGCTACAGGCAGTGGATGAAAAACTACGAACAAAAAAATCACATGAAAAACAGAGTGAAGTTCAGGTACACGCACAGAGAAGTTCAGGTTCTTCACGCGGTGCATTTTCGAAGAATCTCTTTCGCGGTAGAGGCAGAACAAATGATCCCGCCGTTTTCGGAATTACTTGAAAACGGCTAGGAATCAGAGAAAACCATCAACATGAAAAAGTTTCATATTTTCCGTAGCTTTTCAACGGTATATTATTTTCCCAATTCCGATAAAGTTCGTAGAAATTATGGCGAAAATATGTTTTTCGCCATTTTCGAAACTGACTTAAAACCGTAAAGAATTGGGATAAACAATACATAACAAAAAGTTTCGCATTTGTTCAAGCTTTCTAACGCCATATCGTTTGCTGCATTTAGACACACGGTTAAAACATTAGCTCGAAAATACGAACTCGGTAGGATTTGGACCAGTTTCTAAATTACTCTTAAACCATTCAAAATTATAAAAAAACTTTCAAAATGAAAAAGTAGCGCATTTGCATAAGCTTTCCAATGCCATAGCATATGCCTCCATTGGATTAGCCGTTTAGAAATGACATCGAAAAAACAAACTCAACTGTTCGGTTCACAAAATTTTATATTTTTTCAAATTACTCTTTAACTGTAGGAAATTAGAAAAAAACTTTCAACATGTGCAAGGAGCGGTTTTGCAGCAGTTTTTCAACGCCATATTATATGCCTCATTCCGATAAACGGTTTAAAAATGCGATTGAAAATACGATTCACGTTTTTTGTGCGAAGAAAAAACGGTTTTTAAAACTGCTCTTAAACCGCTTATATTTTGCCAAAAATTTAAGTTAGGTCATGATATTGGTGTCCATAGCTTTCCAACGATATATAGCAAGCCCAATTTGGGCAATGTTGCGGAAAGTTCAACCTAGTTCATAGAGAAGGTCAGGCGCGTTACTCAAGTAGTTCAGGTTGTGATCAGAATATTATTATGATCCCGTGATCAGAATAGTGTTTATATATATATATATATATATATATATATATATATATATATATATATATATATATATAGGTAAAACTATGTCTATCATGGCTTGCTACAAAACTAGTTAAGGCTTGCTAAACATTTAACGGTTTAAAAGAAAGTAAAAAAATATGAAATAAATAGGGGAGCCTCACTTTAATATAATAAGATGATCCAACGGTGTGATTGTGAAAATATGCATTTATGTGTCCTCGGTGAAAATAACAAGCATTTCAGCTCATTGCAGGATCAATATATATTGAAACATTTGTTATTTTTGTCCAGGACACATGCAGTCATATTTTTTCAATCCCTCCGTTGGATCATGTTATATTATAGTTGTGTTGGTTCAGTATTTCTTTCAGGATTTTTGAGAACTTTTACACCGTTGAAAACCTTAACTAGTCATGTTATATATATATATATATATTTAAGCATGTGCTGACTAGCTAACTGATGCATTAATTGTTTTGGTATGTACATATATTAACTCTTCTTTCTTCTTTTTTATAGGCCTCCGGATCAAGCAATACTTCTGTAAAGAAACAAGGCCCAAAGAAAAAAGTTGCGCCCGGATGAAAAGGTTCACGATCACAGAAATGCGCGCGATGGCCAACGGTTTAAACCCCTCCGAACCAAGGAGGCATTTTCTGCTCAGTGCGGGATTCTTGTTAGGGACATGATCCCAATCAACATCGAGTTGTGGAATGAGCATATGAAGGAAGAGCTTCTTCAAGTTTCTTTTGTCGAAGATAGACAGAAAGAAGATCTTCGGAAAGCGCTGAAGGTAAATTACACCTTACCGGAAGAGGAGGATCTGGAGAATCCAGTTATAGAGCCATTGATCAAGTCCTCTGCTCTCAAGAAGATGGCAGATCTATTCAGAAGGTGGAAGAATGAGTTAAAAATAACGTATGTCAACCAAGACAAGACTCCAAAATTCACCGGCCGATTTGAGAAGATAAGAGATCACTAGCCCGCATTTGTGGCCAACAAGATATCGAAGAGGAGTAAGAAGATGTCAGCGACTAACAAGATAAATGCTGCAAAGAAGGAGCATTATCATCGCATGGCATCGGGTGGCTACCTCAAAGCCCAGCTGCTGTGGGACAAGGCTGAGCAGGACCTGATTGCTAAAGGGGTCGAACCAGAGACATTGCACTAGCCAAACCGTTGTAGGACTTGGTTCTTCGGGGCTGGTTGAACATTGGACCCTGAACAGGGGAGTGCTGCTGGATGGACGAGCAATGTGCAACACCCATCACGAAGCTTCAGAAAGCAATCAAAGAAGTGCGGGAAGGGAAGTTCATTCCCGAGAGAGAGAACGACGAGCTCACAAGGGCCCTCGGGAATCCTGAGCACCCTGGACGAACACGAGGCACGCCAGGCTCCATCGTGTGGAAGGTTGGGTTTCCCGATGCAGGCGGTTACTAAACCCAAGAGAGGAGGAGGAAATGGAGCTTATCGAACTACAGGAGCTTAACACAAGGGTAAGAAATCTAGAGGAACGAGATGTTGAGAACCAGCAGCTGCGAGATCCTACCCAAGATGCTACCGCAGAAGCTACCCCGCCATCTCAGCGAAGAAGCAGCGTGACTTCCGCTGAGCTCGTTCATCAGCCTGACTTGACGGGTCCTAGGTACCCCATGGATTCTATCACGAATTCACACTAGTGCCACCTTATGACGCAATGGGGTTATCTCAAAGTCAAGGCCGCTGTCGGCTCCGTGTTCCCTCCTTCACCCAGAGCAACTTTTCACTGTCGTCCGATCCCACAAGGCTATGTTGTTGTGATGGTGGACGAAATAACAGAGGGATTTGAGGAGCTCCAGCTTGACCATCCTATAGGTGATGGGGAGACTCAGCTGGGTCTTTCTATGCATACTCCGTGTCTATGGCGGAAGGAGCACATCAAGCTTCTGAACTTCATGGCTCCGGCTAGTCAGCCGGGCACTCCGCCTGCTCCTCCTCCTCCGGCGAGTCATCAGGGCACTCCGCCTCCTGCTCCGACGCATGAGGGCGGCAGTACTCCGCCTCGTTCTCCTCCTGCTTCGGCGCATCCGAGCAGCCCGCCTCCTCCTTCGCCGCCTCGTATGCGATGGCGGAACACAGACACCGCTGCTCCGGCTGCTCAGGCGCATTGTAGCAGTCCGCCTCCGGCTGCTCCGCCTCTTCAGCAACGAAAGAAGACAGCCGCAGCCACTCCGGCTGCTCTGGCGTCTAGCAGTACAGCCAAAGGCGGGAGGCTAGCAGAATGAACAAAAGGGAAACAAATTCCCCAGCTCGGCGAAGAAGCGAAGCAATCGTGCCCGCCGCTCAAGGTGTCTGGCGATATCGCCGCTAATCTTCCGTGGGTGCTGCCCGGTACCAATCCTTGAGATTACATGACCAACGAGGATGCAATGATTTTTGGAACAATGGAGGTGGACACATTAAGATTCGAGCACGGGAAGCCTCTCGTCAGACCTGGTACTTCCCTAACCACGATGATGCAAAGATTCCTTGATTGGTACATGGACATCTGCAGGAAGTCTGGGAAAAATACTTTGTCGCTATCGGTTAAAGAGGAGTACAACCTCGTTGGAATTGATGTGTTGTTAGTTTCATATGAGGAGTTCTTCCGTTTTTTCAATCAAAAGGCCCTCGATAAAACAATCATCACTTGCTACTGTATGTAAGTACTACTTCTCTGTAATTAGTTAAGTCTCTATATATAGCTCAGCTCTTTTATTGCATGTATATATAATTATCCTCACTATATTATGCAGATTGAAGATCGCCGAATTGAAGAAAAGACAAGTAGGTGATATTTGGTTCATTAACACAAATCTCATGGATAAATGGAGTGTTAAACATGATGCCAGAGAAACCGAGGCCAAGTTGCTCGCATCGTTACTTCGAAATCAAAACAAAGCTACAATAATCTTTCCTTACAACTTCAAGTGAGTGTTACTGTCTTCTGCATATTCGGTTTCCCTTATTACTCGAGGTTATAGTAATGTAATTGATGAGTTATGCATGCATGCGCAGCTTCCACTTTATTGTGCTAGAGATTAAGCTTGAGCGGGGACTAGTAACCGTCATAGACTCCAAACGAGAAAATCCGGAGGAGTATGCGACCATGACTAAAATGCTCGAGAAGTAAGTTCAATCGATCATTATCGCACCATATCGGCAACTTTGTTCATTTTCTGATATCAAGTAATTTTTTTCTTTGTCTGGCAGGGTTTGGAAAAAGTTCACCGCACAAGCTCCGGGACTGCCGGCGCAACTGCGATTTGACCACCTGAATGTAAGTACTAGCTACTAGATAGTGCCGCGCATCTCCCATTGATTCTAGCCAGTTTTATCAATAGCATTTACCATACTTGCTTATCAGTTTGATTGACCTCTATTTCTTGTAAAGTGGTTGTGGCAGTAACGCGGGAATGATTTGTGTGGATACTACATTTGCGTGTTCATCCATCACACCACCTGTGAGCGGGGCTACTCTAAACAACAATATGAAGTGCGTAAGCAATAATATTCACAATTTTATTTTGTTACCATCATTTGTGTTCAGTTTCATTCATATATATGTATTGACCCCCTTTTTGAAATTAGATGTGGCAGACGCGGGATAAACTCCTACCACAAGATCGCATACAAGCAATTCAAGAGGAATTGGCGGGATTCTTTCTTGACCACTTCATCAACAAACACGGAGAATACCATGTGGAAATTGACTTCAAATGTTAGGGGACATAATATTATATTGTAGCGTCGGATAGATATACGAAAACTTGTCGTTCGACCAATCTATCGGAGAAGGAGAGGTCGATCACTTCTCTCTAGCATTTAATGGTTTCCTTCATTTGCTTACTAGCTAGCTAGCGTGTCGAGTCTATACGTAGCGTCGACCAAGCACAGAGATAAGAGAGGACACTCATCTCAATTAGCTAGCTAACACAATATATGAAACCCCTAAATTAACCCCCCTTCCCCCCCCCCTTCAGAAAGAAAAAACCAGCGCCTTTTGGTCCCGGTTGGTGGCACCAACCGGGACAAAAGGCCCCCCTGCCTGGGCAAGCCGCTCCGGCCACGTGGAGCCCCTTCCGATTCCTATTTGAACGAGGACTAAAGGTATAGGGCTTTAGTGACGACCCTTTAGTCACGGTTCGGGAACCGGGACAAATGGCCCTCGCGAACTGGTTCGAATGGCCCTGTTTCTACTAGTGAATGAATTCAGGAAAGAAAATCACTTGGCAATATGATTATTTAGTCCATTAACAAACTTGACAGCATTACTTGAGATACAATTTGCAATGGGTCAGAAATCAAATGCCCAACTCAAACAGAAATTTCTCATGTCCAAGATCATACATTGGTAGCTTTATGTCACACATAAGCATATTTTCCACAACTACATGATACGTATGGAAGCACATTTATTAGTGGGAATTCCCTGTGTTGAGACCCAATGTATATGTATGCATGTATATGTGCCTGTAATGATAATGATATATTTCCATATGTTAATGGTGGAATGACATTAATTAGCTACTTGGGCAAAGAATTGCAGTTCAACAGTTATGGTGAGCGTTGAGTAAACACATGATATGTTTGCATAGATATACTCCCGGCAACAGATATATGTGTAGGTATATAAATTATATTTGAAAACACAAACTATTACCTCTAGAGACTCCATGTTTGAACATAGATATGATAATAGCCCTCTCAGTGGGTGGGTTCTTAGCATCTCAACCAACATGGGAGTAAGTATGTCTCTTCTTTATGCTAAAAAAAAGTATGTCTCTTCTTGTATTGAAAGCTAGACCATTTGAGTTAGTGGAAATTTTAACATGCCATTGTGGCCATCATATACTAACGTATTGGAAGAAGATATGGATTTATAATGAAATTTAAATCATCATAAGCACTCCTGTTTACAATATTCAAATTCACTGGCATGCTTAAAAGCTAAATAGAACAAATGGGAGACATGACCTACCAAGATAACATTTTTTTCTTTTGCAAATTACTGTTGTAGAAATGAAAAAGTAACACGCGTGTTACCGACAAATGAGATGAATTAGTGATATGTAGACACAAATTTTACAATTTTCTGCAAATAATATTAGAAACATTCAAGAGGCAGTCAAAAAATTTGAAGGTATCTTCTCTGTGTAACTAATTCATGATGTGCAACGTGTGCCATAATGATGATCAAATGATAAGTACAAAAAATAACATGAATGTGAGGACCCGCACAAGAGTGGGTCATTCAGAATCTTGTGCGGAGGAGCAAGTCGCTGATAAGTTAGCATGAAGAAAGTGAGATTCTAACATAGATATAAAGGAAATCAGTTGACAAAAAGTAAGAGAACTACTTTGTTCAAAAGCAGAGAACTAAATTGAGTAGGATTCGCTGAATTGGTCCGTGTTGGCGTGGGAGTCGCCGCCGCCCCACCGCTCCTGCAGCGCTGTCCACCGCGCGAACACCAACCTGATGGCCTCCCCAAGCGCCGCCCCCGCGTCGGTGGAGATCGGGGCCATGGCACTGTCGGAGGCGCGAAGATTCATCGGTGGACGCGAGCGAGTATGAAGGGAGGGATTGCTGCCCCTTCGATGTCCTTAACCTAAACTTTTTTTGATATATCCTTAACCTGAGTTGAAGCAACGTCGCACGCCAGTTAATTGGTGGCCTGTTCTTTCACCAACCGCTAAATGGCTGCCTGGCCCAATCAACCAGAGGCCACCGATTTTTCCACTGGAGTAGCCACCTTGGACACCCAGCCCACTAATGACAGGATTAGATAGTCATCTGACGACCAACAACGACCCGGAATAGACATCCGATGGCCAGAAACATTAATGGTCTGGGAGGGCTGGGATTGTGCTCAGCTTTACTGTCGTTACTAGATCATTGATGGCGCGCGTTGCCGTGCCAGTCTATTTGTACAATAAATATATGAATCCATGAAGCATATAAATTTTGCACAAACATAAACGTCTATTAGTCGGTAATCGAGAGAAATATCATACGTACAAATGGACATGTAACATATACATATATAGTGTATCAATGAAATCTTATCTGGTTGTGAATATTGAATCTGAATGCCCAATGCCTACCATGGTTTACTAGCCTACACCAACCACATTATATGCCAACAATAATGACATAATTAGATTTCATTGTGGCCGCTGGCAGCATCCATGCCTTTGGTTGGCTGCACCACAAGTCCACAACTACCCCATGAATTTCAATTTTTATAGTTTTAAAAAATGAGATATAAGGATATGACTACTTCTATTTTAAAAAACTAAACTTGGACAAATCTAACAAAACTAAATTCCTAAGTGTGTGCCCACTTACACCCAAGAATTAGAAAGATTCAGAACAGGGGCTAGAAACACATCCCTCTAGGTGAATGAAATAGTACGGAATGAGCACCAAGCTAAGTACGGGAATGCATCATCCTAATTGTGAAGTGCTGACAAGATAACCAATTGCCAACAGCAACAAAGGCCGAGCCAGCGGCCAGGAAATTAGGAAGCAGGGAATCTTCTTCCAGCGTGCTGGTGGTTAGCATTCATGGATCCTGCCACGTAATATGTAGATTTGATTAGTAGATGTATTTCACTATACCATCAGTTCTGTTGGTCCCGGAGTTGCCTTACAAAATTTCTTTTCGAAAATCCAAAGCCTGCATCTTACCTCATGTCAACTCGATTGTGTAGTGTTTCTTCACAAGGTTGATCTACGGGATTTGCATCTCATGAGTATATATAGAAGAGCTTTGGATTTCCATCTCTTGGACTTGACAGAAAACATGAATATGATGGAATATGAAAATTGCTTTGTCAGCATCCGTGCAGTACACATGGCAGACATATTATGGTTGACGCCATAAATAACATGAAGATCGTACAGCTCCTGTAAGTGGTTAGAGGCGTCAGTGACTATAACTTTCAAGGGTGATAATTAGAAGTAAATTAAAGAACTAAAGATACAAATCTCAAGATCAAGTTTGTTCTCCAGTGCATACGAGGCCAGCGCTGCTTTGACTTCCTTAGCAGAGAAATGTCAGAGCAATGGGTGAGAGAGTAGAGAGAGAGGGAACATCGAACTGCCCTATCCTAGTACTGTTATCCTGCCGCAAATCCGTGTGGTCATCGTCCTTGGGCTTGTGCCCCACGCTTCCTCTGGCCAGCGGCCAGACGCATCCCATGGCTGCCTCATCAACCTAACAAACATTCTTGGCAACATGCAGAAATTATATTTTTGCGTAAAAAACTCAAGGAGCTTGATCCTCACATGCGACATTCATTGTAAATTATAAAAAAATATTATGGAAACTCACTTCTTATTTTAGAACAGGCACACTACAAAGGATATCATTTGAAAAGAAAATAGTACTGCCCACTCACAAAGAAGTCCTTGTGCTTAAGCTCCAAGGAACAACTTCTGGCCTGCTGATAGGAGCACATAATTAGTAAATCATTTAAACCTGAAAATAATATGGATACATAGTATAAGGAAAAATCTAATCATGATCGAAGTAGACACACAGAGTAAACATATATCTGTGCATAGAACCCATCGAAATAATCAAGAACACTGACAGAACACTGTGAAATATTCTCAAGGCTAAACAGATTTCTCTCAAACTAATGATGAGAGTGATATGGTAACTGATTTCTGTCAAAGGAAAGCTTCTTTAGTTGCTGAAATACTCATAGATTGTTGACCCTATAAAACTATACATCATTCTTCCATATATGAAGATTTTCATTTGACATTTTTAATGTCAGATATAAACAACCACTGCCAACTAATTAAGCAAGAAAGCCATCTGCGAAATATATTCATGCTCACGTAAGCAAGCACCATTACTCCAGTACTATAAACAACTAAGTAAGCATATGTTCAACGTACCAAAATATGTATTAAAAAGGGTTGCAACTTTAGGGAGCTTACCAAGTACCAACAGAATCCATGATTTAAGTTACAGTAACAAAGCATAGTCAATAGAGCAACTTAAACACAACGCTATGTAACTTAAAACATAAATGTACCTGATGCGCCCAAGTCATTTAGACAGTGGTAGAAACTAGGGTTCTACTGGGCCTAGGCCGGAGGTTGTAGGGGAAGGAGGGAGCTATTCGTGCGCGAGGAGGCGGCGGCTGAGAGGGAGATGACGCAGGGAAGGAGGCGGCTAGGGTTAGGTCTCCTGACTCCCTTAGGGAAGCCGAGCAAATAATGATTGCTTCTTGCTTGATTAGATTGATACATCTCCTCTCTTGTATAGAGAGGTTTACTTGACTCCTAAGCAAATGATCCAAATAATGATAAGATAATTGGGCTAAGCCCCTAATAATGATAAGATAACTTGGGCCATAATCCACCGGGCTAAGCTCCTAATATGCCGGTCATAACACTTCTCCCCGCCTGCACAAACAGCTCGTCCTCGAGCTGTAAGGTGGGGAAGCGCTTGCTGAACTCCTCGAGGTGATCAACCGGGGTCAAACACCTTCGCGACAGCTGGGGTGGCAAGGTCGGCGGCGACGGCGTCCTCCGGAATGTAGTCTGCAGCCTCCAGTTAGAAGAGTCGCGGGCAGATGTGGCCGGGCGTGTATGGCTCGTTGTAGTTGAAGCATAACCCTTGGTGGCGACGCTCGAGTAGCTCGGCTGAGGTGAGCCGGAGGAACGGGCGCGCCGCGGTTGCGGCGAGGGGTGCGGCGGAAGCCTGAGCAGGCCGATCCTGTGCGGGAACATCCGGCCAGGGTAGCTACCCAGCGGCCCGGGACGGTGATTCCTGCTGGATGGCCACCGCGTGGCGCTCGAACGCGCGGGCGTAGTACGTCCACGTAGATCCTGTGGTCCCCGAAGCTCCACGTCCACGTGGATGTGATCCGGAAGTCCACCGACAAAGAGGTCGGCCGGCTGCTGCGCCGTCACGCCCGATGCATGGCATGCCAGGGCCTGGAAACGATCGTCGAAGTATTGAACCGTGCAGGGGAAGGGAAGGCGGCCTAGCTCTGCCAGGCAGCTCCCGCGGATCGGTGGCCCAAAACAAAGGAGGCAGAGCTCGCGGAAGCGCTCCCAAGGGGGCATGCTGCCCTCGTCCGCTCGAGGGCGTAGTACCAGGTCTGTGCCGCGCCGCGGAGGTGGTAAGAGGCGAGCCAGGTACGCTCCGAGGCGAGGGTGCGCAGCCCGCGAAAGAACTGCTCTCACTAGTTGAGCCAGTTGAGGGGGTCCTCTGTGCCGTCATAAGTGGCGAAGTCCGGTTTGGCAAACCACGGCGGTGTCTGAGTTGGAGCGCCGTGGCCGATTGGCTCGGAGGTGCGAAGCAACGAGGATTGGGGCGCCCGGTCAGCATGGCCACGGCCCATGGAGTGCCTCGCCGAGCCGGAGGGATCGCCGAACTGCAGAGTGGGTGCCGGCGGGTCTCCCGCCAACGTGTAGACGGGTGGCGGCGATGATCCGGTCAGCCAGGCCGGTATTGGGGACGGTGACGGTGGGAAGCGCACTTGCTGGATCGGTACGCCTCCCTGCGTGGGTGACCTAGGCCCCGTGCTGGGAGGGGGCGGGGCCCGCAGCTGCGTAGGTATAGAACCGGGTGGCGTGGGGGCGCAGCGAGGGCCGGGGCTGGCCACTATGGCCATTGAGGTGCGGCAGCGGTCTGCGGTGGGGCTAGCAGCTGGGGCTGCGGCTGCCCGGACCCGGGAGGCATCGGGGACGCAACGAGGGTCGGGGCCGGCCACTGTGGCTGTTGAGGCGCGACAGCGGGCAGCGGTGGGGCCGGCAGCTGGGGCTGCGGCTGCCTGGACCCGGGAAGCGTCGGGGGCACGGCGATCGCTAGAGCCAGCCATTGCGTCCAGTGGGGGGCGACGGCGAGCGGCGGCTGACCGGGCCAGTGGTGGTGTAGAGGCCCGATCGGCGTCGTGGTGGCCGCATACCAGGGCAGGGTGGTTGGCCCGGTCGCGGCGGCCGGCTGCAAGGGCGGCGGCGGCCCGTAGGGCCCGGCCAAGTAGAGGCGTATGCCCTGGACGGCGGTGACGAGGTCGTTGAGGACCTCAGTCATCTCTGTCGGCGAGTAGATGGCGACGGGCGGCGCGGTGGAGGGCGGCGGCGTCTGGCCGGTGGAGGCGCCGGCGGTGGAGTCAAGCGGCGCGGTGGGGAGAGGCAGCGGCGCGGTGGAGAGAGGCAGCGGCGCGGTTGTGACGGGTAGCGGCGGGTTGGGTGGTGGTGCAGACATGATCGGAACCGAGCTACCTGATACCAAACTGGTAGAAACTAGTGTTCTACTGGGTCTAGGCCGGAGGTTGTAGGGGAAGGAGGGAGCTCTTCATGCGCGAGGAGGCGGCGGCTGAGAGGGAGATGACGCAGGAAAGGAGGCGGCTAGGGTTAGGTCTCCCGGCTCCCTTAGAGAAGCCGAGCAAATAAGGATTGCTTCTTGCTTGATTAGATTGATACATCTCCCCTCCTTATATAGAGAGGTTTACTTGACTCCTAAGCAAATGATCCTAATAACGATAAGATAATTGGGCTAAGCCCCTAATAATGATAAGATAACTTGGGCCAAGACCCACTGGGCTAAGCCCCTAATATGCCGGTCATAACAGACAGTCGGAAAATCTTCAGTGAGCATATGGAATTCAGCCTTTACAAAGCAACATGAGAACCGATCAGTAAAATTTTAGCTATTTATATAGGAGATAAATCTGGGGAAAGTCAGCTTGCAGCTACAGTTAAAACAAGGCTCAAATCCTCTTATGACTTAATATAACTTTTCATACAAGAGCACACAAATTCGATCTCAAGTGGCTGCTAGTTTGCTATTAATAAGAAACACTATATTTCGAGATATATAGGTGAATTCACATGGAAACCACGGTGCGGTGAAGGAGTGGCATGAAGAGAAGCCAAGGAGCCCGTAGGCAACTAACAGGGGGCGATATATCCATTGCCTGGACAACGAACTGAGTTGCACGCTGAGAAGAAGGTAGGTGATCTGGAAAATTTCTAAAGTTGCTAAAATGAAAAGGACAGAGACTGTATGCATGAATTGTACTACCTCCGTCCTGGTTTATATGTCCTTTTTGTAGTTTGTGCCAAACTTTGACTAAAGATTTAACTAACAAAATGGTAATGCATGTCAAGAAAAATTATCTCATTAGATTTGTATTTGAACATAGTTTTCAAAAATATAATATTTGATGACATGCATGAACATTTTGTTAGTTTAATCTACGGTCAAAATTTGGCACGAAATATAATGTGGACCAATAAATCCGGACGAAGGTAGTACAACAGATCAAAATAATTAGCATTAATGGAAATTGGAGCATCCATAATTCAGTTAAATGATGGATCATGGTACACTACTAACTTAATATAATTTATCTTAGTTTTGTTGTTTTTTCTAGTACCAACTGAATTAGAAGGTAGAACTATGCATAACACATGAATTCCAGTGTTCCAAGTTAAGCTTCTCATCTGATCCATTATAACAAGACAAATTAGTGACAGCTCGCTCTCCAGGTTGAGGAACGAAGTTAAGGAATCTGCCATACGAAACAGTACACCAATTTCCATTAAGATTCGTAGCAAATGATTTCTATCGTTGTTGACTGAATCGTCTGGCGCCTCGGCTCGACCGCATCCCACCCTTGCATCGGATTCGCCTTAGCTGAATCGCTCCTCCTGCGCGCCTCCTCTCGCGCTGGATCGGGTCCCCTCGCTCGCCTCGGCTGTCTCCGCTGGCGCTCGATCCCCTGGCGCACCTGGATGGGGGCATAGTCGACTGGTGGTTTAGGTCGTACCTTTGAAGGAGGCGATGGGGCGCACCCAACGCGCGGCGATGGGACCGTCATGCCGCAGAGGAAGAGGTCTCTGCCGGAGCGGCGCTTGAGAAGAGAAGGATGCATCGACCTGGCGGCTGCGGCCATGGTGGCTGGCTTGGTGGATCCCATCTCTCTCAGCGACCGATGTCCTTCACCTTCTCAATCCGTCTCGCGTCGCACGGTTTGATCGATCGATCTTTCTCAAGTTGGGGGAGGTGGGCTAGGCTGCCATGGGCCGGCCGAACAGTCCCAGTTTACCGTAGGGCTTCGTTTCGGCCTCTGGAGCAGCCGCCCATAGGACAGCTGGGTGAGAATTCACACAGTGCAAGACAGATTGCTTACTACACTTGATCTGATGGCCAAAGAAGCCTAGATCGCAAAAACGGACGGCCGGAAACCCAAATCGCTGTGAGGACTCGATTTAGATGCGGTTATACCGTTCTTAAAATGCATGGTCAAAGTACTCAGTAATGAGGGGTCTATCGTGTTTCGATCTGTAGTAGTGGGTGAAGAGCTCCCGGACCTCAGCTTAGGAAGTGGATGGAACAAGGCTGGTGTATTCGTAAAGAGGAAATGCTAGCACTTATGTGGCTGGTCAAACTCATCTCCACGGAATAATTGGTTGAACTCCTCTCGGTTAGGGCTTGCATAGAGACCACCTCTTTATACATGTTAGAGTTGTGTCGAATATTATTTTACAAGGTAGGTTCACTAGTAGAAAGTAGGGCTTTGGTCACAGCCTAATATACACATTAGTCTCAATTGCATCACGAACCTGGACTAATGTGAGCATTAGTCCCGATTCAAGCGGCTAAGGCGTCGGGAAGGCATTAGTCCCGGTTCAAATGGGACATTTAGTCCCGGTTTAAGACACGAACCAGGACTAAAGGGTGTGATGCCCTTTAGTCCCGGTTCGTGTCTCAAACCGGAACTAAAGGTTCAAACTCTA
>NC_041389.1:16070920-16092094 GCF_002162155.2 Triticum dicoccoides | reverse complement strand
TTTGTAAAAAACAAAACAAAACGATAAGAACTTCAAAAATTAAAATCCTTCGAGATGTAGTTATGTTACTACATCTACGACCTGTTTGCAAATTTTTAGAATCCTCAAATTCTGAAAGGAAAAAAAGATATGCTCAAATTTTAGTTTTTTTTACTTTTGTTAAATCTGGTCAAACTGTGGTCAAACTACGTATTCAAGAAATATTAGTGTTAATAAATAATTAGTTTTAATTATTTGACTTTTGGTCAAACTGTGGTCAAACTATGGTCAAATATGGTCAAACTACTTATTGAAGAAATATTAGCTCGACACCATCTGATCCTTCATACCTGCCACAGAATTTAGGGAAAATAGTGGCTGCACCCAACTTCGGTGCACCCACAAAGTGAATAGTAAATTTTGTAAAAGTAGAAAATAAATCAAAAATTTCTGAAACTTCGTGGATATGATTATGAGCAAATGTAGGAGCTTGCAAAGTTTGGTCAGCAGAAAACAACAAATGATTTCCATACAAAACAAAATACAAATTAATGATGCTCTGCACAAACTTTGTTTTTTTATACAGAGCTCCTCATATGGCATTTCACCACCAGATTTTGCAAGCACCTAAAACATTTGGTCATATTCACATCCACAAAATTTCAGATATTTTTGAAATGTTTTGTCAAGTTTTATATCATGGGCGCACAAAAACCACACCACTCCTAGGATCGATATAAAGTTACACACAACAGCTAGCCTTGTGAGTCTGAATTTCCAATATTGTGAGTCTTAATTTTCGGTATGGGAAATGTTTCAGACACACACACGCAACACCGGGCCTATTTGGCCATTTGCCATCTAGAGTTGTCAGCTGGCCAGCTCTCATTGGGCCTAGAAAGGGTTGACTTCGTACGTCATCTTTGGCCAAGGTGCTCAAAATCAAACGACAATTTTTTTAACACAGTACAGACGCAAGCGCTCATATACATGCACATACACTCACCCCTACGAACACATACATGCGCACACTACCCCTATGAGCACCTTCGAAAGACTGAGCTGCCATATCATCTTGAAATTTACGAAGTTGCCGTAGGCACCTCGTCATCGATGGGAACGTCTGCTCCCACTGAATGTGCATTGCCGGAAATTCTGAAATAAATCCAGGAATAAATGCGAGCACCCAGACTTGAACCCTGGTGGGCTGGGAATACCACAGTCCCTCTAACCATCCAACCACATGTTGGTTCACATCAAACGATAGCTACAACAATAGGGATTAGTTGATTAATTACTTGTTGCTGCCTTGCCTTTTTTTTGCGGGATAAACTTTCGACCTATTAATCTTCAAACATGGTAGTACAACGAACACTAAAAATTATAAAAATTACATCCAGATCCGTAGACCACCTAGCGGCGACTACATGCACTGAAGCGAGCCGAAGGTGCGCCGCTGTCATCGCCCCTCCCTCACCGGAGTCGGACAAACCTTGTTGTAGTAGACAGTCGGAAAGTCATCGTGCTAAGGCTACATAGAACCAACGCACCATAACAGCAACCTCCGCCGATGAAGAGTGTTGATAAGACGGATTCAACTTGAAGACACACGAACAAAGACGAACGACGAACAGACCCACCAAAGACGGGTCCACCTAGGGATGAAAACAGAGCGGAAACGGACGGAACTGGCGCTATTATATTTGTTTTCACTTTTTTTGCAGAAGTGGAAACGAATACAAAAACCCCGGAAATAAATACGAAAATAGATACTACCTAAAACGGACACGGAGCGAATACAAAGCGGATACGGAAACAGAAATAGGCATTGATCGGAACTTAAAAATCCCTTGAATTATAGAGAAATACACACAAAAAATAATAATGAATTGTTAACATGGCTACAAAATAATATCATTATGTTAGCAACTTAGCGTAGTGTTCTATTAGTACCGGACAATTGCATATAAGGTCAAGTTGAGTACATGTGTGGTAGTAGAAGTTGGGCCTCAGATCCATTCTACTAATTGTGTCATAGTGTTCTCTTTGGTGGTTGGGCTACAAAGCAGCTATAGGTCTATAGTAAAAACAGAAATTCCATATTCACGGAAACTAAAAGTTCTGTTTCCATGCATGTTCTACCGGAAAACACGGTTCCGTTTTTGTTTCCGTTTCCACATAAAGAATTCCATTTCCACTTTCGTTTTGCAAATTTCCGTTTCTGTTTTCATATTTCCTCTTCGTTTCCATTTTTCCTCCGGAAAAACGGAAAGTTTCAACTCCATTTTCATCCCTAGGTCCACCGGAGACACACCTCCACACGCCCATCGAGGATGCTAGTCGCATCACCGGAAGGGGGCTAGGCGGGGAGACCTTTATTCCATCTTCAAGGAACCGCCCCCGTCTCGCCTTCCTGAATATGACACAAACCCTAACAAACCTCGAAAAAAGTTCTAAAAATGGAGCCCTCCCACCGGCAAGGGCCGGCATCCACTCCGCCCCCATGGGCCTAAGGCCACGGGAGACGGGGCGGACCGGCGCCGGCGGAAGGCAGAGGAACCCTAGCTTTTTGTGTAGGCTGCGGCAGCCTAGGGCGTTTCGATGGTTTGTTGCATATGTATGCTTGTTGCTGCCTTGCCTTTGAAAACTACTCAGGCAACACAGGTAGCCATGTTAAACAAGCTAACTTCTTTTTACGAATTCATGAACTTTTTTTGAAGATTGTGAATTTTCAAAATCCATAAATATTTTCAATTTTAATTTTTTATTATTTTTGGCGTATTTTTTGAAATGTCGACAGTCGACTGGCCAACCATGACCGGTCAAAATGTTATCGAGCGACCGGGGGAACTGCTAACGCGATCGAGCGCTCGCCTTCAACACGGGCCGGCCCAAGAGCAAGGGCATGTGAGCACCCCTTCCTTCAAGTGACGCTTAAGGCGCCATACAGGAGCTCCCAGAAAAACAAATCACGGATAAGCCAACACCCACGTCAAAGTTGTGGCGGCAGGGTTTTTCTTTCTCCAAGCAGCGGACGTTGCTAGCAGTCAACCAGTGTAACATGCATGCCTTGCAATAGCTTAGTGATGTAAATGCATACGATTTTGAGAGCTTCGGTCAGTATAGTACTAGTACATGCACTCTCCAAAGAGCAGATCGACAACTCATGCATGCACAAAAATGCTCTAGGTTGGTGGCACACGTGCAATTCGCTACGGAAGAAGATCAACGTGTAGTTTCGGTCGCCTGATCAAGGAATCCAAATTACATTGTTCTGGAAGCACGCGCCTAAGCTATTCCCTCCGTTTGGAATTACTTGTCTCGGAAATGGATGTATTTAGAATTAAAATACGTCGAGATACATCCATTTTCGTGACAAGTAATTCCGAACGGAGGGAGTACTTGGAAAGCAAAAAAACAAAATAGTACACATAGACGAATGTGATACATTCATTACAAAGTTGGTGATAGGTAGACCAACTCATGGAACTATCGCTTTCTAGAAAATGGTGCATTTTTAATTTTGACTGATCTGCTTCGTTCTAAAATTCTTAGATGTACCACGTCACATTGTTCATCTCATCAAGTTTAACAAACTTCTCCCTTCGTCTAAAATTACTTGTCGCTTAAATAAATATTTAGCACTAAGATACGTTTAGATACACCCGCTTAAGCGACAAGTACTTCTAGACGGAGGCTTCCTTCGTTCAATACTATAAGATGTCCTAACTTAATTTTATGATTCAGACATATATAGGCGTAGTTTGTGTTCTTCACTTATTACAGTTCGTACACAATCTATGCTGAAATATCCAAAACACCTTATATTTATGAACAGAGGGAGACATATTTAGGGTATCTCCAACGCGGACCATTAAAACGTCCGTAAAAGCCCAGACCTCCGGATGTAGTTTGTTCGTCCACCCGCCTACTGGCATTAAAGAAGCAGAGAGACCAGGAAACCCACTTCGACGCCCCTGGTCATCGCCCGCTATTTATACGTCATCGCGAACAGCATGATCCACACCACACGACATCTGCTTCCGGGCCTCCTCTGCAGCGCCTCCACAGCGAGCTTTGTAGCGTGATGTAGCAGTGCCTCTCAGCGGAGCAGCAGCACGAGGTGGCCACCTTGGGGTCGGATGGCAGGCATGTCATGCACGATGGATAGACGCCGGCTTGCCAACGAGCTTGGCTAAGGTGAGCGATGGCGACGCGATTACGGGGAGGCATCCAACGACGAGCCAGCACCCACACCGGTCCATGCTGACTTCACCACAGAGTGGCGCATGCACACTTCAACGCTGTCATGTCGAAGGAGAAACCGGCGCCAGTGTCGGTATTCCGGCTGACGGGTGAGGACCAACACTACAACCTCGCCCTCCTAAGGCATCACCGGATGGCACAAGGCCAAATCAACGGCGAGTTGCAGGTGAAGAGACCATGGCGGCAAGGTAGCAGAGGATCCGAACTTCATCGATCAGCAATGTGCACTTTTCAAGGCCGTACGTAGCGCTCACGTCGTCTGCAATGCGATCACGATGATGGCGGATGTGGACAAGGTGCTGGCGATCACGGACGGGAACGTCGGCAGCACCGCGTCATTCGTGCTGGGTTGCAACGACCATGAGGCTGGCACATCCACGTCGATCATGGAACTTGCCTCGACATGCGACGTCCACATAGAGAACTTCGGAAAGAGTAGGAAATGGAATGTCTCGTGTCCCATATGGGCCTCTGTCGGTGACCAGTAGCTTCACTTCCTAGGCTGACGGCCGTCGAACTCGCAAGACAAGCCGAAGAACATGACATGGAACACAGATGCCTCCACCAACAAAAAATTAGACTACCTTCTGAAAATTACACTAAATCGACGGCACAAAAAATAGACACCTGCAAGCGGCCTTGTCAGACAAGGCTCTGAAACCCCAATAGACACTTTTTGATGGCAACGAGGTCTATAAACCAGGAAAGGAACATCCAGTGAGAAATCAAACCACGCATCACATCCTTGCCATGTTCACTAGTAACCTAGTGGGTTGGAGAAAATCAGGCATTGCTGCAAAATTAAGTAGAAGAAGAAGTCAAAGTTGTTGTACCAAGAGCCAACCAATTGTTGCCCTTGGTTGACACAACAAATAACACGATCCAGAGAAAAGAAACAAATACGTATCCTCACAAGCTCTTCGTCGGTGCCAGATCAGGCATCATCCCTAAGCAGAGTTCAAAAAGTTCTTATCTCAGTGTGCCATTGTCGTCACCACCATGTCGATGTCAGGAAGGGACCAATACCCAAGGGAAAGCAAGAACATACTAGAACTTAGAATATAGAAAGGGCAGGGTCATCATTCCTCAAGCTAACAACGAGGTCATTGGGCCAACAAGAAGAAGGGGACCGAGGCAGTAACATGGAACCCTAGGCTTTTATATGTTTTAACATGTTTCCTTTTTCCTTTTGAATGTTTCTTATACATGAAAACCTTTAAATATATGGTGCACGTTTTATAACTGCGCAATAAACTATTTTAAACATGTGATGGACATTTCTAAACACACAATAAAACTTTTGAAATATAAATTAAACCTATAAAAGACTTGATTAACATTTTGAAATACACAACGAACACCTTTAAGATACACGATCAACTTTATTCTCAAATACATAATTTTATGAACATTTTTTTACTACACAATGAACAAATTTCAAATACAAAGTAAACATTTTTTTAAATACACTATGACTTTTTGATAATACACCTTGAACTTATTGAAATATACAATGAACAATTGTTAAAATAGAGCTTGTATAATTTTTATAATAGACGATGAATATTTCTCAAATTCATGATAAACATTTTTAATGCATTATCAACATGTTTAAAATTCACAACAAATTTTTCCAATTGATTATTTTTCAAAATTCCATGTTTTCCAAGAAGTGTGAACACTCTTCAAAATTACAACAACAATTTTCAGTTCATAAATTTTTTTGACCTAGTTAAATAATATTAGTTAAATATAGATATTTCTAAAAATAGATTCCTAATTACTTAAACTGTCGGAATTCAAGTGAACATACACGTACAAGTAGCAACTTTTTGTTTTGAGAATTCATACTTATAGGATCTAACACAACGGAAAAAACTAAAAGAAAATTGGTGGCAAACATTTACCTATGTTTTGAGTGCCTACCAAGTTTCATTAAGGGCTGATATTCATGGAAGTCATGGCAAAATATTAAAATTGGCACTCCAAAATGCTTTTGTTTTGAGCATTATTTTTTTTGTCCACAACTTCCACGACGGCATTCCCTTATGAAACTTGTCAAGCACTAAAACATTGTGCCGCCAAAAAATTTTTAGATTTTTTTTATTTTTCTATATTTTACTGTTTAGGCTGAGATCATATGAGCTCAAACTTAGATGAGGACTTCCAATACTTTTGTCATGAATGGAAATGACATGCACATATAGGTGACATTTTTCTGAACATTTTGATATCTTATTCGCATCTTTCTGAGTTAGTATGAATTTGTTATGAAATTTTCAAAGTGACGGTCAAAGGGCAAAAGTATAAGACGAGGAAAGTGATTTGAGGAGGGAATGAGTGTTCTCGGAAACTAATTATAAATCTACCGAGTGTGACCCAACTAGGGACATCAAACCAATTATCCCTAAAAACAAGTGTTGCGTATTGAGAAAAATCATCGTGTATTTTATAAATTATAATGAGTACACTATTTAAATTTATTTAAAATTTTATGTAATACTAAAAATGTAAATATGAAAAAAAAGACAGAAAGAGAAAATAAAAAACAATGAAAATAAATTCCAAAAAAGAAAAGTAAAAAATCTAAAAAACCAAAAAGAATGAAACAAAACCGACTACAAAACTTGTAGATGGGTCTGGCCTATGGCGCGTTGCCCGTGTCAAACCCTCCGACAAGTCACTGCACTCAGGGCCCTAATTTTTTTGGTCGGAACGAGGGACGAATACGGAAATCCGCCATGGGCAGGCACACAGGTCCAATGTGCTCAACCTATGGTAGCAATGCGCCCTTCAGAGGCCGAGACCACACAACAATGTAGACCCGACCTGCCCAGCCGAAGAATCAATAGAGGACCATGTCCGAGTGTCAGATTCAAAAATCCAAGCAGCAACATCCTTAACCGTGGTAATCAAAAGCCAAATTAAACGAAATGGGCACTGTTGCCAGGTCCGCATGCCGATCATGCAAGGTCATGGGCTCTGTCTCGCCATCACGGTAGGAGAAACACTCCTCCAAATTGCGGCGTTCGCCTGCATCAGATTCGTGCGAGCAAGTCATTTCCTTAAAAGAATCATTTCCTTTTTTTATGGGAAAATTTTGTTTTTGCCACTCTAGATTTTGCGAATTTTCCTTATGCCACTCTAGATTTTGACATTTCACTTTTGCCACTCTTTGTTTTTGACAATTATCACAATTGCCATTTTGTGGCAAAAGCAAAGTAGTTTTATTTCATTTTTGCCACTCTTAGCTTTTGATAATTATCACAATTGCCACTCTGAAAATTTTGCTTTTGTTCCGGGAATGGCAATTATGATAATTGTCAAAAACTAAGAGTGACAAAAGTGAAATGTCAAAATCTGGAGTGGCATAAGGAATATTGGCAAAATCTAGAGTGGCAAAAACAAAATTTTCCCTTTTTTTATGGCGATCACAAGAATAATTTTCGCTGATACAAACTTCCTCAGTTCCTCTAATACACATTCATTCTGATTATGCTATCACAGAAGACATGCACAACCGTCAACTTATACAACAACGTATTTCGCTTCAAAGAATACATGATACACACATACATTCCAATCATTTGATACGTTTAGATCATTCTATCCTATCGACATATTCACATATACAAAACTGCTTTCTTGGATTCATGTTTTTTTATACTGGAAAAATCAGTAAAAACAACAATATGATACGTGTACCCTTTCACAACCGTCTGCTGTGAGGTGCGTTCTACTGAGGTTAGCAAAGCATCCACACCCATTTGCTCTAGTAACGCAGAATCCTTTGGTTGACCACTGCGCATATCTGTCACGTCCATCTTCAGAGAGATCTCGTTAGCACTAGTTCTTCAACGATGGATGTTGACTTAGTGCTGAACCACATCACTTTGTTGTTGTTGTAGCTTTCCCCATGTCTTACATGGGGAAAGATTTATGAATGGACTGTTTTTTTTGACACCTTCCATTTCTACGACAGATTTATGAGATGCTATCATACTAAGCTTGCTTGTTTGTGTCGGAAGAAGACATGACACATGGGAACGCGTGCATACCAGATTATGAGTAGATCGTGTCTCGGAGTAGGAGGGTCCATTTATATGAGAAGTCTAGCACAGTGCTCCATGGTGACCACACTGGCTAAATGTTTTTGCTGCCCTCGAAGCCTCTCTTTATTGCTCATTACTCAACGGGAAATGCATATATACGCTGGTTAATTGGCATGCCCCAATGCGCTAGTGCACCGCACGGAAGCCACTTCTCCATGGAAATCCACTATCGCCAATGAATTGCATGCCCTAATCAATCTGACAGTGTCCACATCACACGTGATGTACGCATCTCGCCTGGTACACCTCCAACTGAAACCACACTCATAATGTTGGTGAAGCACGAACTCATATACTGCTAACATTCGACCTAAACAAACACCTCTACATGCATAATAAAAGTAAACATGCATATAGAACACGACAATACTAGTTTCGGCATCTGTTAGCACACGGCCCCAAGCTCGTTCTTGCTACTTTTCCTGTATCCAAACTACCAAACTTGCAATTCCTATGTGATTGTCTGTGCATAAGGTTCTAACAAAGTGATGTAGCCATATCCTATATAATGGTAAGATAGAGGTTATCATGGAAGTTGTTACCGAGCACACGCTTGGTGAAATCACATGAGTTCTTTGGTGTGAAGCACCACATACTGGTTCACTTGTTTGTATGGATTATCTCCGGTCCTCACGATACCGCTGACCTCCATGATGACACGACCTTGACGTCGTCCGGAGTTCATCCCAACGTCTTCCTTCCTACCGTGACGCATGGATGGTCTCCTCCTTGATAGGCTTGTTATTCGTTTGTTTGAGAATCCTGCAGCCATCAATGCTTGCTTTGTCTCTCAATCTTCTACGGTTCATTTTTTAGGGATTTATTTTTAGGGAACCTCGGTTGCTTTTTTGTCGATAAAGAGTGGATTTTTTTTGGGGACAAAGAGTGGATTTTATTAACACAAAATGAAGCATCAACGGGATACAAACACAATGAGTAGATACCCGGCCTCTGCACAATTAGGATCCACACAACCAAAACCAGCGCACACACAAAAAAGTTACACCGGCAACAAGCAAAATCAAATAAGACCAAAGCTACGCCTAGGCGGAGAAAAGAACAAGAAAAAGGCATGCACCAAAAGAATTCTGAAGCAATCAAATGACGCACAACAACAAACAACAACATTTACCACTATTCTTGACAACACACACACTATGATAGAGGTTCTTTAAAAGCAATGCCTTAAACAAGGGAAACGACGAACTAGTGCCGCCGTCGCCGGATCTAACCACAAAAGGTTAGATGAAAGGTTTTCACCTTGAAGAGTAGGTCTGAGCAATCTCGAAGCAAAGCTTTCAACAAGGAAAACAATGTGTAAACACCACATTGCCAGGTACAACCATGTAACGGTCAAACCTAGGGTTTTCACCTTGGAACTCGAGACCCGGTACTCAAAGAGTACCTCGAAACCACAACCACATTGTCTTGTTTCCGCCATTGGCTGAATTGGCACCTCCATACCTCCTAGCCTGGAAAAGCCAATTTAGCCAAATATCTCCAGGAAGAAAGGTAATTCATAGGAGAGAGTCACTCACTCACACAGCCCCTGATGTACACGCGCAACAGGTAGCCATGATCGCATGTGCAAACTGCCATGAAGCATTCAGTCCTAATGAAGTTCTCGGTTTGTATTTTAACTTTGGGTTATGCTTTTGCTGGTCAAGTGTGTTATGACCCGCGTCCACCATCAGGCCACCACTTGGCGAGCCGGGGGGCGCTCGCTCTTCAGCGAGACCAACGGCCACTTGACACATGATCATTATTCATACTATTCCCATGATCTAAATGAGTTAAAGGATTAAGAAGGTTCGGGAACATCATTAGTATTGGAAATTCACACATGATCTTTATGAGCATTATTCTCATGATCCAAATTAACAAGTAAAAGGATTAATAATGTTTGCTGGTTGAAGAATAATATCAAGAGTTGAGCACCGGCATTAGTATGAGGAGTTCAAGCGGGACAATGGATTAATCAAAAACAACATCTCTTGAGATATTAACTCAACCGGTGGCGACATTGAGATATGTGTGCCCTATTTGAAGGCCACTATAGCTTAGAAAACACAGTGTTTAGAAGGAAACGGAAGCTTCTATTGATTAAAAGGACAAAGATTATGCCACACAACACATCAAAAAATGCGTGAAAAGAATAATCAAGTTTGGCATGTAGAAGATGCTCCATAGGTGTTTGAAAATTAACCTTATTACTAGGAAGTCTATTAGTGAGATACATGACATTAGGAAAAGCTTCATTCTAGAATTTTAGGTGCGAGGATGCATGAGGGAGAAGTGATAAACTAAGTTGAACTATATGACAATATTTGCATTCAGCTGAACCATTATGCTAATGAGCATAGGGACACCGTACATGATAGGAAATAACAATTTTATTAAAGGAAGTATTTAACTTAATGTATTCACCTCCTTATTTTGCTTGCATGCTAAGGATCTATTTACCAAATAGACATTCTACGTTGTGCTGGAAATCATGAAATTTTGGAAAGGCATGAGATTTATTCTGGAGAAAGTATATCCATGTAAACTTACTAAAGTTGTCAATAAATCTGACACAGTATTTGTTTCTTCCCATGAAAGGTGTAGCATGACCCCATACATCGAAAACATGAGCTCTAATGGAGAATAGAAGCAATACTTTAACTAGGATACATGAATCGATGGCTCTTTAACTTTTGACAGCATATCAAACTAACTTGTGTTTTTTTATTGGAGAAAGGAAGAGTATTTTCCTCAAGAACTTTGTTGACCACCGCATACGAGGGATACCCTAGACGCCTACGCCACCTAGAGGAAGATGGTTTTCTTGCAAAAGTAGTTTGTTGTCCATGGATCATGGCTTGCGCGGTAGAGGAGAGATAGCACCCATATACTGTGTGTGACCTAATACCCTCCCTTTATATGATCCTTAACAAATATAAATTAAGGCTAAAACTCAATATAAGTAAGATTTTCATGAGCAAGCTTATGGACTGAAATAATATTTTTCGATGTGGTTGGGACATGTAAGACATTCTTAAGGTATAAAGGACGATTATGGGAATGAAATTGTGTTTGACCAATATGTGATATTTCCATACCCTCCTCGTTTGCAACGTGAACTTGATCATGGCCATGGTAGTGATCAAGCACCATGAGCGTACCTAGCTCACTAGTAATATGTCAGTAGCCTTGGTGTCAACATACCAATTGTTATCCACACCGTAGGAATTTTCCACGGTGTTCACCGTCTTCTTCGATGTTGGCGTGTGAAAGATCTTTTCATGCCCTTTCGAGCACTAATATGCTTAATGACCTTCCCGGCGACATATTTGACATTTCACCTCAGAGCCATTACCACCGCCGAAGCCAATTTCATAGGCACCACAAACTTGGTAGCTGCCTCCTCCATAGACACCGCAACCACTATTGTCGCGACCATCATAGCTGTTGCTGGGTAGGTGCCACCATCACTATTGTCGCGACCATCAAAGTTGTTGTTGTCGCCGGTATTCCAACGGTTTCCACCATTTGAGGAGCCATGACCCCCCCCCCCCTATTTGTGAGATTTGCGGAGTATGCTAGGAGCCTGGGCCTAAAACCAGCTCCCTAACGCAAAGAGTTTACCGTATAGGTCACTGAGGGAGATTGGTGGCTGATCACTCTAGATGGTCGTGGCGGAGATGGCAGAGACAAAGGAGTTGTAGTTGCTGTCGAGTCCCGCAAGATTATGCGGTATTAATCGTCATCATCAATTTTCTTACCAATCACAACCATCTCGTCAATGACCCCGTTCATATTTTTGAAGTAAGCCGACGCCATCATCTCGCCTTTCTTTGTGTTAGAGCGTTGGTCGTGGAGTTGGATTGCCATTGACTGTGATAGGGATGAATAATATTTCGTTAATTTCCTTCTAGAGAGGATCCTTGGATGTGATATCCAAGACCTACGCCAGGATCTCTCGGGAGAGACACCCCATCACATATACAGGCACTTATTGTTCCTGGTAAACTCACATAATGTACAGGGGATTTGCCACATCCATGCCGCTCTTGTAAGCCATCTAAACCTCAATGTGCTCCCAGGGTGCAATGGTGGTGTCGTCCATTTAGCTTAATATCAGGGACTCTCTGATCTGTGGGAGAACTTGTGCTCTCTAGAGTAGGAAATTAGTTCTCGTGAGGTGCTCAATGACCTGCTGATTGATAGGATTGCAAGGCTGCAGGTTGAAGCAGAATGCCATGGCTGGAGATGTGTGAAAAGAGAGTTAGTCTTTGTATGACATATGAGAGTAGGTGGACGAGTGTGCAAATTTAGTAGCAGGGACTCGTACATGTATACATCGCTTAGGTATTTACGTAGGAGATCAGTTTCAATTGATTCACTTGGTTCCTACAAAACATACACAAGAGATAGAACCATATCCTATTCGAACGTAAACCAGGGTTACAAAAACCTCAACAAGTAAACGTAAATAATAGAGAAAGGTATTTCAACACTTGGGAGTGACTCTCTTAGGGTCTATCAAACGTTATTCCGTAATTGGTTAGTTTTATAGGTAGCTTATGGGTTAGTCATGAAGAGTCTCGCAAGAAATGGTTGTCCAAGATGGGATTTGCCCCTCTAACTCAGAGAGATACCCTCTATCCCTCTCGAGTGATCACAACCATGGTTTTCACTTTCAGTGAGATTTCACTGTAATTCACTGGATTTCATTAATTTCAGTAGACACTGAAATATTACGTTTCGGTCAAAATATTTCAGCAAATTCAGTAGTACACAGGAAATCAAATATTTTTCAAAATAGTTTTTGAAAATTTCAAATATTTAATTAAATTCAAATGAATATTTCGGCCTTTTGGCTGAAATGCAAACTGAAATAACTGAATTTCAGTTATTTCAGTTGGTGCTGAAATTTTGTTGAAACTGAAATTGATAACCATGATCACAACCAGAAAGCATGGCCATGCGACTTTGATCTAGTATTACCCCGGTTCGCAAGTCTGTATCACGGTTTCGAGAAGAGAGTTTTAGCTACCTAGAGGGTGACAACATATACCCTAAACAGAAAGTTCCTCTGTAGGTTGAGCTACATGGAACCTCTTATCTCCAACCCTTCAACATTGCTTTGAGATCCGTACTCTCCAACTAACTTGCAAGAAAAAGATTTCTCTTTTTTTGTTTCTCTCAAATAAAAGAACATATTCATTTTTATTATGTTACAATACAAGTATATTCACAACCATCGTTTATGTAGAACAAAGGCATATATGGTATTTCGTTTGGAAGAATGCATGATAAAAAATTACAGTCGAAACATTTGTTAGAGCTAGAGTAATAACAGAGCTTTAGCTTTTAGATTGGAAAACCACTTAAAATAGAAGTAGTATGATATGCTCGCCTTTTAAGTCTAGAGACAGATAATAAATGCTTTCTTCAAGATCAGCAATCACAGTGTAGTGACACGAAAGCCTCTTGCCTCACATTGCATATGTGTGTGACCATCATCCCAGTGATAATTTTTGCATCAGCAGTGTAATATGAGATATTTACGATCTATCGACATGGATAGTCAAGATGTTGTTGTAATTTTTTTGATGTCTAACACACCCAGGAGTAAGACAGCACCAACCGAGCGAATTATGATATATGCAGAAAGCATTGGACATAGCTTAGATGAATTGCAAGGGAGGAAGTTGGGTGAGCCAGACAGGCCTCACAAAGCTATGAGCCATAGCAAAAAAACACGTCACAACATATGCGTCGCCACTGGCAGATCTATATGAAACCGTAAGTAGTAGCGTTACCTCTAACAGTTTGCAAGCCACCCGTTAGTAATCATCGTCAAAGCTGACTCAAATTTGAATGGTAAGGTCGTCATAGGGGGTTTGAAATTGCGACCTATCGGTGATGACATTGTGTCACCAACGGGCACAAATAGTGTGGCATGTCAGTCTTCACCAGTGATGTTCATTAGTATAACGTATAACCACGTCAATGGTGACTTTGAGCCTACTACACTAGTAGAAAAAGGGTCAAATGTGAGACACATTAGTCCCGGTTTGTAACAGAACTGGCACTAATGTGTCCATTAGTGCCGGTTCCAACGGCTAGGTGGGAGGAGCTCTTTAGTACCGGTTCGTGGCGAACCTTTAGCACCGGTTCGTGCCACGAACCGGTACTAAAGAAAGTGGTGGCAGAATGTTGTCAGAGTGGGGCCCTTCCAGCACCTTTAGTACCGGTTCGTGGCACGAACCGGTACTAAAGGTCGTCCTATATAAACCCTTCGTCCACCCGCACTCTGTTCTTCCCCCTTTCCCCTCTCCCTCTCCTCTGTTCTTCCCTTCTTCCTCTTGAGTTCATCACAAAATTTGCCCCAAATTTGTCAAGATTTGCAGGCCCTCATCCATTCAAATGATCACCAAGGTTAGCAACTTTGTCCTTTCATCTCTCATTGCTAGATTAGCTCTTGCATTGGTTTATATAGTGATTACTTGTGGGTTTTAGTAATTTGGGAGGAATTATATGTGGTAGTATTTGATTTATATGCAATTTGAGGTCAAAATAACACTTAGTTTGCATATGTAGGTGTGGTTTACTTAGTGCCTTCTAAATCTCCGTCGTAACCACCGTCGATCGCCCGCACCATCCCGTCGCCGGCACAACCTTGTGGTGAGCCTATTGTTCATGAAATTTTATATAAAAAATTGATGTTTGTGTGATTTGGATATATAGTTACTCGTACGTTGTTTGTTATACATAGTGCCATGGTTTTGATATCCGTCCCCGTCGGCCCTCGTCCTTGTTATGATTCGGATGTGGTATATTCTCTTTTAAAACTATTTGTTGCATTTCATGTTTATGACAAATTATGCCCATCAAGTTGACATAGATATTTTTATCTAGGAGGTATGTGAACTGGAAATTCCAACCGACCCTATTGTCGAGAGGTTAAATATTGTTGAAAGAGAAAACGAGTACTTGAAAGAAAAATTGAAAAGAATTGAGGGGGAGAAGATGGAATTGGAGTTGCATGTTGCCGATGTCGTCGATGATCACAAGATCAAGATGGAGAAAATGCGCTTGAAGATTAGAAAAATTAGAAAATATGCCATCGATAGTGAGGCTTGGTATCATTATGCTGTTGGATCAATTGTTACCTTAGTTTCTATCTTAATCGCATTTGTTGTTGCATTTAAATGCTTTAGCTAGAGATTTATTTGTTTGTTGCATTTAAGTGTTGTATGAACTTTATATATGAACTTGTATTAATTTGGTCTATTCGGTGTTGTGTAATGAAGATGAGCCGGAAATGGATGTACGATGACCGATGCTCTCCCCAGTTCGTTGAGGGCGTGCATACTTTTCTTCTTGCGGCTGAGGCAAACAAGCGGGCGGATGGTTTTATGCCTTGTCCATGTGCTGGCTGTAAGAATGGTCGCCATTACTCTACGTCAAGAACCATTCACGTCCACCTGTTTGAGTCCGGTTTCATGCCCCACTATAATGTTTGGACCAAGCACGGAGAAAGAGGGGTTATGATGGAAGACAATGAAGAAGAAGAGGACGACGGCAGCTATCCTGGCCATGGGTTCCCTGAATACGATGATACAACAATGGGGGCAGAAGCTGAGCCGGTAATGCGGGAAGAAGCTGAGCCGGCAATGCGGGAAGAAGCTGAAGAAGAGGCATCAGATGAGCCCGTTGATGATCTAGGTCGGGCCATTGCCAATGCAAAGAGAAACTGCGCAAGTGATTTGGAGAAGAAGAAGTTGCAGCGCATGTTAGAGGATCACAAAAAATTGTTGTACCCGAATTGCGTAGGTGACAAGAAAAAGCTGGGAACCACACTGGAATTGCTGCAATGGAAGGCAGAGAATGGTGTATCTGACAAGGGATTTGGGAAGTTGCTGGTAATGATAAAGGATATGCTTCCAAAGGACAACGAATTGCCCAAGAGTACATACGAAGCAAAGAAGGCTGTCTGCCCTCTAGGGTTAGAGGTGCAGAAGATACATGCATGCCCTAATGATTGCATCCTCTACTGTGGTGAGTACGAGGATTTAAACGCTTGCCCGATATGTGGTGCATTGCACTATAAGATCAGCCGCGATGAGCATGATGATGTCGAGGGCGAGCGCCCCAGGAAGAAGATTCCTGCCAAGGTGATGTGGTATTCTCCTATAATACCACGATTGAAACGTTTGTTCCAAAACAAGGAGCATGCCAAAGCGATGCGATGGCACAGAGAAGATCGTAAGAAAGACGGAAAGTTGAGAGTACCCGCTGATGGGTCGCAGTGGAGAAAAATTGAAAGAAAGTACGGGAAGGAGTTTGCAGATGACGCAAGGAGCGTATGGTTTGGTCTAAGTGCATATGGCATTAATCCTTTTGGGGAGCAGAGCAGCAACCATAGCACCTGGCCTGTGACTTTATGTTTGTATAACCTTCCTCCTTGGTTGTGCATGAAGCGGAAGTTCATTATGATGCCAGTGCTCATCCAAGGCCCTAAGCAACCCGGCAACGACATTGATGTGTACCTAAGGCCATTAGTTGAACAACTCTTACAACTGTGGAATGGAATAGGTGTACGTGCGTGGGATGAGCACATGGGGGAAGAATTTGACCTAAAGGCGTTGCTGTTCGTGACCATCAATGATTGGCCTGCTCTCAGTAACCTTTCAGGACAGACAAACAAGGGATACCGTGGATGCACGCACTGTTTGGATGATACCGACAGTATATATTTGAATAGTTGTAAGAAGAATGTGTACCTGGGACATCGTTGATTTCTTCCGAGCAGGCATCCCGTAAGAAAGAAAGGTGAGGCGGCTCACCGGATGAAGCCTCGCCACCGTACTGGTGCTGATGTACATGATATGGTCAAGGATTTGAAGGTGATATTTGGAAAGAGTCCTGGCGGACAACCTGTTCTGAAGGACGCTGACGGACGCGCACCCATGTGGAAGAAGAAATCTATATTTTGGGACCTGCCATATTGGAAAGACCTAGAGTTCCGCTCCGCAATCGACGTGATGCACGTGACGAAGAATCTTTGCGTGACCCTGCTTGGCTTCTTGGGCGTGTATGGGAAGACAAAAGATACACCTGAGGCACGGGAGGACTAGCAACGTATGCACGGAGAAGACGACATACATCAGGGTCATGCAAGCTACGCTCTTACCAAAGAAGAGAAGGAAATCTTCTTTGAATGCCTGCTCAGTATTAAGGTACCGTCTGGCTTCTCGTCGAATATAAAGGGAATAATAAACATGGCAGAGAAAAAGTTCCAGAACCTAAAGTCTCATGACTACCACGTGATTACGACGCAACTGCTTCCGGTTGCATTGAGGGGGCTTCTACCGGAAAATGTTTGATTAGCCATTGTGAAGCTATGTGCATTTCTCAATGCAATCTCTCAGAAGGTAATCGATCTAGAAATCATACCAAGGTTACAGAATGATTTGGTGCAATTTCTTGTCAGTTTCGAGTTGGTGTTCCTACCATCCTTCTTCAATATCATGACACACGTCCTAGTTCACCTATGCGAAGAGATTAACGTTTTCGGTCCTGTATTTCTACACAATATGTTCCCCTTTGAGAGGTTCATGGGAGTCTTAAAGAAATATGTTCATAACCGTGCTAGGCCAGAAGGAAGCATCTCCAAGGGCCATCAAAATGAGGAGGTCATTGAGTTTTGTATTGACTTTATTCCTGACCTTAAGCCGATTGGTGTTCCTGAATCGCGGCATAAGGCCAGACTGGATGGAAAAGGCATGCTAGGAAGGGAACAAATAATATATATGGACGGACATTCTCTCACTGAAGCACACTACACAGTTCTACAGAATTCCTCCTTGGTGGCTCCGTATATGGATGAACACAAGAATTTGCTACGCTCCAAACACCCGGAGCGGTCTGATGACTGGATTACACGTGAACAAACCAGGAGTTTCGCCAGCTGGTTGCAGACACGTACCATGCATGACACCTCTATTGAAGATGACCTGTACTTGCTATCCCAGTTACCATCTTCGAATATAATGACTTTCAAAGGGTACGAGGTAAATGGTAATACATTTTACACGATCGCCCAAGATAAGAAGAGCACCAACCAAAACAGTGGTGTCCGCTTTGATGCAGAAACCAAGACGGGAAAGGAAACATATTATGGTTATATACAGGACATATGGGAACTTGACTATCGACGTGGTTTAAAGGTCCCTTTGTTTCGGTGCAAATGGGTCAATATGACACGAGGCGGGGTAAGGGAAGACCCGCAGTACGGAATGACAATAGTGGATCTCAAAAATCTTGCGTATGCAGACGAACCATTCGTCCTAGCCAATGATGTGGCACAGGTTTTCTATGTGATGGACATGTCTACCAAGCCAAGAAAAAGAAAAGATAAGTAAGCAAATGCATCGTACGATGAGCCAAAGCGGCACATAGTTCTTTCGGGGAAGAGAAACATCGTGGGAGTGGATGACAAGACAGACAAGTCAGAAGATTATGAAAAGTTTGATGAAATTGCTCCATTCACAGTGAATATTGACCCGAGCATCCCGTTAAATGATGAAGATTTTCCTTGGTTACGGCGCAAAAGGACACACGCGAAGAAAAAGTTTCACACCCAAAGATCTTGGATGTGATCGGCTTCACTATCATCACTTTCTTCTGTGTTTCACACCCAGAGGGGAATCTCTGTAATAGTTAGGCTAGTTATGTGTTTTGGCATTTGAAACGCGAAGAAATTTTATGTGCAAACAAATTCTTTCATGCCTTTACTGATTTTTAAAGTTAAGTTATTCACACTAACTTCAAATAATTCAAAATTTAAACTATTCAAATTTGAAAACTACGGACACTAACAGAAAGTTTGTAATTTTTTGTACCTAAAGCAAAAATATTCACAAAGAAACTCTAAATACACAAAAATAAATAAAGCAAAAAAATTAAAAAAAGCCCGCCTACTAGGCCAGAGCGGCCTGCATATGACTAGAAACCCAACCTGTTGTTGGGCCAGGATGCAAGCCCGCAAAGGCCAAGTGGGCCCACAGGGCAGCAAAGAACACGTAGGCCCAGTAGGCCTGCTTTGGAGAGGAGCTCGAGAAAGTGACCGCAAGGGAGTTTATAAACCTGTGCGGTCGCCCCTCGGCTAGCGAGGTGGGACTAAACTTGTCGCACCGCACCTGCGCCAGCACACCCCCTTTAGTACCGGGTCGTGGCGAAGGGTCAAATGTGAAGCACAATAGTGCCGGTTGGAATTTCAACCGGCACTAATGTGTACACTAGTGCCGGTTCGTGGCGGCGATCAATAGCACCGGTTCGTGGCGAACCTTTAGTACCGGTTCATGCCACGAACCGGTACTAAAGAGGCTGTGTCAACCTCCGGTCAAGCTATGGCCCCACCATCATCATTTAGTGCCGGTTCGTACCACGAACCGGTATTAATGAGGTTGTGTCAGGTAAGGCTGGGGCCCCACGAGCACCTTTAGTACCGGTTCATGGATGAACCAGACGTAAGCTGTTTTTTAGTCCCACCTCGCGGAGTGAGAGGGAGTAGGAGCGGTTTATAAGCCCTGAGTGCAGAGACGATGAAGAAGAGGCTCAATGCTCACGTTGCTTAGCTTCAAACCTTCAGGAATACGGTAGACTGCACAGAGCTATGCGCAGTGCAGTTTACACTATTCCGAAAGGCTTGAAGCAAATTAACGAGCATTGCACCTCTTTTTTATTTTTAATAACTTATTACAACTCCGGACTTCTTCTGTTATGGAAAAAACTAATTGCACGTTGACATTTCTTTTTTTAAGTTATAACTCCAGACTTTGACCATCAAGTTTTGCAGAAAAGAAAAAATAGCAGAAAAGAAGAAAAACTATAGCTGAAAAGAAAAAAACTATATAAAAAACTACTTAGAAATAAATAGAAGAAAATAAATATAGCAGAAAAGAAAAAACTACTCAGAAATAAAAAGAAGAAAAAATAAAGCAGAAAAGAAAAAAAATTATATTTTCTATTTTTCAATCGTTTACAAAATGACCGTGAAATTGAAAATTACTACAAAATGAACTCTGAAAATGTTGAATTTTGGCAAACTAGATGAAAAACTACTCACAAATAAATAGAAGAAAATAAATATAACAGAAAATAAAAAACTATACAAAAAACTACGCAAAGATAAATGGAAGAAAATAAAGCAGAAAAGAAAATAACTATAAAAAAATTGGGGCGCTGCCCTGTGGGCCTGATGGGCCACAAGTGTGTAATTACAGGCCTTAAAGGCCGAGCAGACTCACAGGGCAGCGCGCAGAGTTTAGGCCCACAAGTCTGCTATATAGAGGAGTTCGATGTGGTAGCCACGGCTGGCTTTATAAACCAGTACGGCTGCCCTTCGCCCGGCGAGGTGGGACTAAAGTTTTGGGTGGCAGCGCGAGGCCTTTAGTACCGGTTGGAGCCACCAACCGGTACTAAAGGGTGGTCTTTAGTACCGGTTGGTGGCTCCAACCGGTACTAAAGGCCTCGTCTTCCCGCCTCTTCGCCTGGCCAAAGTTGGCCTTTAGTATCGGTTGGTGGCTCCAACCGGTACTAAAGGCCTCTCCTATATATACAACACTTGGAAATTTTCATTCTCCCTCTGTTTCTTCGTCTGTTTCCAAATTGAAGCACCGCCCGCACGCCTCGATCGATCGACGCCGTCGCCGTCGCCGCCCCCGTCCCCATCTCCGCCCTCGTCCCCGTCGCCGCCTCGGGCCCGTCCCCGTCGCGCCGTCCCCGCGTCGCCGCCCCCGCGTCACGCCCCAGCCCGTCACCG
>NC_041389.1:16058077-16070332 GCF_002162155.2 Triticum dicoccoides | reverse complement strand
CGTCACCGCCCCCGGCCGTCGCCGTTGCCCCGCTGTGAGCTCTCCCCCTCTAACCCCTCTCCCTCACCCCCGGCGGCCACCATGGGCGCCGCCCCTCCCCGAGCCCATACACACACACACACAAGCATGATGAACACACACACACACACGTACATATGTATGAATTAATGCATATATATATATATATATATTAGTATATATGTATTTTATATGTTTAATTAGTTTAAATTATTTAGATTATTATTTTTTCACTATTATATATGTATGAATGCATGTTAGATGGATATAATTAGTGTTTAATTAGTATGGAATTTTTTTATGTAATGTTGTTTTTCAGTTTTTTAATGGATGTATAGAAGTTGTGTTTTCTGTTTTTAGTGTTAGATGCTTAATTAGTATGAAATAGTATATAGTTTTTTGACATATGCAATGATAGCATAATTAGTGTTATATAGAAATGTTAGAAATTTTAGTTATCAAAATCCAATCATTAAAAAAATGTTACTTTTTGCGGGCATATAGCTAGTATTTGTTCTCGACGATGCCCAGCCCGCATCCTCGCCGTCGACCCGTCCGCGACGACGTCCGGCTGACCCATGTCCGGGACTGGGCTCTGCCGGGCTGGCACTGGGAGGTGCTGCCTAGAGGGGCGTGCCGCTTGATGAGGAACCCAGCCCTGGGTCCCGTCATCGACCCTGATCTCGTTTGGTGGCGTTCGCGTGGGCCAGTTTTGGTGCGGAGGGACCCGGCCCCGCCGGAGGTGGTACGTCGCCGTGTCAGGGAGGAGGACGAGCACGTCCATCGCTACATGGTTGCGTTAGAAGGTGGCAGGTTCTCCAATACCTGGCAGTTTCTTCGGGGATCTCACTTCAGCTATGATCCTGTGAGGGTTCCTTCTCTTTGGGTGTCCACCGCCCGCGCCGCAGGAACCGCGAGTGTCCTAGATTCTTCTGTAGTATTTGATCTTTAATTAGCTACCTAGCCAGTGATGTACTATTCAATATTATATATTATTCTAGACGATGTATTCGAGATTATATCTATTATTCTAGACGATGTACTCAAGATTATATCTATTATTCGAGACGATGTAATTTGAATACTAAATTGTTTTATATTTCTTTTGGATTAGTTAAATAAAAGCTATAGCATACAATACCGACAAAGAGGGAGAACAAACCATGTTTGATATGATACGCCGCCAGATGATGATCAGAATGAAGAAGAAGATTATGACGGCTCCGAATTTCTAAACAACACCGGAGAGGATGATATGATATTCGATCGCGACGACCGAATTGATGAAGTCATGAAATACGATTATGACGATGACGAAGAACATGTTGATCCTGAAACAACAAAGACCGGCGAGGTATATTTATATAAGCAGGCATCTGGTGATCATCACATGTTTTAAATGACTTGAAGATATATTAACGAATCGATCTTTGTTCTTTCAGCCATCCGGATCGAGCAAATCTTTAGGCAAAAGGACGAAACGAGGCCCGAACAAAAAGTTGAAGGAGGGCGTAAAGTACAATATCGAGGCAGTCAGACCTAATGGCGAACCATTAGCGCCTAAGAAGATTGCGGACAAGTTCGTTCATCAGTGTGGAGTTCTTGTGAAGGACCAACTCCCGATCAAACTTCAAGAATGGAGAGAGCCAGCAAAGCCACGTCCAGATGTTACTTTTGTGACAAGAATCAAAAAGATCTGCTTTGGGATACTCTCATGGAACATTTCACCTTACCAGATCATTTCACAAAAGCAGATGTGCAGAAAGTCAAGGACGCTGCTCTTAGGAAGATGGCGGTTGCATTCAAGAACCGCAAGAATCGTGAATGGGACAAGTACGTCAAGGGAGGAAGGAAGACTCCAGTATTCGAGGGAACACTAGAGAACCAACGTGCTCATTGGGATGATTTCGTGAAATTCAAGGATTCGGAATTAGCAAAGGAATGATCGAGAATAAACAAGAAGAATGCCGAAAAAAAGGATAAGTTCCATAAGCTGGGGCCAGGTGGCTATGCGGTGGCAATGCCTAAGTGGGATAAGTCTGAGAAAGAGATGAAGGATGCAGGTGTCACTCCGGTTACTAAGAGCTGGCCCCCCAGGTGCAGGACTTGGTTCTATGCGTATGGGGGGGGGAGTTGGACCCGAAGACAGGCAATGTTTCGACGAAGGCAAGTCTGAAGGGAGCCGACGATGCGATAATTGTTGCAATAGAAGAGGCATGATCGGGGGTGTTCCAGCCCAACAGAGAGAACGACGAGCTTACGCGTGCCCTGGGAAATCCTGAACACCCGGGAAGAACACGAGGCAAGGGCGCTATTCCGTGGTATGAGGGGTTTTCAGACTGGAACACCGACTACAGAACCCGTGCGAGAAATAAGATTGCGGAGGAGAAGAAGAGGAAGATGGAGGAGGAGCAGAGGAAGTGGGACTATGAATGCCTTCAAGGCCTAGAAGCAAGTCAAGCGGAATTGGCAGTCAAATTCCAGCGGCAGCAGGAGCAGATCGACTCACTTACCCAGCAAAGGGGGTCTCAACAGCTGCAGCAGCTAGCGGATGATCCAGCATTGGATAGCACCGCCCCATCCATGCCGAGAAGCAGCGTGGGTTCCGCCCCGGATGACGCAATGCTGGGTAGATACCCCGTGGATGACATCACGGAGAACACTAACTGCGAGCTACACGTCAAAATATCCATGAAGGTGGCGGACGCCGTTGCTTTTACAAATCCCCCCGAGGCAACCTTCCATTGCAACCCGATTCCAGCAGGCTATGCTCGTGTCTTGGTTGATGAGGTGGTGGACCCACCATATTCGGAGCTACAGCTTGACATTCCTGGAGGTGACGACGAGCGCTTTCTCGGAGAGGCCAAACATCGTATCATCCTATGGAAAAAGGATTGCATCATCTTTCGAAGGCCACCGACACCGCGTCAGCCGACTCCTCGTCGAAGTCCGCCACCGAGTCAGCAGACTCCCGCTCCTACAAGTCCACCAAGTCCGGCAAACACTACTAGGAAAAGGGCTATAGATGATATGGACACTAATGACGCACCAGACATGTGGTGCGCCACTGCTATATAGCAATGGCGCACCAGATATGGGTGCGCCATTAGTGGCCATATTACTAATGGCGCACTTAGTGTGTGGTGCGCCATTAGTAGTTTTGTCCTGGCCCCACACCCCTCCCCAGACTTACCAATGGAGCACCAGGGGGAAAGTGCGCCATTACTAGTTTTAACTAGTAATGGCGCACCAGTAAGAGATGCGCCATTGCTATCTATACGTATGGCGCACCCCCTACCGGTGCGCCATTGCTATCACCCCTTATCCCCTCCCTCTAGTCACGTTCTCTCCCCTCCCCTTCCTCCTGACACAGCCACCCGCCTCTCCTCTGGCTCTGACCCAACGCCGCCGCCGATCTCCTCTTCCGCATCACCTCTCCGGCGGCCTCCTCTCCCCATCCACGCCGCGCCGGCGACCTCCCTATCCTCTCCTCTGTCTGCCTGGTCGGGCCGAGACCCTAGCCCGATGCCATGGAGACAATGGCAGCAGGAGGAGCCCGGTCATGGCGGCCTCCTCTCCCTGCAGCGCTGCCGCACCTCACCTTCTCTTCTCTTCTCTCCTCTTCTCTCCCAGTAGAGGAGAGGAGGGGAGGGAAGGGAAGGCCTTCTTCGGCGAGCTTCCAGGGAGGTGAGGAGCGCCCAGATCCAGATCCATGGCGCATCGTCCCGTCATCGACCTGAGCCGCGACCATCCATCCAGGGCCGACAGAAGCCAGGACGGAGATGCCAGAAACCCTAGCCTAGCCTAGCCATGGAGGTACGACGCCTCAACCTCCGGGCGACAGACGACGGCTGCAGGCCATCTCCGGTGACGGATCTCCGACCCCGACCATGGTGCGTGTGGCTCCAGGCCATCTTCTTCATCTCCCCTCCCGTCCCCTCATTGGTTCGTTTTATGTGCAGGGCAGGCTGCTGCTGCTGGAGGCGCACGTCGCCTGCCTCCGCGTCGCCACCCCCGTTGACCAGCTCCCCCGCATCGCCGCGCAGATCGCCGCGCGCGCCCCGCCGCCCGTGCCCCCCGCCGCCGCGCCCGCCGGCGGCGAGGAGCTCGACCTCTTCATGGTGAGCTGCTACCACCACCAGGCCTCCTCACCTCACGCTCACGCCGCGTACGGACGCCCCGCACCGGCTGGGCCGGGCTGCCCCGCGCGTGCTCTATGTTATGTGTAGTAGATTGACGCGGTGTGCGTGCGTGTGTGGTTCGAAAATTTGGGGATTGGATGGGATTTGGCGATGAAATTGCCCTGCTCGTGTTGGGACTGGGATTGGGATTTCAAACAGGCTAAGCCAGGTTACCTTTTTCTTCCAACGCACACAACATGTTTGATTGGTTGCGCACGAGCTCACATGGGATTATTAGCACTCGCTAACCTCCGCCGTTGGATTTGGTTAAAGTTAGCTTCTTCAACTATGAGTATTATGCTAGTTCATCCCTTGATTGCTACCCATCCCACCTCCAAATAATTTACTGCGTGCTCTAGGCTCTAGCTGTGAGCAACTTTGTTTCCTCAACCACAAGCGCCTCACCTCTGCGATAGAGACAAAAACAAACCCCAAAAAACAACTACAAGTGTCCCTTTGCTAGGCAAGCAGGGGCTCCTTCCTTTGCCTGGAAATGGCAATTCTCCTTGTGTAAAGGTTATTATCGACCACCTGCCTTTTTCTCTATATATGTGTTCTAAAGGTTCTGTTTTCCTTGTTGCAGACACACTATGTGCTGCTCCTCTGTTCCTTCAAGGAACAGCTCCAGCAGCATGTGCGCGTCCACGCCATGGAGGCGGTGATGGCCTGCTGGGAGCTCGAGCAAACTCTGCAGAGTCTTACAGGTACCATACATCATCTTAACTTCATCAGTTCAGCAGCAAGATAAGTGCTTCTTAAATTCTCTAGGAAGAGGGTTTTACAATCTCTACACTACATGCTTACTAAGAGGTTGATAGTCACAGTAAGTATCATGCTACATGAGGGGCGCCGTTTCATAGGATCTCAACCACAGGGGAATTCTTTTTTAAAAGAAGGGATCCATTGCTTCTGCTCTCTGCATCCAGCGAGTACAAACATAACACAAATACTACCTCTGTACCAGAATATAAGAACTGCAAAAACATCTTATATTTTGTTTTTCAACTCAACTAGAAAGAGCTCGATGACTGGCCATTTTCCTGTATTATTGCGCGTCGTGATAGAAAATATAGGTCATAATTCACACCCTTGTAGGTCCTATGAGATACTAGGTCCACCTTTATAGTAGTACCGGTTCCTTCTTATATATTATTATTAGTTACAAGAGTTGCAGACTTTGAGCTGTTGGACCTGGCTTCAAAGCTGTACCTTTTGAGATTTCAGTTCGGTGTATGTGGCAGTTATTCATGAACCTTGTGTTGCACCAACCATGCAACTGAACCGACAGTACCTTGCGTTCATAATCTTAGCTAAGCTGTCCTGATAAAGTCTCTCTTAATATGTCTACTGCAATTAGCTTCCACACGGAACAGTCACGGACTATATAATCGGGAACCATCACACAAGGGTTACCCTTTCAGATACTTTATGTTGCTTGTCAAAATGACATATAATCCATATAGGAAAAGAAGCCCCTTGCGTAGTGCAAAAAAAGTGTTGCATATTGAATAATGCTTCATCGTCAAAATGAACTGACATGGCTACAAAATTTCTAGTGGAATTGTACTTTACTTGAATTTAATTCATGGATATTGATTGTCTGCATATAGTACTGTTTTTAGTTCCTTTTGCTACGTCACATTTTCCACCATTCTGCCTATAGGCATCACGAGGCACACACCTATGAGAAAACCATGCCAATATCCAGTCACACTGGAAACTGGTGTCGCTGTGAAAACCAAAGGGAGTGATTTTTCTTTTTTTTTGTTGACAATAGAACTTTGCATAATCTGTTTGTATGTGTAATCATCAATCAGTTTACGATGAGAGGCATATGCTTGAACATGGAAGTTTGCCTTCAGATAATAATGAGAATTGTGTCAGAAAAAAAAATAGAGCAAGATTAAGCCTGGATAGGCTTAGTTATATATTGTACTGAAAAAAAAACTAGAGCAAGAATAAGTACCTGCCAAGGCAAGACGCAATATAAATGTGACCAGGATAAGTTGGAGATTGGCCAGTTCTGAGTTTTGCTAATATCGATTCTTCCTATAGGGGCATCTCCTGGTGAAGGCACCGGGGCAACTATGTCCGATGACGAAGACAATCCGGTCGACAGTGAGAGCAACATGTTTGACGGGAATGATGTGTCAGATGGCAAGGGCTTCGGAATGCTAACCGAGGGTGAGAGATCCCTGGTCGAGCGCGTGAGGCAAGAGCTGAAGCATGAGCTTAAACAGGTAAAACTCGCTGCCTTCCATTCTGTCAGCTGCCACTATGTTGGTGTCCAAACTGAACTGTAAACAAAATTATTTTCCTGACTTTGCAGGGGTATAGAGAAAAGCTTGTGGACATCAGGGAGGAGATACTGCGGAAGCGAAGAGCCGGAAAGCTCCCAGGGGACACGGCGTCTACCCTGAAAGCTTGGTGGCAAGCCCACGCCAAATGGCCGTACCCAACTGTATGTGACAGACATCCCGCATATACCGTCATCGCCAGCAACTTTGTCACCATTTTGCATGCAATTCTTGTTGTGCTACTGATGAGCATCGCTGGTGGGTATTGCTAGGAGGAGGAGAAGGCGCGGCTGGTGCAGGAGACGGGGCTGCAGCTGAAGCAGATCAACAACTGGTTCATCAACCAGCGCAAGCGGAACTGGCACAGCAACCCTACCTCGTCCTCGTCAGACAAGAGCAAGAGAAAAAGGTACGACGATCGGCCCAAAAACAATCCTTTCATCACATGCTTGAAATCGCTCAGGTTTTCATTCCCTCTCTTTCATTCTCAAAAAAAAAGGAACAATGCAGGTGAGGGCAACGCCGAGCAGTCCTGGTAGGGTGGGTGCGGTCTGTCGGAGAGCGAAGAACAAAGAACGAATGCCCCATATATGTACATAGCGCTTCCATCTTGTCGATGATTAGTGTTGAACCTCATATGTCCTCTGCAATTCATTTCCATTATAATCTTACTCATACAATATTCACACCATGTAATTCTGGAAAAGACAGTATTGACATGTTACAAAAAATGACAATATTGACATGTTATAAATAGTTTGTTTGTATTTCTGTTTATTTTGTTACATTTTGCAGGGATAATGTGAAGAAAAAGAAGAAAAGATTACTAGAAGATTAGTTTTAGGATTTTCTTTTATTTCCTTGCAATTTTCCTTTTATTGGATACTTGTAAAGACATTGTAATATTCTTACTTTAATAAAAATATGATTCTATTTCATTTTTTGTCTTTAAATTATTTTCCTTATAGGTTGTTTTCTGTAAAATTGGATTTTTTTTTTGTTTTCCAAATACATTACTAGTGGCGCATTTAAGCCCTTATTAATGGCGCACCTTCCTTTATTACTAGTGGCGCACCTAGAGGGAATATCAGTGGAGCACCGAATGGTATACTAATGGCGCACTGCTAGGTGCGCCATTAGTATACCAGATACTAATGGCGCACCAGTGGTGCGCCATTAGTAAAAATTACTAATGGCGTGCTAGTAATGGCGCACCATTGATGCGCCATTAATGGCCATATTAGGTGCGCCATTAGTAGGGGTTTTTCTAGTAGTGAAAGTGTCAGGCCACTCATCCTCCAAGTCCGGCAAAGTGTCAGGCCACTCATCCTGCAAGTCCGGCAAAGTGTCAGGCCACTCCTCCTCCTCCAAGTCCGCCACAGCGTCAGACGTCCACTCCTCCTCCAAGTCCGGCACAACCTCAGGCCACTCCTCCAAGTCTGGCACAGCTTCAGGCCACTCCTCCTCATCCAACTCAGCCCCGTCAGCCATCTCCGCCGCCTCAGCAATCGCGAAAGAGACACCTCGCAGCTATGGTGCGTAGCGGTACGAGTTGAGGTAGTACAGGAAGTACAGGCGGAGGCAAGCGATATAAATATGGTCCAAGCCTCACGCCTCTTCCGCAGAGGCCTTATGACAAGTCCGAGGAGTAAAACATAGCCATATCGAAGGCCGAGGTGGAAGCCCATTTTGCACCGAAACCGCCACCGCCGCCAAGGGAGAAAGTGCCTGAGGAAACGATTGACCACTTCATTCGTATGACTCAACCACCAGCTCCCAAGCCTGTTGACACAGACTATGAGCGCCACATCAGGAAGTTAAATCGAGCACGTCTACATAAGGAGGCGAGCTCGGGATCGAGCAAACAACAAGCAGCTGTCAAAAAATGCGGGAAAACCATTCCCCAGCTGGGAGAACAGGCGGCGCAATCGATCCCCTCACTTGTTGTGCCAACAACACGTGACAGTACGTGCGCCCACTATTATTGTGGGCAAACAGTTTACGTTTCCGAGGTGGGCAATGTGGTAATAACCAAGGACCATATAATGCAGGCTGAAGTTCTCAACATCACTGTTGGACAACTCCTCGAGATCGAGCCCATGCCTGTGCTTAGAGAGGATGAAATAAAACGGAAATATGTCCGGGGCGAACCTTTGGTCGAGCCAGACAAGGTCAAGAACCTCCCAACGAGAATGTATGAATTGCATCAATGCTACATGAACATTACCAAGATTTCTGATCGATTGTCCCTCATGGTGAATGTCAAGGAGGAGCATTACTTCCATGAGAAAGCTCTGTCCGTTGAGTATTCTGAATTGTTTCAGTTATACAATCAAGACGCACTCGACAAATCTATCGTCAGTTGCTATTGTCTGTTAGTGATTTCTTTCTGTAATTTAAGTCTCAAGCTAGCTGTAGTGATCCTTTTGATCAATCATTACCTGTAATTATCCTCACTATATTCTTTTCCATGGTATTATGCAGGATGAAGATGTATGAAATGAGAAAAGGTGGACGCTATGGCATTGGGTTCATTGACCCAAACACCGTTAATGAATACACATGGCGGATAAATCCACATCATCAAAAGGACGTAGAGGACAACATGCTAGAGTTCTTGAAGCTCCTCAAATACAATGAAGATATACTACTTCCTTACAACTTCCAGTGAGTCACACTGTCTTGTACTACAAATTCTCTGTTTTTGCCTACTAGCTAGCTACATGTTTTTGCTTACATATGCCCGCTTAATTAAGACATGCAAACGTGTGTGCATGCAGATTTCACTGGGTCTTGTGTATCATTAAAGTTGACGTCGGAACAGTTGAAATACTGGACTTACTATTCAAAGTTAAAACCGACTATAACATCTTGTTTGGGATAGTCAACAGGTAATTTCAATCATTATTAACTATATATCTCGGTCTATTTAGTTCGTCATTTCATGATATGAACTAATTAATAACCCCTTTATTCATTTTCTTTGTCGGCGGGCAGGGCTTGAGCAAGGTTCATCAGCATCACGGATGGCGAATGGAACAAAAAGCTTCAATGGTTTCGACCCAAGGTAAGTAATTAAGTAGTACTAGCTAGCTAGCTAGCTGCCATCTCTTTAATTATCATGCTTGATTAATTATTATCTGATCAAATTCCATTCTCGTAAAGGCCCTGAAGCAGGCGCAGGGGACTGATTTGTGTGCATTCTGCGTTTGCGAGAACATTCGCATGATGGCGTCCGAAAGGAGCAGATCTCAAAGACAGGAATGGGTACGCTTGTCAGAACACTATTCACAATTTTTACACCATTATCGATATCTAGTCACACAACTAATACACATGCATATTGATCTCCTTCTTAACAGTTCAGAGAGGTGCGGAAGAAGCTCTTAGAAACGGAGCGCGTAGAAGCACTTCAAGAGGAAATAGCGGGCTTTTTGCTCGACCAGGTCATAAATCCGAAGGGAGAATACTATTACCCGCTACCGCCCCATGAAAACCACTTCCAATTGTCATCGTGCTCCGAAGGCACCAATTAGGCTAATGCCACTGGCTCCGAAGGCAACATGCATATGTAGGAGAAATTGTATATAGCTATACATTTGTGTATGTGTGAATTAATTAATATGGTGGTTTGTGAGACATTGATGATATATATATGCATGATTGGTTCTACTAGGAACAGGATTTTCTACCATAGCTTGCCCTAGAAATAGCTATCAGTACCGTTGGTGTGCTTTGTGATTCGTACTAGCTGTTTGTTGTAGTACTGTTTGAAGCCCATGTGCTCTGATGATTTAGCTGTGTTGGCAGGCCGGTTCTGGCAGCTTTATGCCTAATTGGCTGACGAAAAACCTGTTGGGCGCGTGCGTACGAGAGGGTGGCCATCGGTAGCGTTGTATATATCAGGTTCCAACTACTGGGCAGCACTACGTGCAGGTTCTTATGTGTACGGCGCGCTGTTACGTCTCATTTTTCTCGCACGTGACTCCCACGACGAAACGAACGCAGGTTCGGTCTGATATCTGCGACGGGTCCATGCGTATGCCCGGGAGGAACCTATGTGAGCCACGTGTTCAACCTGCTATACTATGTATACGTACACATGAGTGTCTTGTCGCGTGCAGCACGTCCACGTCGGTCCATGTCGTGAAACACATGTGGTCTGCCATCATACGGCTCATGTGATATGGTCGTTGGTTTGGAAAAGTCGTACGTGTGTGTAATGGAGCCGTACTTGTCACACGCCTGTACGTATCAGTCCTGCTGTGGCTTCAGTTTCATGAGATTTGGTTGGTTTTTGAATGAATGTATACAGCTCTACGACCTGCCGTAGTATTCCATAGTAATGCATGCCCATTGAGGCTGCTGAGCGAGCACTTAAGACGCGTGCGTACGAGCCTGTGCGATTGTTAGTTGACTCGTCCGGCGACCCAATTAAAAACCATCTGTAAACTTTGTCCGTATAATATGCTCTCACGACCTGAGATGGTTTGCCTCGTCGGTTCCGAGTGTGCGATAAGGCGGTTCGCGTCCTCCGTAACCGATATCGGTTCCATGAATGAACGGGTGCCCGTGCATCGACGAGGTTAACTTCGACGGACCCATCAATGATTTTTGGCGGTTCCCGTACCGGGGTTACCGGCCCCCTCCCCCCTAAATCCATTGGCTCCCATGGTTGATATCGTCGGTTCCACCTGAGATGGTTTGCCTTGTCGGTTCCGAGTGTGTGATAAGGCGGTTCGCGTCCTCCGTAACTTTAGATTCCAGGGTTCAGACAAATAGCTCCCCCCGGTCGCTTTGACAAGGAGTGGTGGTCGTAGTGCCTCTGTGCAGATACATGAGGTTTGACTAGCTAAACTAGCTGGTACATGAACTTACCGAAAAATGCTTTCACCTCGCTTTATATATAAAGCACAAACCATCAGACAAACCGATACAATGTTGTTCAGTTTTTTCATGCGTTTAGCCCTTCGTGTATGAGTTGAAATATTTTTTATTTCTTAGACTGATGGTATATCAGCGGCGTCTGTCATTATGAGCGGTTGTTAGTTTGATTAAACGCACACCATGCACCATGCTTCCACGTCCAGTTGATAAGATAACCATTACGGTCAAAACAACACCATGCACACTTTCATACTACTAAACAGACATGTGGATGTGTCGCCATGCAAAACTCATGCATGGTTGACCATCACTACTTGATAAAGCGTTGAGCCACATAACATTTTCAAGAGACCCAGCATACTTTTGCTCTTTGAATCCCGCATTGCAAATGATCCTATAATTACAGAAAAATGAGGCCGAAACCACACTAGGACACTCCTCATGTTTTCAATCCCATCTCCAAACTTACTATTTCAATCCCATCTTTTGTACATCCGTACAGGACGCCTCGCAGCTGCTGCGCGCTACTATTTCAATCTACATCCGTACAGGGCGCCTCACGTGACCACATGCTTTTTGAACACAAGGGCTACCGGCCGCTGCATCCGTTATACGTTTCGGCCAGAGGTTCCATCGCTCCAAAAGTGAGCTTCACACACCAGCTCTACTCATCTCGGCCATGTGCACGTCAGTTGGACCACCGGAAGTCCTGTCCCTTGCGCGCAGCCTTTTCCTGACATGCGAGCTGCCAAAACTCACCATTACCCATCCATAATTTCCCAACCTCCCGCTGTGCACGAATCTTAGAAACATGACATGCGGCTGTGATAGGTGTGTCTACAGCAAGCTATGGTAGAGACAATTTTGCATAT
>NC_041389.1:16056780-16057912 GCF_002162155.2 Triticum dicoccoides | reverse complement strand
CATAACGTGTACAATGTGTAGTATCGTAAAATACCAGCAAACGAAAAAGAATTAAAATGGAAACACACAATTAAATGAAAAAGAAATCATAAAACTAAAACCCCCCCAAATCTTATAGTACCGGTTGGTATTACCAACCGGTACTAAAGGGCTCCAGGCCCCCGGAGCTGGCTCGTGCCACGTGGTTGCCCTTTAGCACCGGTTCATGCTGAACTGGTACCTAAAGGGGGGGGGGCCTTTAGTACCCACACTTTAGTGCCGGTTATGGAACCGGCACTAAAGGGTCTTACGAACCGGTGCTATTGCCCGGTTCTGCACTAGTGCTAGAAGCCCACTCTATCAACCACCAACAACATCCTCTTCTCCCAGCATATGAAACCTAGCAACCGATTAGCCTCCACTCACGATACCTTCGTGTGACGCACAATCCCATCTGCACTCACGACGTCTCTCTATGTTCCTCTCTATATAAGTCCATAGCCCTGATGCATCAAAGGTCGACAACGTCCGCGAGGGAGCTCTCCACCGATACGCAACAATGACACCTGCACTTTTGCACCAGAGATTGTTCTAGCGTTTGACTTTGGGAGAGCACAAGATTGAAAGAGCGGGCTAGGACTTGTTGGTCCATCCCACAATTGTTTCCTAGATATTTGCCACAACTGGTGAACCTGCAGGCAAGCCAGTTGTATACTTGTTATCACTGCCATTTCCGAGTTGACTGTTTAGACACATGTCATTGGCCATATTTTTGGCCTGTCCGCGGTGAAGGTTTCTGGACAACAAAACAGATGAAACTGTCATATTTTGACCATTAGATGTATAATTTATAACTACTGTGTGATTTAACCATATCAAACGAGACTGTATAATTAAGTTATCCATTTGACGTGTAATGTGCCAAGTCGTATGAGACATGTTGTTCATGGATATTTTTAATAGAGAATAATTTAGAAACATGTATGCAAAAAGGACGTGTACATGTTTATCATCCCAAGAAAATAAAAGTGTGTGTGTGTGTGTGTGTGTGTGTGTGTGTGTGTGTGTGAGAAACGCCGACCCTCAAACCACCCGCAACCGTCTTGACCATGCGGTCCGGACATGTGTTTGCGATCCAACATGGCATAACTGT
>NC_041389.1:16053537-16056589 GCF_002162155.2 Triticum dicoccoides | reverse complement strand
ACCGCTCCCACGCAAGCGTCCGACAACCCTGGCCCACCGAGAAAACCCTCCCGCCTCTCTCGTGCTTTCCATCCAACCCACGTGCATGTACGGCTGGCATTGATGTCGCGTGACATGACCGGATGAGTGGGCAGCACTGGCCGACGGAACCACTCAGGCGACGCCACTTCCTGTATCCAAACCACCAAACTTGCTACTTCCTGTATCCAAACTACCAAACTTGCAATTCCTATTTGATTGGCCGTGGATAAGGTTCTAACAAAGTGATGTAGCCATATCCTATATAATGGTAAGATAGAGGTTATTATGGAAATTGTTACCGAGCACGCGCTTGGTGAAATCACATGAGGCACCAAATACTGGTTCACTTATCTTTTTGTATTATCTCCGGTCCTCACGACACCGCACACCTCCATGATGCCACGACGTCGACGGCGTCCTGAGTTCATCCCAACGTCTTCCTTCCTGCCACGACGCATCGATCGTCACCTCCTTGATAGGCTTGTTATTCGTTTCATTACCAAGAAGCTAATTTGCAGTTTAACTTCAAGGTAAGATGAATTTTTTTGTCGCATGCTCCCCACTAATTTCTTTGAACATGTAGGCATGCAACCTCACAATACAATTATGAATGGGATAAGACCGACCTAAACATGCAATTATGCATGCGGACCAATGGCAACATTCAACCATGCATTGGAAAATGTTCTCCGCTCAATTATTCTACTTATATTTAATAACTATTGTTACAACTATACTTAATCAAATATAAAAGTACGTATGTATTCTAAATTTTGATTCTCATATTACCAACTCAAGTTTTCACCAACCTATTCCGGCACCAACACATGGGGTACCCTCTAGTTTACTCATTTTCTGGGAGTCGTGCTACTAGATGATGCAGCTGGGTCATCGGCGCCATCTCACCATCCAGCTAGGAGAAACGTTCGACCAAATATTTCCTTTCGCCTCCATCAGACTTTAGCTGGGCCAAGCCATTTCATGGCAAGAACCATTTCCTTGTTTTTCTGCAGGGATGGCAAGAATCATTTCGGCTCATATGCAGTTGCGGTATTACACATTGGTTCTGATTATTATATGCAGTTTCTGTATTACACATTCATTCTGATTATTATATCTCACAGAGTGAATTGCAAAAAACCACAACATTGAAGCGTAGGGTTGCTGAAAAGACTTTTCTACGAATTTGTGCCAGAAAACACTGATTTTGGTCGTAATCTTTTGTAAAAAACAATGATAGACCATTTTATGCATTTTAACCTCGATTATGACATGTGGGGCCCTGGTATTTTTGCATAGTCACCCTTCATGTAAAACTCCAAAACACAATCAGCTCCAGAGGAGGAGGCGGTGGCTGGTTAATGCGCGCGGCGGCGTTGCTGGCTTGGGTCGCCGACGACTAGGGATGGGGGCTCGGTCATGCGCGGCGCCGCTTGTGCCCGGGCTATGTGTCCCCGGCGGCGCCGCTTACACCGCTGGGAGGCCCACTACTAGGAAAAGGCCTACTAGTGGCGCACCAGTTTTGCCTACTAATGGCACACTACTGGTGCGCCACTAGTACCACGCCACTAGTATTTTTTACTAATGCCGCACCACTGATGCGCCATTAGTATACCAGATACTAATGGCGCACCTGTAGTGCGCCATTAGTATGCCTAGAGGTGCGCCATTACCATCTCACTTAGTAATGGCGCACCACATAGGAGTATTTTTTTTTCAAAATTTTGTTTTTCTTAATCTCCGGTCACTATGGCTTAATCTCGGGTCAAATCACACTCCGTGGTCAAACTTCCCGAAAGGTCACCCATCCTCACACTACTCCAGCCCAAGCACGCTTAGCTTCAGAGTTCTATCCAATCCCAGCAGTAGCTCACTTCACAGGCACTTGTTGATATATCTAGCATATCAATCCTATTAAACCTTGTTGATGTTTAGAACTTTGTTCATGTTCATGAGTGTGATAAAATTTTGAAAAATTATTTCAAACTTCCGTTCATATTACGTATCATATTTTGAAAAAAAATTCCCGAAAAAAAATTCGAAACTATTTTTTTTCTGTTACTAGTGGCGCACCTAGCAAACGGTGCGCCACTAGTAAGTTTGAAATTTTTTGAATTTTTTTGCCTCCAGATCTTAAAAGCCCCGTAACTTTTTTTCTGTTAGGTTTTTGAGGATTTTGAAAATGTTTAACCGGGTTCCCCATGTTAAATTCGGATTTAACTTTTCGAGTAGATGATTTTTCATATAAAACTTTTTCATCCGAGTTAGTATGCAAAAGTTATGCCCATTTTACAAATTCTAGAGAGATTTTGCAAATAAAGTCAAAATTCACATTTGCAAATTTTCCCAACAACTAGACCACATATGACATGGGAAACTTATTTTCTTTTATTTTTTTGACATTTCCATCATTTTCTATTATTTTTTTAAAACTGAAAAGGCGGTCCAGTGGGTGTATTCGGTGGAATTTTTGAGCCAAGTTAGTAATGGCGCACCGTGTATGTGGTGCGCCATTACTAGTTCAACTAGTAATGGCGCACCACACACACGGTGCGCCATTACTAGTTTTGAAAAAAAATAAAAAAATCAATTTTTTTCTAAAAAAAAATTTCTTATGGCGCACCGTGGGTGTGGTATGCCATTACTAGTTTTGAAAAAAAAATTGAAAAAAATTTACTAGTGGCGCACCAAGGATGTGGTGCGCCATTACTAGTTAAACTAGTAATGGCGCACTATCCCCTGGTGCGCCATTAGTAGTTTTGAAAAAATATATTTATTACTAATGACGCATCGTGTATGTGGTTCGCCATTAGTATTTGGACACTAATGGCGCACCAACACATGGTGCACCATTAGTATATAGTAGTGGTGCACCACATGTCTGGTGCGGCATTAATGTCCATATCATCTATCAGCTATGTGTCGTGGTCGCGCTGTGGAGGGAGGCAGTGGCGGCGCTGGGAGGACGGGGGCGCGTCGTGAGGGAGGCGGCGGCGCTGGGAGAACGGGGGCGCGTCGGGAGGGAGGCGGC
>NC_041389.1:15998855-16053174 GCF_002162155.2 Triticum dicoccoides | reverse complement strand
GCGTGTCGGGAGGGAGGCGACATCGCTGGGAGGACGGGGGCATGTCGGGAGGGAGGCTGGGAGGGAGGAGGCGACGCTGGAAGGATTGGGGCGCGTCGGGAGGGAGGCGACGGCGCTGGGAGGTAGGGCGGCCGGAGAGAGGCGGCGACGCTGGGAGGCGGGGGCGCACCAGAGGGAGGTGGGGGCATGATTGAGCTGCGCACCGGGTTCGTGCCGGAGAGGGAGGCGGGGCGCGCCGGAAGGAGGCGACGCCGCTGGGAGAGGGTCATGTTTATAGGGAAAATATTTTCAAGGAGGGTAGGACGTTTTGGCAAAAAGACCGTTAGCCACATCAGCAAATGATGGACTCCATCTGTCATAATCGTCATCAAATGGGTCAAAGCCATCAATTAGTGTTTTCTGCAAAAAATTAGGCCAAGAATTAGTATTTTCTGGCATAAATTCATAGAAGAGTCTTTTCCTTAACCCTACGCTTCAATGTGGTGGTTTTACAATTCACTCTATCTCGCAGCCCGCATCGAAACAGTGCTTTACCCCTAGATGTCCAGTCAACTGCTGCGCCTCAACGCATTTCGGGGAGAACCAGCTAGCTCTGGGTTCGAGTGGCATTTCACCCCTAACCACAACTCATCCGCTGATTCTTCAACATCAGTCGGTTCGGACCTCTGCTTAGTTTCATCCAAGCTTCATCCTGGTCATGGATAGATCACCCAGGTTCGGGCATGCACAATAGTGAAAATATAGAACAACTTGTTTCACCTGAAAAAATGCACGATACACGCGTAGAGAGCAAACATTTGATAAGTGTAGATTTGTGTAACGGCAGATACAAAACTGCTTTTCCTGGCTTCTGATATTTTATATTGAAAAATCAGTTTAAACAAAACCAACAAGATATGAGTGCCCTTACATGAAACCTGTTGCTAAGGGCGTACTACAGAGGCTAGCAAAGAGTACACGCAATGTGCTCTAGTGTCACAAGATTAGTTTGCTGCACACTGCAGATATCTGTCACCTATATTTTAATTGATTATTTTTAGTTTATTTTTTTTCCATTAGTTCATTCTTTTTATTATTAGTTCATTATTTAAGCTAAATGACTCTGAAATTGAAAAACACTATAAATGAACCCTGAATAGGTCTTAGTTGGTATGGTATCATCATTTCACCCACATAGCATGTGCTAAAAAGTTGAGATGATTACGGTAAAAACTGGATGCATTTTATATACAAAATGGACAATCTCTTTCGAAATATCAGGGTTTTGGACGAAAATTTATCTGTTACAAAGGTATTTCATTTTTTTCTAAACTTATTTGAACTCCGGACTTTTTTTGTGTTCAAAATGCACCATTCAAAGCCACATCATCAATTTTCAACCATTTCTGACTTCATTTCGCATTTTCATGCATTTCCTGATTTTTTTTCTAGATAAATGACCCTAAAATTGAATAGCACTACAAATTAATTCTAAAAAGGTTGAAAGTTGGCATGTTATTATCATTTCACCCACATAGTACGTGCTAAAAAGTTAAGGGGATTACGACAAAAACTAGATGCACTTTATGTACAAAACGAACAATCTCTTTCCAAGTATCAGCGTTTCAGACGAAAATTTATCTATTACAAAGGGATTTTATTTTTTTTTGAACTTATTTGGACTCCAAACTTTTTTGTGTTCAAAATGCACCATTCAAAGCCACATCATCAATTTTCAACCCTTTCTGACTTCATTCGGTATTTTTCATGCATTTACTGATTTTTTTTAGCTAAATGACCCTGACATTGAGAAACACTACAAATGAACATTGAAAAGGTTGGCATGGTACCATCATTTCACCGACATAGCATGTGCTAAAAAGTTGAGAGGGTTACGGCAAAAACTGGACGCACTTCGTGTACAAAACAGACAATCTCTTTTGAAGTATCAGGGTTTCCGACGGAAACTCATCTATTAGAAAAGGCATTTCATTTCTTCACATGTAACTGCAGTGATATTCTAGATCAAAGGCATCATCATAATAGTTATGGACAGAAAGTTTTCACTTTTTCTTCGCATGTTCCTTTGCTTATTGCGCCGTAACCATGTATAATCTTCATAGTTTAACGGGATGCTTAGGTCAGCCTTGACTTTGAAGGGAAGAATTTCATAAAACTTTTCATAATCTTCAGACATGTTTGTCTTGCCCTTCAATCTCATGATGTGACTTTTTCCTGAAATATTTATGTGGCGCTTTGGCTCATCGTATGATGTATTCGCTTTCTTATCTTTTCTTTTTCTCGTTTTGGTAGACATGTTCTTCACCATAGAAAACCCGTAACACATCATTGGCTAGGACGAATGGTTTATCTGTGTACCCAAGATTGTTCAGATCCACTGTTATCATTCCGTACTGTAGGTCTACCTGTACCCCGCCTCCTAACAAATTGACCGGTTTGCACTTAAACAAAGGAACCGTAAAAACATGTCCATAGACAAGTTCCCATATGTCCACTATGTAATCATAATATGTGTCATGTTCCCTCTTGGTTGCTGCATCAAATCGGACACCACTGTTTTGGTTGGTGCTCTTTTGATATTGGGCGATCGTGTAAAATGTATTCCCATTTATCTCGTACCCTTTGCAAGTCATTGCAATCTAAGATGGTTCTGTGGCCAACGAGTACAGCTCATCAAAAACAGTGTTGTCACCCCTGAGACGTGTTTGCAACCAACTGTCGAAAGTCCTGATGTGTTCACATGTAATCCAGTCGTCACACTGGTCCGGGTGTTTGGAGCGTAGAATGTTCTTGTGTTCATCGAGATACGGGGTCACCAACGTAGAATTTTGTAGAACTATGTAGTGTGCTTGAGACCAAGAATGCCCGTCCCTACATATTATTGAGTCCCCTCCTAGCATGCCTTTTCCACTCAGTCTCCCCTCATACCGCAATTGAGGGACACCAGTCTTCTTAAGGCCAGGAATGAAGTCAACACAAAATCCAATGACATCCTCTGTTTGATGGCCCATGGAGATGCTTCCTTCTGCCCTAGCGCGGTTACGGACATATTTCTTTAGAAATCCCATGAACCTCTCAAAGGGGAACATATTGTGTAGAAATACAGGGCCCAAAAGGATAATCTCATCGATTAGATGAACGACGATGTGCGTCATGATATTGAAGAAGGATGGTGAGAACACCAGTTCGAAACTGAGAAGACATTGTGCCATATCACTCCTTAACCTTGGTAGGATTTCTGGATCACCACCTTCTGAGAGATTGCATTGAGGAATGCACATAGCTTCACAATGGCTAATTGAACATTTTTCGGTAGAAGCTCCCTCAATACAACCGGAAGCAGTTGCATCATAATCATGTTGCAGTCATGAGACTCTAGGTTCTGAAACTTTTTCTCTGGCATATTTATTATTCCCTTTATATTCGACGAGAAGCTAGACGGGACCTTCATACTGAGCAGGCATTCAAAGAAGATTTCCCTCTCTTCTTTGGTAAGAGCGTAGCTGGCAGGACCTTCATACTGCTTTGGAGGCATGCCATCTTTTTTGTGCAAACGTTGCAGGTCCTCCCATGCCTCCGGTGTATATTTTGTCTTCCCATACATGACCAAGAAGCCTAGCAGGTTCATGCAAAGTTTCTTTGTCACGTGCATCACGTCGATTGAAGAGCAGACATCTAGGTCTTTCCAGTAGGGTAGGTCCCAAAATATAGATATCTTCTTCCACATGGGTGCGCGTCCCTCAGCGTCATTCGGAATAGATAGTCCGTCGGGACCCTTTCCAAAGATTACTTTTAAATCATTGACCATGGAAAGTACGTGATCACCAATACGCATGGCGGACTTCTTCTGGTGATCTGCCTCACCTTTGAAATGCTTGCCTTTCATTCGACATTGATGGTTGGTCGGAAGAAATCGACGATGTCGCAGGTACACATTCTTCCTGCATTTGTCCAGATATATACTTTCGGTGTCATCTAAACAGCGCGTGCATGTGTGGTATCCCATGATTGTCTGTCCTGAAAGGTTACTGAGAGCAGGCCAATCATCGATGGTTACAAACAGCAACACATGCAGGTAAAATTCCTCCTATTTCTGCTCATCCCACACACGTACACGTTTTCCATTTCATAGTTGTAAAAGTTCTTCAATTAATGGACTTAGGTAAACATCAATGTCGCTGCGGGGTTGCTTAGGGCCTTGGATGAGAACTGACATCATAATGAACTTCCACTTCATGCATAGACAAGGAGGAAGGTTATAGACACATACAGTCACGGGCCAGGTGCTGTGTTTGCTGCTCTGCTCCCCAAAAGAGTTAATGGCATCTGCACTTAAACCAAACCATACGTTCCTTGCGTCACCTGCAAACTCCTCCCAGTACTTTCTCTCGACTCTTCTCCACTTCGACCAGTCAGCGGGTGCTCTCAACTACCCTTCTTTCTTATGGTACTCTCTATGCGATCACATCAACTTGGCATGCTCTTTGTTTCTGAACATGCGTTTCAACCGTAGTATTATAGGAGCATACCACATCACCTTGGCAGGAACCCTCTTCCTGGGGCACCCGCCGTCAACACCACCAGGGTCATCTCGTCTGATCTTATACCGCAATGCATCGTATATCGGGCATGCGTTCAAATCCTTGTATGCACCGCGGTAGAGGATGCAGTTATTAGGGCATGCATGTATTTTCTGCACCTCCAATCCTAGAGGGCATATGAACTTCTTTACTGTGTACATACTCTCGGGCAATTCGTTATCCTTTGGAAGCTTCTCTTCAATATTTTCAGTGGCTTCTCAAATCCTTTGTCAGGCACACCATTCTCTGCCTTCCACTGCAGCAATTTCAATACGGTAACGAGATTTGTGTTGCCATCTTCGAAATTGGGGTCGAACCTTTTTTTGTGATCCTATAACATGCCATCGAATTTCAGCTTCTCCTTTTCAGTTTCACACTATCTCTTTGCATCAACAATGACCTGACGAAGATCATCATCGGGCATATCGTTTGGTTCCTCTTGATCTTCAGCTTCCCCCGTTGCGGCATCTTCAGCTTTCCTCGTTGCAGCATCACCGTATTCGGGGGCACATAGTTGTCATCATCTTCTTCTTCTTCGTTGTCTTCCATCATAACCCCTCTTTCTCCGTGCTTGGTCCAAACATTATAGTGTGGCATGAAACCTTTATAAAGAAGGTGGGTGTGAAGGGTTTTTGAGTCAGAGTAAGACCTCGTATTCCCACACATAGGGCATGGACAACACATAAAACCATTCTGCTTGTTTGCGTCAGCCACTGCGAGAAAATTATTCATGCCCTGAATGTACTCGGAGGTGCGTCTATTACCGTTCGGTTCATCTGCGTACATCATGAATAAGTGACCAAATTAATAGAAGTTCATCATCACATTAAAACGAAAGTACATACATAGTTCTCATTCAACAACATATATCTCTCCAGAGCATCTAATGAAACCATACATTGAAACGATGTAAAACATTTCAATGCAACAAGAAATGCGATCATAACCGCAACCAAGGTAAAAATTGATCCAACAACATAATGATACCAAGCCTCAGTATGAGTGGAATATTTTCTAATCTTTCTAATCTTCAAGCGCATTGAATCCATCTTGATCTTGTGATCATCGACGACATCCACAACATGCAACTCCAATATCATCTTCTCCTCATTAATTTTTTTCAGTTTTTCCTTCAAGTAATTGTTTTTTTCTTCAACTAAATTTAACCTCTCGACAATAGGGTCGGTTGGAATTTTCGGTTCACATACCTCCTAGATAAAAAATTCTATGTCACGTTGCTCGGCATAATTGTCATAAACACTAAATGAAACTAATAGTTATAAAAGAAAATATATATACCACATCTGAATCATAGGCAGGATGAGGGCCGATGGAGGCGGATACCAAAACCATCGCACTATATAATAACAAACATAAGTAAGAAAACTACACAAGTATCTATCTAAATCATACAAGTAAGAACTTTTTTCTTTTTGAAAGAAGATAAGATCAAGAGGCTCGCCATGGTGGTGCAGGCGACGAGATCGACGCAGGCGATCAACGATGGTGAGGACGGGGACGGGACAGGACGGACCGCCAAACCTAGACAAATCTCGAGGAAAATGGAGGTTGGATAAGGAGCTTCGAGAGGAGAAAGCTTAAGTGTGGCTCGGACATATCATCGAACACCTCATGTGCATAGGAGGTGAGCTAGAGCACCACAAAGCTCTCCAACGGCCGGCCGAAAAAATAGAGCAGTGGAGTGCTCTGCTCGCAGGCGAGGGGGTATATATAGGCATCTCATTGGTCCCGATTCACGGCTAGAACTGGGACTAAAGGACACCCTTTGGTCCCGGTTGCAGTCACGAACCGGGACCAATGGTGCTGGGCCAGGAGCGAGGCACATTGGTCTCGGTTCATGCGTGGAACTGGGACCAAAGGGGCCTGACGAACCGAGACCAATGCCCCACGAGGACCGGCTGGCCCCCTGGCGTCACGAACCGGGACCTATGCCCCCACGGGTCCCGGTTCGTGGCTGAACCGGTACTAATGGGCTGGCCCGGCCTGAACCAAAGCCCTGTTTTCTACTAGTGGTACGTGAATTTATCAGTCACCGAACTGAACAATTTCACCATGATCTCGGCTTCCTAGAGCTTTGCACCAAACACATGGATCTCTCCCACCAAAGTAGTCAGACGCATGGCGTAGTCGTTCACCGATTTAGTTTCCTCCATCTTCAACTTGTGAAATTGGTGCTTCAGCACTTGTGCCGGAGCCTTCGTGATGCGATCTTCTCCAATCCTCCTCTCTTTGAGTGTGTTCCACGCCTCTCTTGCTGTCTCGAACTCCGCCATTGTCATCAGCACTGAATCCGGCACAGAATGGGCTATAGCGGCCATGGCACCTTCGTCACACTGCTCATCGACATCGTCCTCTGTGATGGCCTCCCACAATCAAACGGTTCGGAGAATAATCTTCATCTTCATCGCCCACACGCTCTAGTTCGCGTCGGTGAGTATTGGGTACTGGATGGGGATGTTGCGATGCGCCAGTACGTTGGCGCCGCCCGTTCCTCCGTCACTGGTCGCTGACTTGCCGCCCTTCTTCACCTTGTCGCCGTTCTTGTTCACCTTGGAACCGCCGGCGCCGGACTTGACCAACTCCTTATCGATGTCCGTCAAGGTAGATCGTCGAGCCTCTAGATACCAATTGAGACATATGTGTTTCAGCTACTGGGTAAATTGATCTAGTGATCAAAAACCAACATCCTCATCAGGCTCACACCCCACGCCCGTCCACTGGCCAACCTAGGAAAGGAACCACTGCCGCTTTCGCTCCATAGCCACCACTCTGGTCACAAGCGCCGACGCTGGTCGCACTCCCCCGACTCTTGATGTAGCTACGTGCGGCTGGAAACCAAGAGAAAGCTTACGGCTTAATAAAGCGGGTAGGGGTAGAACCGCAGGCATGTCAGCTTCCTTAACTAACTCAAGTGAAATATGTATACTGAAAATTAAATTACTCTTAGTCTTTCCGAATAGCAAATGGGCACTCATAGGCGCCGGTGCGCCGTCCCAAATTTGGGCCGGTCGCATCCAGAACGTCCGAGACACCCCTTTTAACCGTCGGATACATGACCCTTTCGTCTCCACCACACTATTTCCTTTTCTTTTCCCCTGTAAGTCAAGTCACAGGAGCACGTACAGGGGCGCGAGTGCCATGGACGAGTGACATGACCCGACGAATCTCCGCCGCTCGCCGGATTACTGCCGCGCGGGGCTCTCTCTGCAGCCCGAATTCACCATCTTCACACGCCTTCCTCATCTCGCCGTCATTCCAACCGCCCCTTGCCGGATGCAACTCTGCCAAACGCCGGTTCCAGCAACTCACGCCGCCCAATATAGCACGACGCCGCTGCCCCTGGCTCGCCGTCGCCGTGGACCTGCACCACAGGATAGGATCGGGAAAACACATCTCAGCATAAAAAACGACTCCGGTGGTGGGTTGCAGCAAAATCAAAAACGGGTTCCAGCCAAAAAAAATGAAGTTTCCAGCAAAACGATTTGAGCAACTAGTAAACCCAGTAAATGGCTTGAATCAAAAAATTACCTAGATTCCAGCAAAAAATAACTAAGGTTCTAGCAAAAACAACTTCGTGCTGGTCCCATCGTCGGTTCCAGCAAAAAAATGCATGGTTGTAGCAAAATAACCTTATGGTTCAAGCAAAAGTACCTCTCTCCCCCGCCGCTCTCTGTTGGTTGTAGCTCCGTAGAATGCAGGTTGCAGCTCCCCGGAGTGCCGGTTCCAGCAAACAGCCACGTGCCGTTACAGTTTTGGCGCAACCAGTTCCAGCTCCCCGCGGTGCTAGTAGTAGCACCACATGATGCCGGTTGTAGCAGCCCACGAAACCGGTCGCATCACCGGTGTCCCCTGGCTCGCCATTCATAGGGATGGTCGCCTGGGCGCAGCATCTGCGCCTCCGGCCCTTGCAGCACGCTACAGAAAAAAGAGGGCTGATGAGGTGGGAGGGATGGAAGAGAATGGAGGAGCTCGCATTGGATAAGAGGGTTATAGTTGGAGGGGAGCTCGCTCGAGAACCAAGCCGGCGGATCAAAAAGAGAGGTGGTCCATTGATGGCTTGAGAGAGATGGGGAATTATGGGAGAGAGAAAAAGAAAAGAAAGATGGAGGAAGAGATAAGAGCGAAAGAGATAACAACGGAAGCCAGAGAAGTGCGTGGTAGTTTGGATGTGGGTCCACACGAAACGCGCGTCACGCGTGACTGGCCCAAAACTTAGCTGGTCGTCCGGCTGTAAACGTTTACCATAGCAAAATGTGCCGTTAGTAGTGCAATACAGACAAATGCATATTCAGTCGAGGAAGGACGAAAGCCACATGACATGCAACGTGTCACTGTATGATTGATTCAAAACCATAGTTTCGAGGTAGCCTTCTTTGCATCATCAACAGAGTAGACATGATATCAATGGCTTCCAAATCGGTGCCCTATAAGGATCAGTGGAAAACTGGAAAGATGTGTATGGCTGAATCGCATGATCACATTAGTGTGGCGTCTACAAGCATAGTCGTTTCTGCCTCAATTATCATTGCTGGGGAACCTGTGTTAATCGATCAGTGCACCTGCTCCATTATTCAACACGTGTAGATAGGTGAGCAGTCCACTGTTATGTGAATAAAGTTGCCAGATTGGACTGTACTGATATGTAGCCCCGCAAAATAATTGACATAATTACGCACCAGGCGCCCAACATCAGGAAATGTTGTTTGGCTAAACAATTCCTACAAATTATGGGTAATAAAGTTGAAACGTTAGGGTAGAGAACATAACCAAAATCTGTTTTATGCAGCTCATGTTGTCATAATTAGTTTTAAACATGGTGGTTTTCATGGAGATTTGCTTGATATCTGAATAACCAATAATTTTGTAAGCAGCAAACTGAGGCCCACAGCAGGCAAAGTTAAAATTAGACACATTGGCAGGTGACGTATCCTTATAGTTCGTGAAAGGGCCTTCTCCTTTTGTAATTGCATCTCTCCGTGCATGGTAAAGTAGTGCTGAACTCCATATAGGTTGTAAGTCGGAAGTTGTAGACAAAATCGCATAATGTCCTTGGAATAGTTGTCGATCTGCTCTTAGGAGAGTGTACTACCATACTGACCAAAGCTCGCAAAATCGTATGCATTTACATCATTGAGGTATTGCAATGCATGGTGCATGTTACACAGGTTGACTAATAGTAACAGTTGATGTAAAACATGAAAGAAAAAAGAAGATACCGGCAGTACAGTCAAAGCATTTCAATCCACCATGCCTCTGAATATCCATGTTCTTGCTGGTGCCGAGCTAAATACAATGTATACGAGAGCATGGGATAAAGTGCATTATATGAATATCAACCAGATATCAAGTACAACCGATGAGCAATGCTCGTTAACAAGACTCGTTTCCTTTTGCATCTGAAGAGTATCTTCTACGTGCATGTTGGACTTATGTCCAAAGGGTTCTTCATAACAGGATAATTATTTTGTTTGCAAAATTAATTAAGATGACATTACTTGCACAAATGAAATACTAATTTATTGTGCTCACCACCCAAACATTTTATATGCGTCTCATCATAGTTAAGCTATTTAATTTCGGTCACATATTTTTACCGAAAAAGGCTTTCGCCTCGCTTTATATATAAAGCAATATGACTGAACCGATACAAAGTGGTGAGGGAACCCTCTTACAAAGTAGATCAAGGATAAACATAAAAAACAGGAGTAGCCACACCCCAGCAAGAAGCACCCAAGACTACTGGCTAGAGGAGGAAATCACGCCTCCAAACGAAACCACCAGATATCGCTACAACGAACACATCAAGTTGTCGCTGGAGAGAGCCCCCTGCCCTCTCGCTCCGGGCCGTGGAGCGCCGATCCTGCCAGCAGACACCAAGGACCGAGAACAATGCCAACGGCCACATATTTTCCAATTCCGTCACTTTACTTTTCATAGACTGCTCACCTACCTTACCATACTGCGTACCTGATAATAAAGAACGTGGTTTGCACATCCTCTGGGACAATATATATCATACTTCCCCACCTTTCATTACAAGGGCGGAGCTATAACCAATAGCTATCAAGTATTGATCTCACCCTGCATCTCTTCTCCAAACCCAACCACTATGTCATCTATTATTTTTCTATTTTCTGGTTCCTTTCTCAAGTTACACATAGGTATGCAAGGTATCGAGAAATTTCCCTAAACCTGTGGTCAAGCTCAAACTGGTTGGTTGAGATGCTCATGCATGCACAAAAATGCTCTAGGTTGGTCGCACACGTGCAATTCGCTACGGAAGAAGATCAACGTGTAGTTTCGGTCGCCTGATCAAGGAATCAAAATTACATTGTTCTGGAAGCACGCGCCTAAGCTACTTGGAAAGAAAAAAAAATAGTACACATAGACGAATGTGATACATTCATTACAAAGCTGGTGACAGGTAGATCAACTCATTGAACTATTACTTTCTAGAAAATGGTACATTTTTAATTTTGACTGATCTGCTTGGTTCTAAAATTCTTAGATGTACCACGTCACATTGTTCATCCCATCAAGTTCAACAAAATGCTCCCTCCATCTGAAATTACTTGTCACTTAAATGAGTATTTAGCACTAAGATACGTCTAGAACTCTAGATACACTTGCCTAAGCGACATGTAATTCTAGACGGAGGCTTCCTTCATTCAATACTATAAGATGTTCTAACTTTTTATGATTCAGACGTATATAGGCGTATTTTAGTGTGTTCTTCACTTATTACAGTTCGTACATAAACTATACTGAAATATCCAAAACATCTTATATTTATGAACAGAGGGAGACATATTTAGGGTATCTCCAACACGGACCCTTAAAACGTATGTAAAAGCCCGGACCTCCGGATGTAGTTTGTTCGTCCACGCGCCTACCGGCATTAAAGAAGCACAGAGACCCGGAAACCCACTTCGACGCCCCTGGTCGTCGCCCGCTATTTATATGTCATCGCGTACAGCATGATCCACAACACACCACATCTGCTTCCGGTCGTCCTTTGCAGCGCCTCCATAGCGAGCTTTGTAGCGCGATGTAGGAGTGCCGCTCGGCGGAGCAGCAGCACGAGGTGGCCACCTTGGGGTCGGATGGCAGTCATGTCATGCATTATGGATAGAGGCCATCTTGCCAACGAGCTTGCCTAAGGTGAGCGATGGCGACGCGATTATGGGAGGCATCCAACGACGAGCCAGCGCTTGCACCGGTCCATGCCGATTTCACCACAGAGTAGGCGCATGCACATTTCAACGCCGTCAGGTCGAAGAAGAAACCGGCGCCAATGTCGGTATTTCGGCTGGCGGATGAGGACCAACACTACAACCTCGCCCTCCTATGGCATCACCGGATGGTACAAGGCCAAATCAACGGTGAATTTGCAGGTGAAGAGGCCATGGCGGCAAGGTAGCAGAGGACCCGAACTTTGTCGATCAACAACATGCACTTTTCAGGGCCGTACGTAGCGCTCACATCGGCTGCAATGCAATCACGACGATGGCGGTTGTGGAGAAGGTGCTGGCGATCACGGACGAGAACGTTGGCAGCACCGCGTCGATCGCGCTGGGTTGCAACGACCACGAGGCTGGCACATCCACGTCGATCGTGGAACTTGCCTCGAACTGCGACGTCCACATGGCGAACTCCGGAAAGAGTAGGAAATGGAATGTCTCGTGTCCCATACGGGCCTCTGCCAGCGACCAACATCTTCACTTCCTGGGCTGATGGCCGTCGAGCTCGCAAGACAAGGGGAAGAACGGGACATGGAACACAGACGCCTCCACCAACGAAAATTTAGACTACATTTTGAAAATTACACTAAATCGACGGCATGAAACATAGACACCTACAAGCGCCCTTGTCAGACAAGGCTCTGAAACCCCAATAGACACTTTTTTATGGCAACGAGGTCTATAAACCAGAAAGGAACATCCAGCGAGAAATCACACCACACAACACATACTTACCATGTTCACTAGTAACCCAGTGGGTTGGAGAAACCAGACATTGCTGCAAAATTAAGTAGAAGAAGAAGTCAAAGTTGTAGTACCAAGAGCCAACCAACTATTTCCCTTGGTTGACAGAACAAATAACATGATCCAGAGAAAAGAAACAAATACGTATCCTCACAAGCTCTTCGTCGGTGCCAGATCAGACGTCATCCCTAAGCAGAGTTCGAAAAGTCCTTATCTCAATGTGCCATTGTCGTCACCACCATGTCGATGTCAGGAAGGGACCAATACCCAAGGGAAAGCAAGAAGATACTAGAACTTATAACATAGAAAGGGCAAGGTCATCACTCCTCAAGCTAACAACGAGGTCATTGGGCCAACAAGAGGAAGGGGACCGAGGCAGTAACAAGGAACCCTAGGCTTTTATATGGTTTTCCATGTTTCCTTTTTCCTTTTGAATGTTTTTTATATATGAAAACCTTTAAATATATGGTGCACATTTTATAACTGCACAATAAACTATTTAAAACATGTGATGGACATTTCTAAACACACAATAAAACTTTTGAAATATAAATTAAACATGTAAAAGACTTGATGAACATTTTGAAATACACAACGAACACCTTTAAGATGTGCTCAACCTATGGTATCAATGTGCACAACCTATGGTAGGAATGCGCCCTTGAGAGGCCGAGACCACACAACAAGGTAGACCCAACATTCCCAGACCAAGAACCAATAGAGGACCATGTCCGAGTGTCAGATTCAAAAATCCGAGCAGCAACATCCTTAACCGTGGTGATCAAAAGCCAAATTAAATGAAATGGGCACTGTTGCCAGGTCCGCATGCCGGTCATGCAGGGTCATGGGCTCTGTCTCGCCATCACGGTAGGAGAAACACTCCTCCAAACCGCGGCGTTTGCCTTCATCGAATTCGTGTGACCAAGTAATTTCCTTAAAAGAATCATTTCCTTTTTTTCTACGGTGATGGCAAGAATAATTTTCGCTGATACAAACTTCCTCAGTTCCTCTAATACACATTCATTCTGATTATGCTATCACGCAAGACATGCACAACCGTCAACCTATACAACAACGTATTTTGCTTGAAAGATTGCATGATGCACGCATACATTCCAATCATTTGATACGTTTAGATCAGTCTAACCTATCGACATATTCACATATACAAAACGGCTTTCTTGGTTTCATTTTTTTATATTGGAAAATCAGTTTAAACAGTAATATGATATGTGTACCCTTTCGCAACCGTCTGCTCTGAGTGAGTTCTACCGAGGTTAGCAAAGCATCCACATCCATTTGCTCTAGTTACTCGGAATGCTTTGGTTGTCCACTGCGCATATTTGTCATGTCCATCTTCAGAGAGATCTCGTTGGCACCAATCCTTCGACGATAGATGTTGACTTACTGCTGAACTACATCACTCGGTTGTTGTTGTAGCATTCCTGATGTCTTCCGTGCCTATGAGTAAGTAAACACCAATGAATGAACTGATTTCTTTTGACACCTTCCATTTGCACGACAGATTGATGAGAGGCTTGTTTGGGTGGGAAGAAGACATGACACATGGGAATGCGTGCATACCATATGGTCGTGTCTCGGAGTAGGAGGATCCATTTATAATGCACTTCTAGCACATTGCTCCATGGTGACCACACTGGCTGGTCAAGGTGTTTTTACTGCCCTCAAAGCCTCTAGTCATTACTCATTACTCAATGGGAAGTCTATATACACGCTGGCTAAGTAACACAACCCAGTGCGCTAGTCCGCATCCTTTGCACATGGACACAATGGAAGCCACTGCTCCGTGCAATCCCCGATCGTCAATGAACTGCGTGTCCTAATCAATCTTTCAACCACTCGGGCCATCACCACTAACTCAGCATCTAAATGACTTGTAGAGAACTTACGCACATAGTAATGCTTCCTACGACAGTGTCCACATCACATGACATGTCCGCATTTCGCCTTCTACACTTTAAGCTGAAACCACACTCATAATTTGGCGAAGCATGCACTTATATCCTGCTAGCGTTTGACCTAAACAGACACCTAACTACATGCATAATAAAAGGAAACATGCATATACAACATGAAAATGTTAATTGTGGCATCTGGTAGCTCTCGTCCCCAACCTCACTCTCGCTACTTCCTTATAGCCCTCCCCTCGGTTTTTTAGGCGTCCTCGAGAAAAGTTTGGAAGGTGCATGAGGCTCTAACTGACAATGCATGCTTGGATCTTCAATATAAATCCTTCTACCAATACATCTGTTCAACACATTCGTGACACAACACGTTGGGATCTTGCTCATGACTTCCACCTTGATGTGCTCACCGAGGATGACATTGTTTGGAAGCACATAGCTATTGTACACTACCCGGTAGCATCCACTTACAAGGCAAAATTCTTGGGTACGATTCTTTCTCCCATGGAGCATATAGTTTGGGAGGTTTGGGCACCACGAAAAGTTGAGTTTTTTTTCTTGAAGAGGCATCATAACTAAAGAAGACATGAGCTCGCCATGGGGCAGGCCATGGAGGCGCCCTCTAAAGTGACTCGCGATCAACAAGCCCGATGATTTTCGAAGCCGGACCCGGAAGGACGGACTGCACCTCACCACGAGGGCCCAAACCTGTGTAACAACATTGTGCGAACTCCCTTTAGGTATTTGCGGATACCCATACTGTCACCGATACCTCTCATGCACAAACAACTAGAGAGCCCACTCCTCGTCCACCATAGAGATCCATTCCCACAAATCTCTTGATCCCATCACTCGCTATTAGCACAGAGAAAAAATCAGATATAGCACACACATATACACAATTGTATAAATGGATACACAACATTACATTGACGACACAATAATTAAGGGTGTTAGTCAACCAAATAAAATATCGCAAGGAATTTAATAAAGACGCGCGAGCAATGCCTGTCTCTCGACATAATTAAGAGTCTGAGTGTTGTCTCAAAGGAGTCTATCTAGAGATGAGCGATGTGAGCAATTGATGAGAACAAGTCAGCGACGTGCTACTGCGACTTGTTGTTCTATTTGAGCATCTTGGTCCTCGTTCAACTTTGGCACGTTGTAGAACATGCCCGTCTTGACAACATCCTTCTTGATGATATTATCCATAACATTCTGGAGGCACACATGTTCTCTCTGGAAATTCTGTTTCTCATCCTCGAGCTCATGCGACCACGTGGCCATGGATGCATGATCTCTAAAAGGTGGTTTCTGGCCTCTGTAGTCTTCCATGAAGAACATGAGATAGTAGCAAGAAAATTTAGGCGGAACTCGGGTCATTTGGTTGTTGCTTGCAACAGAAGAAGCTTCCATATAACTTGAATGTCGTATGCTCTATATGCTTTCCTCCTTGTTATGATACTCCATTGTTTTGAAACCGGAAGAGAGAGTCATTCAAAACTTTCTGCAGTCAACCCAACTTCTTGTCGACAATACTGTAGACCCAAATAGCACTGACCCCCTCATCACTGACAGGTCAAAAACCACACTTTAGTGATGATCATTAGAAATGATTGGCCTCTCTAAAGGCTTCAGTGATATTGAAATTTGGACTCAATTGTTGGATTACCACAGACCAGTCTTTATACGACCCATCCGTGATAGCTGGTCCTACTAATGCAAATGGACTGAATGTAATCTCTGATTGTCCATTATATTTGACCAATCTGTGTAGACATCTAATGTCTAACCCTTTGGCTATAATCGACCCTGCGCTTCCCATCTCCAATCCTAACATTTTCTATAATAGTCGAGTCCTCCCCTCCCATCGACATCCCTCTTATCCTCGTCCTACCTCTAGCCGGTGATCCAAGGTAGCCTCTCTGAGGCCATCACCATACCACATAGCCGCACACATGTTGTTTCGACACCGTCGTGCAACTCTCCCGTCATGCATTTTCCGCATTTCCGGGGGACGCAATGTCTATCGTGTCTAGGCACGCGGTCCTATATGCGGAAGTCGTGGTTGTGGTGGTGCCAGGGTACCTCTGTCCCAGGATCTTCCGTGGTGTCCGCCGTGTCTCATGCGCCTTGTTCTTCGGTCTTGGTGCCGACTATGGTGGAGAGCACCCTTCCTTTGTAATGATGTTGCAAATTGAATAAAGATATGCATGTTGGATGAATCAATTACAATTCTAGTACATCCTTATATTTTAACTTTTTGCTTGCAATGTTGCTCGAAATGTTTGTGTTAAAATTATGCAATATCGATGTATGTATTTGTATTGCAAGGAATCTGGCAACTACTACGTGTTACCATGTACCTATGAACATGTTAAAAATATTATATACTTTTGCATGTTAAATGTGACAAATTTGTTTTGAATATGCTATGAGATTACTTCCAATGTACTGCAATATTTAAGAGCATTTGGAGAGTACTTATTTTAGAGCATTTTGAGAGTACTACAAATGTACTTACCTCGCAAACAATGATAAAACATGGTATATAAATCCTACTGTTTTTATTTACCTAGTTTTTAAGTTAATAATTTAGTTTAATCATGTTGCTCCTGTTTTTCAAATATGTATGTTACCTCTCTGACTTGGTAAACGCAACCAGTTGCCTCATTAGCATTCCTTGCGATTACAAGATACGAGGAAAGATATAGTGCAATACTGTTGATGTGAAGCACAGACTTGGTCCACATTATTATTTGTCGAACGAAGGTGAATTAATAAGTACCATGTTGTCCATGTGTGTAATACCCGAGGCAACATATATCTTGAAAAGTCTTACACTTGCCTATAGGTCTATGATGAAACTTTAGATCTACTTCTCATATTAAATGTATGCCGACCTTCCGATGCAATGGTTGATGAATCAATACTCCTTAACTTATGCATCGAAGGTAGGCATACATTTTGTGTATGTTCACAAGGTCCATTATTTATTCTAAGGTTGTGATATATCACTCTATTTTCTTTCGTTCTCTGTATTTATATGAGTTATAGCGTTTGGTTAATTTCAATCGTTCGTTCAACTTTACTTTGAGAAACAAGGATACATTTTTTGTACCGTCCATACCATCCCTCTCATGTTCACTGTCTTAGCCTACAACTGATGTCTAGACTATTTAGCTACCCTGTGGTGCCCTTATATACTAGGCCCGGGTTGCACGTGCCCGACTCAAACACCTAACCGACCGCTAATTGCAATTCCACCTATAGAACAACTCGTACACATAATATTTAACACATATTTTTAACAATTGGAAACAATTTTTTGTTTGCTAATATAAGAAATATTGCGCGCAAATGTACTTGTGTGAAGCTACACCATACAGAAAAGTCAGATCCATGATGTGGTATTGTTTTCCGGGCTCCCCTTGTATTCAATTTGCTTGCTCGGTAAGTTATTCATGCTACTCTATATCTTATTCATGCTAGTCGATATTTTGAGATGCTTCGTTTTGATGAATAGCTGGACAGTTGTTCCATGTCCAGTTGAAGGAATTGCAGATACTACCACTCTTCGAATCAAATGTTATAATGTGAGCCATCTCCTGATGCATCCCATTTCTACCATGCCTATTTTGTCACATGCATGCATGCATATCACACCCTTTCATGCCACTCCTAGTTAGTCGAGCAAGCAGTTATATACGACGATATGAGAAAATGTCACCAAGGACTATTTTGCCTTATGGTAACAGTTCAGCCTAGCTTGGTGCCTTTTGTCTAAAAACAAATATATTAAAATTCTATGAGAAGATGCAACTTTGAAGGGGGGCACAACACCGATCAAATATGGTACATGCTAATGATCTTACATATATATATATAGACAAAATATTAGCGGAACTTGTTATTTGTGGACTCTAAAATACTAAGTCAACAGGTATGGTAGATGGGGAGTAGGACCCAACCACAATTAATGTTACAAAAATTAGAACATAGCAGAGGCATGAGGTTTTATAAAGAGTAAATATATAGATAGAGATTTAGGCATATTCAAGACACACTTACATTTTCATTTCTTGATGTTTCCGCAGCAACGCGCAGGGAGTTGTCTAGTTAATTAATAATGTAGCTCAGTAGTACACTGAGTTGACGATGATCAATGGCAGAGGTTGAGGCTTTACCAAAATATGTATTCTAAAAAAAGGACGGCCCTAATCAGCATTAACTGCACACTCAGTTAACCATCACTATAAATTATGTGTTTCTTTATTGACCTAATATACCTTTTTTCCGTCCTTGTAAAATCAATCGGTCCCTACCCGCACACTAGCCCCCACGCCAAGCCTGGCTAGCTGCTCCAATCATGAAACAGCAGGAGTTTGCATAGAAGAAAGCTGAGCCAATAGTAGGCGTAGTCCTTCCGGCATGGCGCTGTGGTGGGCAGGTCTTCCTCCTCCATCCGACCATGAGATCGACGCCGCAGCAGGGCCAGCTGCTGGTGTTGCGCATGGGGCGTCACAGAAAGGCGGACGATAAACCTCATAACGGGTGGCGACAAACGCTAAACTGGTTTATAGAGAAAAGTATAATCATCGTTTTTCTATAAACTAGGTTTTCCTGTTTTATGAAAACTAATTTTTTTTACTTATCATTAGATTTGTTACGCTTAACAAACTGAGTTTTATTTAGTTAGAACGGTAAGCATGTTTAAGAAAAAATGTTTTAGTACTATATGGTAATCCAAACAACCCCGTAAGTTGATGAGGAAGAATCTCCCTTGCATCTCTGGTCCACCTTTTGCTTGTGTGCTTTTTTTAGAAAAGGAGTATTACCTCCGGCCTCTGCATCAGATGCATCCATCCTTATTATTAGGAAGCAAAATAGTATCACAAGTTTCAAGGGAGCTCTAAATCTGAACCAAAAATGAAAATAAATCTGTAAAAGGCCACATCCGGCAACAAAGTGCCACACTTGGCGAAAAACAAACAGGCTATGATGCCTACACCCCTAGCCTATTATGAACTTGCAATCCAAACCGGCTGAAGAAAGCCCGTGCTACCGTCTCCCAACAGTTGCACCCAGTAACCATAAGCTCAATGTAGCCCGCATGAGTGAGTAACGACCAATACGGATCCATGCAGTAGCTCTGTAGATAACCTGCAAAAAAATTAGTGAAATTCGTTCCATTAAAAATCATATCATTTTCGAGTGTTTCATATAGCCCATAGTAGTGCATATATCCCTATCCGAATATGTTTAGCAGTGTGGATGTCTACTCCATTAAGCCACATACCAAATAACATGTGTATACTCATTGGAGGATGAACGTTAAAAGCTATATGAATGGATCGCCATAACAGTTATGCAAGAGGACTTTCGAAATAGAGGTGTTTAATTGATTCATTTGGAACACAAAAGCAACACCTGGGGTTACCTACCCAATTCCTTTTAATCACATTATCTTTGGTCAAGATAACTCTTTTGTGAACGAACCACGTGAAGATCTTGATGCGTAGTGGAATTTTAATTTTCCATATGTGCAGAGACCTCGACAATTGCACGAAATCAATTATGTCTAAATACATTGATTTCACTGAGAATAACCAATTCGTGGTTAACTTCCACCTAATTGTATCTGTCTGGTCTGATAGTTGAACATCCATCAACCTACGTACCAAGTGTAACCAAGCATTCCAACGGTCCCCTACAACTGATCTCCTAAATTGGATATTAAGTGGTACTAAATTTAATACCGTAGCAACATAATCCTCCTTACGTTGCACAAGTTTATATAGTGAAGGGTATTGTAAAGCCAACGGCCTCTCCCCGAGCCATGTGTCCTCCCAGAACCTAGTATTTGTACCTTTACCAATTAGAAATTTCACTCGCTGGAAGAAAGTTACTTTTGTCTTCATTAACCCTTTCCAAAAGGGTGAGTCCGTAGGCCTTGCATTCACATGGGGCAAAGTCTTAGCATGTAGGTATTTATTCCTCAAGATTTGCACCCACATGCCTCTGGTCTCAGTAGATAGTCTGTAAAGCCATTTGCTAAGAAGACATATATTCTTTTCCTCTAAATTCTCGATCCCTAACCCACCCTGGTCTTTTTGTCTACACATAATATCCCATCTAGCCAATCTATATTTCTTCTTAGCTTCATCATTTTGCCAGAAGAAACGAGATCTATAAAAGTCCAATCTTTTCCGTACCCCTACTGGTACTTCAAAGAAGGATAAGAGAAACATAGGTAAGCTCGTCAGAACCGAGTTAATCAATACCAACCTTCCTCTGTAAGACATTAATTAGCTTGCCCTTCCAGCAGCTTAATTTTTTCCGAGTCTATCTTCTATGCGTTTCCATCCTTTGTTCGTTAACCGTCTATGATAAATTGGTATCCCTAAATAACTAAAAGGAAAGGATCCCATTTCACAACCAAACAAGTTTCTATAACTATCTTGTTCTTCTTTAGCTCTCCCAAAGCAGAACAGTTCGCTTTTATTGAAGTTGATTTTGAACCCGACAATTGCTCAGAAAAGCATAGAATAAGCTTCATATTCCTAGCTTGGGCGAGATCATGTTCCACGAAAATAATAGTATCATCCACGTATTGAAGGACAGAGACGCCCCCTTCAACAAGGTGGGGAACGAGACCTCCTACTTGGTCATTTTCTTTAGCCCGACTAATAAGTACTGTCAACATATCCGCTACAATGTTAGACAGCACATGAGACATCAAGTCTCCCTATCTTAGCCCCTTACATGTCTGGAAAAAATGACCGGTATCATCATTGACTTTTATCCCGAAACTTCCTTTCTGTATGAATGAATCCACTTGGGATCTCCACGTTTCATTAAACCCCTTCATACATAAGGCTTCTTGTAAGAATGGCCATTTGACCTTATCATAGGCCTTTTCAAAATCCACTTTGAAGACAACTCCATCTAGTTTCTGCGAATGGATTTTGTGCAAACTTTCATGTAGGACTACAACACCCTCTAAGATTTGTCATCCTGGCATGAATGCAGTTTGAGTGCGTTGCACCATAGAATGAGCTACCTGAGTCAACCTATTCGTCCCAACCTTTGTAAAGATTTTAAAACTAACATTGAGAAGACATATCGGTCTAAATTGCACTATGCGGACGGCCTCGACCTTCTTTGGCAACAACGTTATTGTTGGGAAGTTAAGGTGGAATAAATTTAGGTGTCCCTCAAACAAATCATGGAACATAGGAATTAAATCACTCTTTACTATATGCCAACATTTTTGATAAAATTCTGCGGGGAACCCGTCTGGTCCAGGCGCCTTATTATGTTTCATATGCATTATGGCGTCGAACACCTCTTTCTCAATAAAGGGGGCAGACAACACCTCATTCTCTTCTAAGTTGAGTTGCGGTATGTCCCCGGTCACATTCTCGTCAAGGGAAACAAAGCTTTCTTCCGATTCCCCAAACAATTTATTATATTATTCAGAAATGTATAATTTGAGGTTCTCATGACCAACTATTGTACCCTCATCTTGTTCTAGTTGCGTGATCTTTTTCTTTCTATGCCTCCCATTCGCAATCATGTGAAAGAATTGAGCATCATCATCCCCTTGGACGATTTTAGAAACGTTTGCTCTAACTACCAATTTCATATTCTCCTCTCTCATCAGGGTTTGTAACTTCTTCTCGGCCTCATTCTTAATATCACTCTCCGAAGTATTAAGAAGGGTCGATTGCGCTTTCACATCAAGTTCACTAATGATTTTTGTAAGTCTTTCGTATTCTACTTTATAAATGCCACTTTGATGTTTAACCCAACCTCTCAAAAATTGGCACACATGCCTAATTTTGTTTTGCCATCTCTCCACACTAGAAAACCCTCATGCATCTCTAGCCCATTCAGCCGCAATGAGCTCTATGAAACCCTCCCTTTGAAACCAACCCATTTCAAAAGAGAAAGAGTTCTTATTTCCCCCATGGGTCTCATCCCCTGAATCGACCAATAGTTGTGTGTGATCAGAGATGGCCCTCTTGAAGGCCTGAACTATGACCAGTGGATATTTTTGTTCCCACTCGATACTAGTGAGAACTCGATCCAATTTCTCGTAAGTAGGAATAGGCAGTGAATTGGCCCATGTGAATTGTCTACCAGTGAGGACAATCTCCCTTGAATCGAGACTTTCAATAATCATGTTAAACATGAATGACCATCTTCCATCGAAATTGTCATTATTTTTTTCTTCTTGTCTTCTAATGATATTGAAATTGCCCCCACCAAAATGGGCAACCTTTCATCCCCACAGATTCTCACTAGATATGCGAGTAATTCGGGTTTAAGCGTGTGTCGCACCGTATACGGCCACAAAAGCCCAACGAAAACCATTAAGTTTCGACCTTACACGAAATTTGACAGCAAAATCACCATGGACCACATTCAGAACTTCTAAAGACTCGCACTTCACCCCAAGTAGTATCCCTCCGGATCTCCCCCTTGGAGGTCGACAGTGCCAGTCAAAATCCACCCCCGTGATATGGTGTTAAGAAACTGTGTAGTAAAATTATCTCTACTTGTTTCTAGTAAGGCCATAAAATATAGTTTATGCTCTACTGATGTCTCGCTAAGGAATCTCCTTTTAGCCAAGTCCGCTAGACCTCTTCTATTCCAGAATATCCCTTTCATATTTCATCATGGAATTTTTTTTCTTTCGTTTAACTCTTGCACTCCGACGTACCGCTGATGTAGGATACACCTTCCTCTTCCAGGTTTTTTTGGTTTATCCTTCAACTCCTCACCAAGATGGTCATCAGTGTCAGGAGCAGCCTCTGGTTGCAAAGGGGCCATATACCCCTCTGGAGCCATATCCTCCTCCTCGGCCTCTAAGCCCTCTGTCAGGACTAAATCCTCACAGAGACTCTAGAGCCCGTCCACTCCAAGATCATTAATCTCTGTCTCATTCATAGGTTTTACTACTGCTAGATGCCGAATTAAATCTACAACTCTATCCGTCTATAGGTCGAGTAGATCATTAATTGATTTTGTGATTTCTATGTCATTCCTACCCAGTGAGACCCCTAAGTTGTTGGCTTTATCAGTAATATCATGTTTCAAAAAGTGAAGAATTGAACAACTCGTATTAACTAGCATACATGTCTGGACTTCGATATCTCAAAGCTTGGCAGCTCTCATGGCACACCCCATCAGCATGTTATCCACGTCCGGCTACTCCTGACACTACTAGGGAAAACATTATACACAGAACCTTAGCAGCAGCGCGACACAAAAATGGCGCTACCACTAATTAGCAGTAGCGCGGGTGAAATACACACACTACGGTTACCTATTTAGCAGTAGTGCATTGTGGAAAAACCGCGCTGCTACAAAAAATCACCGACAGTACCCACTACCCTAACTTTAGCAGCAGCGCTGTGCCACGACACGCGCTTCTTCTAATACAATAGTAGTAGTGCGCTTTTACTACGGTCGCTGCTGCTAATTTTGAAATTGGGCACATGGTTTGCCACACTTAGCAGTAGTGCGTGGGAGAAAAGAGAGCTGCTGCTACGCTCTTACCAGCAGCGCGTTTTTCCTCACGCGCTACTGCTAAGACGCACCCCACCACCACCTTTTTCCCGTCCTCCCCTCCCCATCTCCTCTCTTCCGTTTCCCCTACCTCCCACATCCTCTCTCAGTCACTCTTCTTCTTCCTCAATACTTCTCCCCCATTACTCTCCCTCTTATACCTACCTTTCTCTCTCCTCATTACTCCTAGCTAACTACACCACCTCCATTAATGCATCTCCTTTCTCTTTTTCCTTCCCCCTCCACTAGTTGAAGTTGTCTCCTCCCATATTAGCTATCTAGGTACATGTAGCATTTAGTTAAGTGACCTATTTGCCCCTAACTAGATCTATCTTTGTCAAGAAGAGCTTTGTGCACTTTCGATCTCCCTACATCATCATCTTCACCGTGTGCTCGATCTCGAGATAGGGGTGATTAAAATATCATGCTTTTGCAAAATGGAAATATGTGTATGTGTGTGTGATATGCTAATTGGGCCATATGATGGAAATTGTGTGTGTGGCATGAGTTGACGCCGAATTGTGCTTTTGAGTTGCCTATGTTTTCCCGAGATGTCAATTTATTTCCATTTCGGCGAATTCCGGGCAAACTCTAGACCTATATATATGTCCTATTTTCAGGGAAGATCATGCCGAATTTTTGTATGACTTTGATGCCTTCACGCATTTTTATAATCAATTTGTTTATTATTACCGTGCAGACGTTCATGATGGTCAGTGGAACGATGGTCGCCAGGTGGTTGCGGTCGGCGGTGCAGGACATGAAAGAAAATAACCTGACAGAGGTTTTATGTCCGTGTCGAAAATGCAAAGGAATAGTTTGGCTTGACCCCTATGACGATGGTCATGACTGGTTTCATGGATGGCTATACTCGGTGGATAATTGAAGATGAGGATACGATGTTGAAGACACCGACGGGGCAGGCAATGACGACACAGTTCAAAACAAAGAGACGATCGATAATGGCGGCGGGGAAGAGGCTGGACATGGCGGAGGAGAAGGGGCCGGACATGGCGGCGGAGAGAACGTGGACTCCACACAGCAGAGTTCGTCGATACTAAGTTCAGTCGTGCATGACCCTCATGTTCAAGCACTGCTTCGCAAGGAGACGAGTGCTGAGAGAGCTGCTTCTAGAGAGGAGGCTAAGATGCAGCAACTGGTGGTAGATTCGAACACTCCATTGTATGATGGTTGCAATCCTGAGGTGAACCGCTTGAGTTTCATGCTCCAACTCCTGAAGACGAAGGCTAAAAACAAATGGACCGACACTAGCCTCGATGAGCATCTCAAGTACCTAAAGGATGTTCTTCCCATGGGGATTCTATGTCCTACTAGTGTTGATGAGGCCAAAAAGATTGTGTGCCCTCTTGATCTGCCGCACGTTAGGTACCACGCATGCATCAACGATTGCATAATTTATCGGAAGGAGCACGCGGAAAAAACAAGTTGTCCGGTGTGCAATGCTTCTCGACACAAGAAGGCCGGGAAGAAATGTCCCCAGAAAGTTGTATGGTACTTACCGATCACTCCGGGTCTCCAGTGGTATTTCGTAGATCCCAAACAAGCAAAGCTAATGTGCTCGCACGCGGAGAGGAAGAAGCCCGACGATGGAGATGATCCGAAGCTGAGACACGTTATGGATGGAACCCAGTGGAGAGCGTTGAACAGCTTCTATCGGTATTTTGAATGTGATGCAAGGAACATCGTGCTCGACGCATGTACCAATGGCATGAATCCGTTTGGCAACCAGAACACCAACCATAGCACATGGCCCGTGTTTGAATGGTTGTGCATGAAGTCGAAGTACATTCACATGAGCATGCTGATTCAAGGGCCAAAACAACCAGGAAATAATATTAATATGTATCTGGGGCTACTTCAGGAGGAATTATACACGTTATGGAAAACACCAGCAAAGACATGGGATGCCAGCAAAGGCGAGTATTTCTACATGAGAGTCGCGATGATCACGACGGTGCACGACTATCTCGGTTATGGATATGTCGCAGACCAGGTGTGCCATGAATATTGCGGATGCACGCGGTGCATGGATGATACAATGTCTCAGCAGCTAACATCAAGGAAAGATGGGGGATCTGCAAAAATCGTGTACATGGGGCATCAAAGATGGCTCGAACCGGACGACCCATGGAGGAACCGTGGAGATCTATTCAATGGTCACGTGAGCATCAAGGACCTCCATGTAAGCGGAGTAGCGCCGAAATCGATGAGCTATTGAAAAACTGAGAGCGGTGCCCCGTGCCGGGAAAGACGATGAAAAAGGCGCCGGAGCCGCTACTGAAGGTATGGAAGACGTGGTCTGTATTCTGGGGCTTGGAGTACTGGCACAAACTCGATACACCTCATTTCCTTGATCAAATGCATATCTGTAAGAATGTCCTTGAGAGCTTGCTCGCGACACTGATGAACATGCCGGATAAGACCAAGGATGGGCCGAAGGCAAGAAAAGACTTGCAAGATTTGAATATCAGGGTAGATCTGCACATGCCGTCCCGTAAAAATTCAGGCGAGACAGAGACAGAGACAGAGGCGCGGGAGAAGAAGGGCAAGAAAATAAAGGAAGAGAAATATCGCCCCCCTTCTTGCTTCACCTTAAGTCAGGCTGAGATCGATCAATTCTTTAAGTGCCTTACCGGAGTCAAAGTTAGTTCCGGTTATTGTGGCAAGATAAGCAGATATCTAGACATAGACAAGAAAAGGTTCAGCGGGATGAAGTCCCATGACTTTCGTGTGATGATGACGCAGATACTACCTGTTGCCCTTAGAGGGATAATGGACAAGCACGCCCGTGACATGCTTATTGGTCTCTACAACTTTTTTGACGTCATCTCTCGAAAGTCGATCAATGTGAAGTAGATCCAAAGGCTACAGGAAGAGATCCTTGTGATACTGAATGAGCTTGAGATATACTTCCCGCCCGCGTTCTTTGACGTGATGGTGCACCTGTGTGTCCATATTGTGGACGACATAATAGACCTGGGCCGTCATTCCTGCATAACATGATGTCGTTTGAGAGGATGAATGGGATCATCAAAGGATTCGTTCGTAACATGTCCCATCCGGATGGAAGCATTGTCCAGGGCTATCTGACACAAGAGTGCATCTCTTTCTGCCAGAATTTTCTATATGGCGCAGACCAGCCGCCTAGTGTTAGTGTTGGTTTGCCCATTAACAAGCACAATGGGAGGCTCGAAGGAGAAGGTCACTCCAACGATCGCAGGGAACTGCACGTGGCATACTCAGATCGATGCAGCGACTTTGACATAGCAAACTTGGTAGTGCTACAACACCTAGATGAGGTAGACCCTTTCGTGGCACTGCACAAAGAAATTATCGCAAAGAAGTATCGTGACCGGGGGGTATGCAGGACTGACGCCGAATTTACTAGAGAGCACAACTCCACTTTCCTGCATTGGTTCAAAGAGCAAATTATTGCTAATCCCTCGAAGGAGGGCTCTAAGGACGGATTGATCATATACGCCTTAGCACATGGCCCCTCGCCCAACCTCATAACCTATCAGGCATACGATATCAACACGACGATGATCAGAACTCAGGGGTGACGATGGAATGCATGACCGGCAGCAACAATGGTGCAACTGAAAGATTTTACGAAAGGGTCGAGGAGATCTGGGAGCTTGACTACTCTGGACTGCACAACACGACGATGTTCCATTTCAGATGGGCTAAGAATGTCGAAAGAGAAAACAGAATTTCACTACCATGACAATACCCGACGCCAAGAGCGCTACTGTGAACACTATCACAAAAAACGAGCCATGGGTACACGCTAAGCACATGACACAATGCTTCTTCATAACGGACCCTCGCAATCCCAGCCATGTTATCATGAGGAGAGGTAAAAGGAACATCATTGGAATGGATGGAGTCACCAACGAGGAAGACTACGATCAGTACGACAACCCAATGAGGGAAGATGACAATGATGATGAAGTATACGTCAAAAGAAGAAGCAATACTACATTACCTAAGAAAAATCGTACTCCATGGAAAAGGAAAATTCACAATGAGGGGCTCAATTATTCTTCAACGACCAACAAGGAAAAGAAGCTGACTAAAAAACAAAAACATCAACGCTGAGGAACCGTATGTTATCGCTCAAATGATGTTCTTATTTTGTATACACACTTAGCCATTATTATGCATGGGTCCAATGATGTAATATATATGTTCGTATTTTGTGTATACATACTTAAGCGTCAAATGATGCAATATATATCGCCTTCCCTTCCTTCACTGCTCTCGGAAAAAAGTGAGAGAAAATAAAGTAAAAGAAAATTGAAGGAAATGAACAGGAAAACTGCTATATAGCGTATATATAATTTTTGATTGTTCCATGCTATTATATTACCTATTTTGGATGTTTATGGACTTTACTATACGCTTCTATATCATTTTTGGGACTAACCTACTAACCGGAGGCCCAACCCGAATTGTTGTTTTTTTGCCTATTTCAGTGTTTCGCAGAAAAGGAATATCAAACGGAGTCCAAACGGAATGAAACCTTCGGGAGCGATCTTTTTGGAACAAACAGAATCCAGGAGACTTGGAGTGGACATCAAGCACCAAACGAGGCGGACACGAGGGTGCCCGGCGCGCCCGAGGGGGGAGCGCCCCCTGCCTCGTGGCCCCCTCGTGGCTCCACCGACCTACTTCTTCCTTCTATATATATCTACGTACCCTGAGAACTGTTGGGGAACGTAGCAGAAATTCAAAAAATTTCCTACGTGTCACCAAGATCTATCTATGGAGAAACCAGCAACGAGGGGAAGGAGAGTGCATCTACATACCCTTGTAGATCGCTAAGCGGAAGCGTTCAAGAGAACAGGGTTGAAGGAGTCGTACTCGTCGTGATCCAAATCACCGGAAATCCTAGTGCCGAACGGATGGCACCTCCGCGTTCAACACACGTACAGCCCGGTGACGTCTCCCATGCCTTGATCCAGCAAGGAGAGAGGGAGAGGTTGAGGAAGACTCCATCCAGCAGCAGCACAACGGCGTGGTGGTGGTGGGGGAGCGTGGCAATCCTGCAGGGCTTCGCCAAGCACCTGCGGGAGAGGAGGAGGTGTCACGGGAGGGAGGGAGGCGCCAGGGCTTCAGGTGCGGCCACCCCTCCATCCCCTCCCTTTATATAGGGGCAAGCGAGAGGGGGGGGGGGCGCAGCCTTGCCCCTTCCTCCAAGGAAGGGGTGCGGCCAAGGGGTGGGGAGGAGTCCATCCTCCCCAAGGCACCCCGGAGGTGCCTTCCCCCTTGAGGACTCTCCCTTTTTTTATTATATCTTGGCGCATGGGCCTCTTGTGGCTGGTGCCCTTGGCCCATATAGGCCAAGGCGCACCCCCTACAGCCCATGTAGCCCCCCGGGGCAGGTGGACCCCCCGGTGGACCCACGGACCCCTTTCGGCACTCCCGGTACAACACCGATAAAGTGCGAAACTTTTCCGGCGACCAAAATAAGACTTCCCATATATAAATCTTTACCTCCGGACCATTCCGGAACTCCTCGTGACGTTTGGGATCTCATCCGGGACTCTGAAAAACATTCGGTAACCACATACAAACTTCCTTTCTAACCCTAGCATCATCGAACCTTAAGTGTGTAGACCCTACGGGTTCGGGAACCATGCAGACATGACCGAGACAACTCTTCGGCCAATAACCAACAGAGGGATCTGGATACCCATGTTGGCTCCCACATGTTCCACGATGATCTCATCGGATGAACCACGATGTCAAGGACTCAATCAATCCCGTATACAATTCCCTTTGTCTAGCGGTATTGTACTTGCCCGAGATTCGATCGTTGGTATGTCGATACCTTGTTCAATCTCGTTACCGGCAAGTCTCTTTACTCGTTCCGTAACACATCATCCCGTGATCAACCCCTTGGTCACATTGTGCACATTATGATCATGTCCTACCGAGTGGGCCCAGAGATACCTCTCCGTCACACAGAGTGACAAATCCCAGTCTCGATTCGTGCCAACCCAACAGACACTTTTGGAGATACCTGTAGTGCACCTTTATAGTCACCCAGTTACGTTGTGACGTTTGGTACACCCAAAGCATTCCTACGGTATCCGGGAGTTGCACAATCTCATGGTCTAAGGAAATGATACTTGACATTAGAAAAGCTTTAGCATACGAACTACGATCTTTGTGCTAGGCTTAGGATTGGGTCTTGTCCATCACATCATTCTCCTAATGACGTAATCCCGTTATCAACGACATCTTAATGTCCATGGTCAGGAAATCGTAACCATCTATTGATCAACGAGCTAGTCAACTAGAGGCTTACTAGGGACATTGTGTTGTCTATGTATCCACACATGTATCTATGTATCAATACAATTATAGCACGGATAATAAACGATTATCATGAACAAGGAAATATAATAATAACTAATTTATTATTGCCTCTAGGGCATATTTCCAACAGTCTCCAACTTGCACTAGAGTCAATAATCTAGTTCACATCGCCATGTGATTAACACTCACATGTCACATCGCCATGTGACCAACATCCAAAGAGTTTACTAGTGTCATTAAACTAGTTCACATCATCATGTGATTTAGACTCAATGAGTTCTGGGGTTTGATCATGTTTTGCTTGAGATAGGTTTTAGTCAACGGGTCTGCAAAATTCAGATCCGTATGTACTTCGCAAATATCTATGTCATATTGTAAATGCTGCTTCCACGCTCCACTTGAAGCTATTCCAAATGGTTGCTCCACTATACGTATCCGGTTTGCTACTCAGAGTTATTCGGATAGGTGTTAAAGCTTGCATCGACGTAAACCTTTATGCCGAACTCTTTATCACCTCCATAATCGAGAAACATGTCCTTATTTACTCCAAGGACAATTTTGACCGCTGTCCAACGATCCATTCCTAGATCATTCTTGTACCCCTTGACTGACTCATGGCAAGGCACACTACCGGTGCGGTACACAGCATAGCATACTATAGAGCCTTCGTCTGAAGCATAGGGGACAACCTTCGTCCTTTCTCTCTCTTCTGCCGTTGTCGAGCTTTAACTCTTAACTTCGTACCTTACTACTCAGGCAAGAACTCCTTCTTTGACTGATCCATCTTGAACACCTTCAAGATCATGTCAAGGTATGTGCTCATTTGAAAGTACTATTGAGCGTTTTTGATCTATCCTCATAGATCTTGATGCTCAATGTTCAAGTAGCTTAATCCAGGTTTTCTATTGAAAAACACCTTTCAAATAACCCTATATGCTTTCCAGAAATTCTACATCATTTCTGATCAACAATATGTCAACAACATATACTCATCAGAAATTCTATAGTGCTCCCACTCACTTCTTTGGAAATACAAGTTTCTCATAAACTTTGTATAAACCCAAAATCTTTGATCATCTTATCGAAGCGTACATTCCAACTCCGAGATGCTTACTCCAGTCCTTAGAAGGATTGCTGGAGCCAGCATACCTTTTAGCATCCTTAGGATCGACAAAACCTTTCTGATTGTATCACATACAACCTTTCCTTACAACGACTGGTAAGGAAACTCATTTTGACATCCATCTGCCACATTTCATAAATGCAGCTAATGCTAACATGATTCCGACGGACTTAAGCATCACTACGGATGAGAAAATCTCATCGTAGTCAACTCCTTGAACTTGTTAAAAAATCTTCGCCACAAGTCAAGCTTCATAGATGGTGACATTACCGTCCACGTCCGTCTTCTTCTTAAAGATCCATTTATTTCAATGGCTTGCCGATCATCGGGCAAGTCCACCAAAGTCCATGCTTTGTTATGATACATGGATCCTATCTCGGATTTCATGGCTTCTAACCATTTGTCGGAATTTGGGCCCACCATCGCTTCTCCATAGCTCGTAGGTTCATTGTTGTTTAGCAACATGACCTTCAAGACAGGATTACTGTACCACTCTGAAGCAGTACACATCCTTGTCACCCTACGAGGTACGGTAGTGACTTGATCCGAAGTTTTATGATCACTATCATAAGCTTCCACTTCAATTGGTGTAGGTGCCACGGGAACAACTTCCTGTGCCCTGCTACACACTGGTTGCAGTGATGGTTCAATAACCTCATCAAGTCTCCACTATCCTCCCACTCAATTCTCGAGACAAACCTTTCCTCGAGAAAGGACCCGATTCAAGAAACAATCCCTATTGCTTTCGGATCTGAATTAGGAGGTATACCCAACTGTTTTGGGTGTCCTATGAAGATGCATTTTATCCGCTTTGGGTTCGAGCTTATCAACCTGAAACTTTTTCACATAAGCGTCGCAGCCCCAAACCTTTAAGAAACGACAACTTAGGTTTCTCCAAACGGTGTCGTCTCAACGGAATTACGTGGTACCCTATTAAAGTGAGTGCGGTTGTCTCTAATGCCTAACCCATGAACGATAGTGGTAAGAGACATCAAGGTACGCACCATATCCAATAGGGTGCTACTATGATGTTCGGACACACCATCACACTATGGTGTTCCAGGAGGTATTAATGGTGAAACAATTTCCACAATGTCTTAATTGTGTGCCAAAACTCATAACTCAGATACTCATCCCTGTGATCATATCATAGACATTTTATCCTCTTGTCACGATGATCTTCAACTTCACTCTGAAATTACTTGAACCATTCAATAATTCAGACTTTTGTTTCATCAAGTAAATATACTTAGTATCTATTCAAATCATCCGCGAAGGAAGAACATAACGATATCCACTGCGTGCCTTAGCACTTATTGGACTGCACACATCAAAATGTATTACTTCCAACAAGTTGCTATCTAGTTCCATCTTACTGAAACCGAGGCTTTTCAGTCATCTTGTCCATGTGGTATGATTTGCATATCTCAAGTGATTCAAAATCAAGTGAGTCCAAGCGATCCATCTGCATGGAGTTTCTTCATGCGTATACACCAATAGACGTGGTTCGCATGTCTCAAACTTTTCAAAAACGAGTGAGTCCAAAGATCCATCAACATGGAGCTTCTTCATGCGTTTTATACCAATATGACTTACATGGCAGTGCCACAAGTAAGTGGTACTATCATTACTATCTTATATCTTTTGGCATGAAAATGTGTATCACTACGATCGAGATTCAATAAACCATTCCTTTAGGTGCAAGACCATTGAAGGTATTATTCAAATAAATGGAGTAACCATTATTCTCCTTAAATGAATAACCGTATTGCAACAGACATAATCCAATCATGTCTATGCTCAACGCGAACACCAAATGACAATTATTTAGGTTTAATACTAATCTTGATGGTAGAGGGAGCGCGCGATGTTTGATCACATCAAACTTGGAAACACTTCCAACACATATCGTCAGCTCACCTTTAGCTAGTCTCCGTTTATTCCGTAGCTCTTTTATTTCGAGTTACTAACACTTAGCAACCGAACCGGTATCTTAACACCCTGGTGCTACTAGGAGTACTAGTAAAGTACACATTAACATAATGTATATCCAATATACTTCCATCGACCTTGCCAGTCTTCTCATCTACCAAGTATCTAGGGTAATTCTGCTCCAGTGGCTGTTCCCCTTATTACAGAAGCACTTAGTCTCGGGTTTGGGTTCAACCTTGGGTTTCTTCACTGGAGCAGCAGCTGATTTGCCGTTTCATGAAGTATCCCTTCTTGCCCTTGCCCTTCTTGAAACTAGTGGTTTCACCAACCTTCAACAATTGATGCTTCTTCTTGATTTCTACTTTCGCGGTGTCAAACATCGTGAATACCTCAAGGATCATCATATCTATCCCTGATATGTTATAGTTCATCACGAAGCTCTAGCAGCTTGGTGGCAATGACTTTGGAGAAACATCACTATCTCATCTGGAAGATCAACTCCCACTCGATTCAAGTGATTGTTGCACTCAGACAATCTAAGCACAAGCTCAACGATTGAGCTTTTCTCCCTTAGTATGCCGGCTAAGAAAATCGTCGGAGGTCTTATACCTCTTGACGTGGGCACGAGCTTGAAATCCCAATTTCAGCCCTCGAAACATCTCATATGTTCCGCGACGTTTCGAAAACGTCTTTGGTGCCTCAACTCTAAACCGTTTAACTGAACTATCACGTAGTTATCAAAACGTGTATGTCCGATGTTCGCAACATCCATAGACGACGTTTGGGGTTCAGCACACTGAGCGGTGCATTAAGGACATAAGCTTTCTACTGATCGCATAATCGCTACTATCAACTTTCAACTATATTTTCTCTAGGAACATATCTAAACAGTGGAACTAAAGCGCGAGCCTACGACATAATTTGCAAAGATCTTTTGACTATGTTCAGGATAATTAAGTTCATCTTATGAACTCCCACTCAGATAGACATCCCTCTAGTCATCTAAGTGATTACATGATCCGAGTCAACTAGGCCGTGTCCGATCATCACGTGAGACGGACTAGTCATCATCGGTGAACATCTTCATGTTGATCGTATCTACTATACGACTCATGCTCGACCTTTCGGTCTCTTGTGTTCCGAGGCCATGTCTGTACATGCTAGGCTCGTCAAGTCAACCTAAGTGTTTCGCGTGTGTAAATCTGTCTTACACCCGTTGTATGTGAACGTAAGGATCCATCACACCCGATCATCACGTGGTGCTTAGAAACGACGAACTTTCGCAACGGTGCACAGTTAGGGGGAACACTTTCTTGAAATTTTAATGAGGGATCATCTTATTTACTACCGTCGTTCTAAGCAAATAAGATGCATAAACATGATAAACATCACATGCAATCAAATAGTGACATGATATGGCCAATATCATTTTGCTCCTTTTGATCTCCATCTTCGGGGCTCCATGATCATCATCATCACCGGCATGACACCATGATCTCCATCATCATGATCTCCATCATCGTGTCTTCATGAAGTTGTCTCGCCAACTATTACTTCTACTACTATGGCTACCGGTTAGCAATAAAGTAAAGTAATTCAATGACACGCAGGTCATACAATAAATTAAGACAACTCCTATGGCTCCTGCCGGTTGTCATACTCATCGACATGCAAGTCATGATTCCTATTACAAGAACATGATCAATCTCATACATCACATATCATTCATCACATTCTTCTTGGCCATATCACATCACATAACATACCCTGCAAAAACAAGTTAGACGTCCTCTAATTGTTGTTTGCATGTTTTACGTGGCTGCTATGGGTTTCTAGCAAGAACGTTTCTTACCTACGCAAAACCACAATGTGATATGTCAATTGCTATTTACCCTTCATAAGGACCCTTTTCATCGAATCTGTTCCGACTAAAGTGGGAGAGACTGGCACCCGCTAGCCACCTTATGCACCAAGTGCATGTCAGTCGGTGGAACCTGTCTCACGTAAGAGTACGTGTAAGGTCGGTCCGGGCCACTTCATCCCACAATACCGTCGAAACAAGATTGGACTAGTAATGGTAAGCATATTGAACAAAATCAACGCCCACAACTACTTTGTGTTCTACTCGTGCAAAGAATCTACGCAATAGACCTAGCTCATGATGCCACTGTTGGGGAACGTAGCAGAAATTCAAAAATTTTCCTACGTGTCACCAAGATCTATCTATGGAGAAACCAGCAACGAGGGGAAGGAGAGTGCATCTACATACCCTTGTAAATCGCTAAGCGGAAGCGTTCAAGAGAACGGGGTTGACGGAGTCGTACTCGTCGTGATCCAAATCACCGGAGATCCTAGTGCCGAACGGACGGCACCTCCGCGTTCAGCACACGTACATCCCGGTGACGTCTCCCATGCCTTGATCCAGCAAGGAGAGAGGGAGAGGTTGAGGAAGACTCCATCCAGCAGCAGCACAACGGCGTGGTGGTGGTGGAGGAGCCTGGCAATCCTGCAGGGCTTCGCCAAGCACCTGCGGGAGAGGAGGAGGTGTCATGGGAGGGAGGGAGGCGCCAGGGCTTCAGGTGCGGCCACCCCTCCCTCCCCTCCCTTTATATAGGGGCAAGGGAGAGGGGGGAGGTGCAGCCTTGCCCCTACCTCGAAGGAAGGGGTGCGGCCAAGGGGGGGGGGGAGGAGTCCATCCTCCCCAAGGCACCCCGGAGGTGCCTTCCCCCTTGAGGACTCTCCCTTTTTTTCTTATATCTTGGCGCATGGGCCTCTTGGGGCTGGTGCCCTTGGCCCATATAGGCCAAGGCGCACCCCCTACAGCCCATGTGGCCCCCCGGGGCAGGTGGACCCCCCCGGTGGACCCCCGGACCCCTTTCGGCACTCCCGGTACAATACCGATAAAGTGCGAAACTTTTCTGGCGACCAAAATAAGACTTCCCATATATAAATCTTTACCTCCGGACCATTCCGGAACTCCTCGTGATGTCCGGGATCTCATCCGGGACTCCGAAAAACATTCGGTAACCACATACAAACTTCCTTTCTAACCCTAGCATCATCGAACCTTAAGTGTGTAGACCCTACGGGTTCGGGAACCATGCAGACATGACCGAGACAACTCTCCGGCCAATAACCAACAGCGGGATCTGGATACCCATGTTGGCTCCCACATGTTCCACGATGATCTCATCGGATGAACCACGATGTCAAGGACTCAATCAATCCCGTATACAATTCCCTTTGTCTAGCGGTATTGTACTTGCCCGAGATTCGATCGTTGGTATGCCGATACCTTGTTCAATCTCGTTACCGGCAAGTCTCTTTACTCGTTCCATAACACATCATCCCGTGATCAACCCCTTGGTCACATTGTGCACATTATGGTGATGTCCTACCGAGTGGGCCCAGAGATACCTCTCCGTCACACGGAGTGACAAATCCCAGTCTCGATTCGTGCCAACCCAACAGACACTTTCGGAGATACCCGTAGTGCACCTTTATAGTCACCCAGTTATGTTGTGACGTTTGGTACACCCAAAGCATTCCTACGGTATCCGGGAGTTGCACAATCTCATGGTCTAAGGAAATGATACTTGACATTAGAAAAGCTTTAGCATACGAACTACGATCTTTGTGCTAGGCTTAGGATTGGGTCTTGTCCATCACATCATTCTCCTAATGACGTGATTCCGTTATCAACGACATCTTAATGTCCATGGTCAGGAAACCGTAACCATCTATTGATCAACGAGCTAGTCAACTAGAGGCTTACTAGGGACATTGTGTTGTCTATGTATCCACACAAGTATCTGTGTTTCCTATGAATACAATTATAGCATGGATAATAAACGATTATCATGAACAAGGAAATATAATAATAACTAATTTATTATTGCCTCTAGGGAATATTTCCAACAAGAACATCCAAGAGCACCACGAAAAACTATTTCCACCACTGGAACCTTCTGTATCTGCGAGATCCCATCTTGGAGCCTTCGCCGGTGCTCCGCTGGAGGGGGAATCGATCACGGAGGGATTCTGCATCACCACCAAGGCCTCTGTGATGAGTTGTGAGTAGTTTACCACAGACCTTCGGGTCCATAGTTATTAGCTAGATGGCTTCTTCTCTCTCTTTGAATCTCAATGCAAAGTTCCCCTTGATCTTCTTGGAGATCTATTCGATGTAACTATTTTTGCGGTGTGTTTGTCGAGATCCGATGAATTGTGGGTTTATGATCAAGTTTATCTATGAGAAATATTTGAATCTCCTCTGAATTATTTTATGTATGATCGGTTATCTTTGCAAGTCTCTTCAAATTACTAGTTTGGTTTGGCCTACTAGATTGATCTTTCTTGCAATGGGAGAAGTGCTTAGCTTTGGGTTCAATCTTGCGGTGTCCTTTCCCGGTGACAGCAGGGGCAGCAAGGCACGTATTGCATTGTTGCCATCGAGGATAAAAAGATGGGGTTTATATCATATTGCTTAAGTTTATCCCTCTACATCATGTCATCGTGCTTAATGTGTTACTCTGTTCTTATGAACTTAATACTCTAGATGCATGCAGGAGTCGGTCGATATGTGGAGTAATAGTAGTAGATACAGGAAGGAGTCGATCTACTTATTGCGGACGTGATGCCTATATACATGATCATGCCTAGATATTCTCATAATTATTCACTTTTCTATCATTTGCTCGACAATAATTTGTTCACCCACTGTAATAATGATGCTATCTTGAGAGAAGCCACTAGTGAAACCTATGGCCCCCGGGTGTATTCTCTATCATATAAGTTTCCGATCTACTTTATTTTGCAATCTTTACTTTTCAATCTATATCATAAAAATACCAAAAATATTTATCTTATCATATTATCTCTATCAGATCTCACTTTCGCAAGTGGCCGTGAAGGGATTGACAACCCCTTTATCGCGTTGGTTGTGAGGTTCTTGTTTGTTTGTGTAGGCGCGTGGGACTTGTGAGGAGTGCCCTACTGGATTTATACCTTGGTTCTCAAAACTGAGGGAAATACTTACGCTACTTTGCTGCGTCACCCTTTCTTCTTCAAAGGAAAAACCAACGCATGCTCAAGAAGTAGCATATAGTAGCAGCGCTTTTTTGAGAAAAGAGCTACAACTAGTCAAGATAGCATTAGCGGTTTCTACACAAAAACGCTTTAGCTAGCTGGAGTAGCTATAGCACGTTTTGTTAAAATGCGCTAATGCTATGCCCACTTAACCCCCAAAATCCCCACCCCTCTCTCCATCCCGCCTCTTTTCCCCCAAATCCCCACACTCTCTCTTACCCCATCGCACCGTCGGAGCCCTGCCCTCGTCGCGCCCCTGCACTCGCCACGTGCCTCCCCTCGCCCCTGACCCCGACCCCGACGCCGGCGCCGGCTCCGGCCCCGGCCCCGACCCCCACCTCGGCGCTCGCCCCCGACCCCGACTCCGGCCCCGACGCTCGACCACGACTCCGACCCCAACCCCGACCCTTCCCAATCTCGGCCATCGTCGGGCATGCACCCTCTGTAAGCCCCCCACCACTCCTCCTCTCTCTGGTAGCTAGGGTTTTGGTTAAAAGACATAGGTTTTAGTTAGGGCAGATGGTTAATTAGGTTATATATTTAGTTATGAATTTAGCAAGGTTTTTTCTTCAAGTTCTATATTTTTCTTCCTTTCATATGCAAATTTGAAGTGGACATGTGATGTTTTGGACATGTCATATTTGGAATTTGGACATGTTATTTGGACATGATGATTATGTGCAGAAATGATCCACATGGCCTATGTTATGCTGGAATATTGATTCGTTTCTGTTCCGGTGAATTTCAGGCGCTCGATATGTCCAATTTTTAGCAAAGGTCATGCCGAAATTTTACGTGAATTTTGGCATGATTTGTGCTAGATAGTAGGCATATCAAGTGCCAGGAGTTGCTGGGAAACGACATTCCGGCAAACCTAGAATTTTTTAAGTCATTTCTCATTTTTTGTAGTTTTAGAATTAATTGAGGGGACTTAATCATAGGAAACATGTCGAACAACGAAGAAACTGGGCCTTCTGACCAAGATGCACAAGAGATGGATTATGAGGGTGAACAAGAGTTCCTCGACTATTTGACTGCTAAGAAAAGTCAAGCTTTGCAGGTCGGCCTCGATGATGGTACTGACGCCGACATTGACACCGACGGTGCCGGCACCGATGGCGGTGCCGAGACCGGCGGGGAAGGTACCGGCGGGGAAGATACCGGCAGGGAAGGTACTGGCGGGGAAGGTACTAGCACCGATGCCGCTGCCGAAAAGAAGAAGCAGAAGAAGCAAAGGATATGAAAACCTAACAAACTAGGGATTGGACGACTAGTGATCACAAAGATGACACCTAGCAAGTTTGAGCCATTAGAGCCAGAAGAACCTCGTAAGTGCTATGGGAACCAAGTAGGATCCATCCTACGGGAATGCGCGAGCATTAACAACAATGACTTAAGGAGTAAAGAACATTTGACGCAGTTGCTCCTCACGAAGTTGCACAAGAGATTCAAGTTCCCCGACCGGGATGATAACATAAAACAACCGTTGGATGATTGGAAGATGAAAAAAGATTAACAATCATGCCATGGGCATGTTCAGCAATGATTTGGCCTCCTGGAAAGGGAGGGTGAAACGAGCTATTGATGTTGAGGAAACCCTGTCCAAGATTCTGGAGGAAAATCCGACACTTACAGAAGAGGAGTTTGAAAATTTCAAGGACACTTGCGCTATTGAGGTAGACAAGGCTAAGTCTGCAAAATTCAAGATCATTCAGCAAAGGAACACGAGGAAGCATCACCTCGGAAGCCGTGGCTACCTCGGTAAAAGGCCCATATGGGATAAGGAGGACGTCGAACGTGAAGCCGCGGGTATGCCAGACCCCTTCATGAAGTTCACCAACCCCTTGGAGCGTGACTTCATCAGGGCCCGCTACAAGTGGGACAAGGAAAAGAAGGTTTTTTACATGGACCAGATCACAAGGAGATTGATTAGACTACTGGTAATTATTCTTTTACAACCTTACATTTAGCTCTAGATCTTAGTCGACTACACATTCCTAAACGGTTCACGTTCCTTCCGCAGGAGAAGCAACACCAGCTTGCAGCCAAAATCCCTACTTCTCCGATGAGGCCCAAGTGGGATACCCCTCTCAATCGGGCCATGAATGAACTTAAGGGACTCCCTTTGGACCAGCGGCCGCAATATGGTCTCGTGCACGGCACTGGAGACGGCGCCAGGTGGAAGGTGTTTTACAACGAGGGCGCAGAGGTCAAGAAGTAGAAAAAGAAGTTTAGTCAGGCGGACATCGACAAGAAGGTGAAGCTCGCAATCGAGGAAAAAATAGGTGAGGAGGCGAAAAAATAGCCAAGGAAAAAAATGAGTTGCTACAGCAGGCAGTCAATGCATTTGTAACTGCCTGCAGAAATGATTTCACTACTAACTTGGTTCCAGCAATCATCAATTGGACGAAGGAAAATCCAGACAAGACGGTACATGATTTCCCATTGCCCAGTATCGGTGCGAGCAACTCTGTGAACAACAACACCACCGCACCATCACTTTCTCACGCAACCAGGCCTCCTCTCGCACACGCTCCCGCTCATAGCAGCCCGTCCTCAGCCTCTGGCGTGCTAGGTGGGCCTTCTTCTTTGGCTGAGCTCGACGCCCTCACCGTAATTACATGACGCACCAACACACACACACGCACACACACACACACACAAACACACACACACACACACACACACACACACACACATATATATATATAGAGAGAGAGAGAGATAATATTCCATTTTCATTTCCTTTCGGGTGTTATACGCCACAGACATGTGTTTGCAGGCCCACGAAACCCCGTGCACCATACTTTACTTGATCAAAGGCCTGATGGTGGACGTGGGGAAGGGGTGATAATGATGAAGGAAATATGCCCTAGAGGCAATAATAAAGTTATTATTTATTTCCTTATTTCATGATAAATGTTTATTATTCATGCTAGAATTGTATTAACCGGAAACATAATACATGTGTGAATACATAGACAAACATAGTGTCACTAGTATGCCTCTACTTGACTAGCTTGTTGATCAAAGATGGTTATGTTTCCTAACCATAGACATGTGTTGTCATTTGATTAATGGGATCACATCATTAGGAGAATGATGTGATTGACATGACACATTCCGTTAGCCTAGCACTTGATCATTTAGTATGTTGCTATTGCTTTCTTCATGACTTATACATATTCCTTTAACTATGAGATTATGCAACTCCCGTTTACCGGAGGAACACTTTGGGTGCTACCAAACGTCACAATGTAACTAGGTGATTATATAGGAGTACTACAGGTGTCTCCAAAGGTACATGTTGGGTTGGCGTATTTCGAGATTAGGTTTTGTCACTCCGATTGTCGGAGAGGTATCTCTGGGCCCTCTCGGTAATGCACATCACTATAAGCCTTGCAAGAAATGTGGCCAATGAGTTGGTTACGGAATGATGCATTACGAAACGAGTAAAGAGACTTGCCGGTAACGAGATTGAACTAGGTATTGGTTATTGACCGAGAATAGTTCTAGGTCATGTTTACATAGTTCTCGAACCCGTAGGGTCCGCACGCTTAAGGTTTCGATGACAATTATATTATGAGTTTATGTGGTTTGATGTACCAAAGGAGCTAGGAGTCCCGGATGAGATTGGGGACATGACGAGGAGTCTCGAAATGGTCGACACGTAAAGATCGATATATTGGACGACTATATTCGGAGTTCGGAAAGGTTCCGAGTGATTCGGGTATTTTTCGGAGTACCGGAGAGTTACGGGAATTCGCCGGGGAGTATATGGGCCTTATTGGGCTTTAGGGGAAAGAGAGAGGAGAGGTTGGGCGCCCCCCCAAGGCCTAGTCCGAATTGGACTAGGGGGAGGGGTTGCGCCCCCTCCTTCCTTCTCTTCCCCCTTTCCTTGACTCCTACTCCTACTACTTGGAAGGGGGAGAATCCTACTCCCGGTGGGAGTAGGACTCCTCCTTGGTGCACCTCCTCCTAGGCCGGCCACCCCCTCCCTTTCTCCTTTATATACGGGGGCAGGGGGGCACCCTAGAACACACAAGTTGATCTACAGATCGTTCCTTAGCCGTGTGCGGTGCCCCCTCCACCATATTCCACCTCGGTCATATCATCGTGGAGTTTAGGCGAAGCCCTGCGCCGGTGGAGCATCATCATCGTCACCACGCCATCGTGCTGATAGAATTCATCCCCAACACTTTGCTGGATCGGAGTCCGGGGATCGTCATCGAGCTGAACGTGTGCTTAACTCGGAGGTGCCGTACGTTCGGTACTTGGATCGGTCGGATAGTGAAGACGTACGACTACATCAACCGCGTTGTCATATCGCTTCCGCTTACGGTCTACAAGGGTACGTGGACACACTCTCCTTTCTCGTTGCTATGCATCACCATGATCTTGCGTGTGCGTAGGATTTCTTTTTGAAATTACTATGTGCCCCAACAGTGGCATCCAAGCCTAGGTTTTATGCGTTGATGTTATATGCACGAGTAGAACACAAGTGAGTTGTGGGCGATACAAGTCATACTGCTTACCAGCATGTCATACTTTGGTTTAGCGGTATTGTTGGATGAAGCGGCCCGGACCGACATTACACGTACACTTACGCGAGACTGGTTTTACCGCCGTGCTTTGCACACAGGTGACTAGCGGGTGTCAGTTTCTCCAACTTTAGTTGAACCAAGTGTGGCTACACCCGGTCCTTGCGAAGGTTAAAACAGCACTAACTTGACGAACTATCATTGTGGTTTTGATGCACAGGTAAGAACGGTTCTTGCTAAGCCCGTAGCAGCCACGTAAAAATTTGCAACAACAAAGTAGAGGACGTCTAACTTGTTTTTGCAGGGCATGTTGTGATGTGATATGGTCAAGACGTGATGCTATATTTTATTGTATGAGATGATCATGTTTTGTAACCGAAGTTATCGGCAACTGACAGGAGCCATATGGTTGTCGCTTTATTGTATGAAATGCAAACGCCCTGTAATTGCTTTACTTTATCACTAAGCGGTAGCGATAGTCGTAGAAGCAATAGATGGCGTAAACGACAACGATGCTACGATGGAGATCAAGGTGTCGCGCTGGTGACGATGGTGATCATGATGGTGCTTCGGAGATGGAGATCACAAGCACAAGATGATGATGGCCATATCATATCACTTATATTGATTGCATGTGATGTTTATCCTTTATGCATCTTATCTTGCTTTGATTGACAGTAGCATTTTAAGATGATCTCTCACTAATTATCAAGAAGTGTGCTCCCTGAGTATGCACCGTTGCGAAAGTTCTTCGTGCTGAGACACCACGTGATGATCGGGTGTGATAGGCTCTACGTTCAAATACAACGGGTGCAAAATAGTTGCACACGCGGAATACTCAGGTTAAACTTGACGAGCCTAGCATATACAGATATGGCCTCGGAACACGGAGACCGAAAGGTCGAGCGTGAATCATATAGTAGATATGATCAACATAGTGATGTTCACCATTGAAAACTACTCCATCTCACGTGATGATCGGACATGGTTTAGTTGATTTGGATCACGTGATCACTTAGATGACTAGAGAGATGTCTGTCTAAGTGGGAGTTCTTAAGTAATATGATTAATTGAACTTAAATTTATCATGAACTTAGTCCTAGTAGTATTTTGCAAATTATGTTGTAGATCAATAGCTCGCGTTGTTGCTTTCATATGTTTATTTTGATATGTTCCTAGAGAAAATTGTGTGGAAATATGTTAGTAGCAATGATGCGGATTGGATCCGTGATCTGAGGTTTATCCTCATTGTTGCACAGAAGAATTATGTCCTTGATGCACCGCTAGGTGACAAACCTATTGCAGGAGCAGATGCAGACGTTATGAACGTTTGGCTAGCTCAATATGAAGACTACTTGATAGTTTAGTGCAGCATGCTTAACGGTTTAGAATCGGGACTTCAAAGACGTTTTGAATGTCATGGACCATATGAGATGGTCCAGGAGTTGAAGTTAATATTTCCAGCAAATACCCGAGTTGAGAGATATGAAGTCTCCAACAAGTTCTATAGCTAAAAGATGGAGGAGAATCGCTCAACTAGTGAGCATGTGCTCAGATTGTCTGGGTACTTCAATCGGTTGAATCAAGTGGGAGTTAATCTTCCAGATAAGATAGTGATTGACAGAATTCTCTAGTCACCATCACTAAGTTACTAGAACTTCGTGATGAACTATTGTATGCAAGGGATGACGAAAACGATTCCCGAGCTCTTCGTAATGTTGAAATCGACAAAGGTAGAAATCAAGAAAGAGCATCAAGTGTTGATGATTGACAAGACCACTAGTTTCAAGAAAAGGGCAAAGGAAAAGAAAGGGAAACTTCAAGTAGAATGGCAAACAAGTTGTCACTCCCGTGAAGAAGACCAAAGCTGGACCAAAGCCTGAAACGGAGTGTTAACGCTGCAAAGGAAATGTTCACTGGAAGCGGAAATGCCCTGAATATTTGGTGGATAAGAAGGATGGCAAAGTGAACAAGGGTATATTTGATATACAGGTTATTGATGTGTGCCTTACTAGTGTTTATAGTAGCCCCTGAGTATTTGATACTTGTTCGGTTGCTAAGATTAGTAACTCAAAACAGGAGTTACAGAATAAACAGAGACTAGTTGAGGGTGAAGTGATGATGTGTGTTGGAAGTGGGTCCAAGATTGATATGATCATCATCGCACACTCCCTATACTTTCTGGATTATTGTTAAACCTAAATAAATGTTATTTGGCGTTTGCGTTGAGCATGAATATGATTTGATCATGTTTATTGCAATACGGTTATTCATTTAAAGTCAGAGAATAATTGTTGTTCTGTTTACATGAATAAAACTTTCAATGGTCATACACCCAATGAAAATAGTTTGTTGGATCTCGATCGTAGTGATACACATATTCATAATGTTGAAGCCAAAAGATGCAAAGTTAATAATGATAGTGCAACTTATTTGTGGCACTGCCGTTTGGGTCATATCGGTGTAAAGCGCATGAAGAAACTCCATAAAGATGGATTTTCGGAATCACTTGGTTATGAATCCTTTGATGCTTGCGAACCGTGCCTATTGGGCAAGATGACTAAAACTCCGTTCTCCGGAACAATGGAACGAGCTACTGACTTATTGGAAATAATACATACCGATGTATGCGATCCAATGAGTGTTGATGCTCGTGGCAAGTATCGTTATTTTCTGACCTTCACAGATGATTTGAGCAGATATGGGTATATCTACTTGATGAAACATAAGTCTGAAATAGTTGAAAGGTTCAAAGAATTTCAGAGTGAAGTGGAAAAATCATCGTAACAAGAAAATAAAGTTTCTGCGATCTGATCGCGGAGACGAATATTTGAGTTACAAGTTTGGTCTTCAATTAAAACAATGTGGAATAGTTTCACAGCTCACGCCACCTGGAACACCACAACGTTATGGTGTGTCCGAACGTCGTAACCGCACTTTATTGGATATGGTGCGATCTATGATGTCTCTTACTGATTTACCACTATTGTGTTGGGGTTATGCATTAGAGACAGCTGCATTCACGTTAAAAGGGCATCATCTAAATCCGTTGAGACGACACCGTATGAACTATGGTTTAGCAGTAAACCTAAGCTGTCGTTTCTAAAAGTTTGGAGTTGCGATGCTTATATGAAAAAGGTTTTCAACCTGATAAGCTCGAACCCAAATCAGGAAGTGTGTCTTCATAGAATACCAAAAGGAAACTGTTGGGTACACCTTCTATCACAGATCCGAAGGCAAAACATTCGTTGCTAAGAATGGATACTTTCTAGAGAAGGAGTTTCTCTCGAAAGAAGTGAGTGGGAGGAAAGTAGAACTTGATGAGGTAATTGTACCTTCTCCCTTATTGGAAAGTAGTTCATCACATAAATCAGTTCCAGTGATTCCTACACCAATTAGTGAGGAAGTTAATGATGATGATCATGAAACTTCAGATCAAGTTGCTACAAAACCTCATAGGTCTTCCAGAGTAAGATCCGCACTATAGTGGTACGGTAATGTTGTTCTAGAAGTTATGTTACTAGACTATGACGAACCTACGATCTATGAAGAAGCGATGGTGAGCCCAGATTCCGCAAAATGGCTTGAGGCCATGAGATCTGAGATAAGATCCATGTATGAAAACAAAGTATATACTTTGATTGACTTGCCCAATGATCGGCGAGACATTGAGATTAAATGGATCTTCAAGAGGAAGACGGACGCTGATAGTGTTACTATCTACAAAGCTAGAATTGTCGCAAAAGGTTTTCGACAAGTTCAAGGTGTTGACTACGATGAGAGTTTTTCACTCGTATCTATGCTTAAGTCTGTCTGAATCATGTTAGCAATTGCCGCATTTTATGAAATGTGGCAAATGGATAAACAAAACTGCATGCCTTAATGGTTTTCTTAAAGAAGAGTTGTATATGATGCAACCAGAAGGTTTTGTCAATCCTAAAGGTGCTAACAAATTGTGCAAGCTCCAGCGATCCATCTATGGACTGGTGCAAGCATCTCGGAGTTGGAATATACGCTTTGATGAGCTGATCAAAGCATATGGTTTTATACAGACTTTTGGAAAGGCCCGTATTTACAAGAAAGTGAGTGGGAACACTACAGTCTTTCTGATAAGTATATGTGAATGACATATTATTAATTAGAAATGATGTAGAATTTTCTGGAAAGCATAAAGGATTGTTTGAAAGGAGTTTTTCAAAGAAAGACCTTGGTGAAGCTGCTTACACATTGAGCATCAAGATCTATATAGATAGATCAAGACGCTTGATAAGTTTTTTAAATGAGTACATACCTTGATAATTTTTTTTGAAGTAGTTCAAAATGGAACAGTCAAAGAAGGAGTTCTTGCCCGTGATGCAAAGGTATGAAGTTGAGTAAGACTAAAAACCCGACCATGGCAGAAAATAGAAAAGAATGAACAATCATTCCCTATGCCTCAGTCATAGGTTCTATAAAGTATGCTATGCTGTGTACTAGACCTATTGTATACCTTGCTCTGAGTTTGGCAAAGGAATATAATTTTGATCTAATAGTAGATCACTGGACAGCAGTCAAGAATTATCCTTAGTGAGAACTAAGGGAATATTTCTCAATTATGGAGGTGATAAAAGAGCCCGTCGTAAAGAGTTACATTGGTGCAATCTTTTACACCGATCCAGATGACTCTAAGTCTCAATCTGGATACATATTGAAAGTGGGAGCAATTAGCTAGAGTAGCTCCGTGTAGAGCATTATAGACATAGAATATTTGCAAAATACATACGGCTCTGAATATGACAGACCCGTTGACTAAGCTTCTCTCATGAGCAAAACATGATCACACCTTAGTACTCTTTGGGTGTTAATCACATAGAGATGTGAACTAGATTATTGACTCTAGTAAACCCTTTGGGTGTTGGTCACATGACGATGTGAACTATGGGTGTTAATCATATACAGATATGAATATTGGTATTAAATCACATGGCGATGTGAACTAGATTATTGACTCTAGTGCAAGTGGGAGACTGAAGGAAATATGCCCTAGAGGCAATAATAAAGTTATTATTTATTTCCTGATTTCATGATAAATGTTTATTATTCATGCTAGAATTGTATTAACCGGAAACATAATACATGTGTGAATACATAGACAAACATAGTGTACTAGTATGCCTCTACTTGACTAGCTTGTTGATCAAAGATGGTTATGTTTCCTAACCATAGACATGTGTTGTCATTTGATTAATGGGAACACATCATTAGGAGAATGATGTGATTGACATGACCCATTATGTTAGCCTAGCACTTGATCATTTAGTATGTTGCTATTGCTTTCTTCATGACTTATACATGTTCCTTTAACTATGAGATTATGCAACTCCCGTTTACCGGAGGAACACTTTGGGTGCTACCAAACGTCACAACGTAACTGGGTGATTATAAAGGAGTACTACAGGTGTCTCCAAAGGTACATGTTGGGTTGGCGTATTTCGAGATTAGGTTTTGTCACTCCGATTGTCGGAGAGGTATCTCTAGGCCCTCTCGGTAATGCACATCACTATAAGCCTTGCAAGCAATGTGGCCAATGAGCTGGTTACGGAATGATGCATTATGAAACGAGTAAAGAGACTTGCCGGTAACGAGATTGAACTAGGTATTGAGATACCGACGATCGAATCTCGGGCAAGTAACATACCGATGACAAAGGGAACAACGTATGTTGTTATGCGGTTTGACCGATAAAGATCTTCATAGAATATGTGGGAGCCAATATGGGCATCGAGGTCCCGCTATTGGTTATTGACCGAGAATAGTTCTAGGTCATGTCTACATAGTTCTTGAACCCATAGGGTCCGCACGCTTAAGGTTTCGATGATAGTTATATTATGAGTTTATGTGTTTTGATGTACCTAAGGAGTTCGGAGTCCCGGATGAGATCGGGGACATGAAGAGGTGTCTCGAAATGGTCGGGACGTAAAGATCGATATATTGGACGACTATATTCGGAGTTCAGAAAGGTTCCGAGTGATTCGGGTATTTTTCGGAGTACCGGAGAGTTACGGGAATTCGTCGGGGAGCATATGGGCCTAATTGGGCTTTAGGGGAAAGAGAGGAGGAGAGGTTGGGCGCCCCCCAAGGCCTAGTCCGAATTGGACTAGGGGGAGGGGCTGCGCCCCCTCCTTCCTTCTCTTCTCTTCCCCCTTTCCTTGACTCCTACTCCTACTACTTGGAAGGGGGGAATCCTACTCCCGGTGGGAGTAGGACTCCTCCTAGGTGCGCCTCCTCCTAGGCCGGCCACCCCCTCCCTTGCTCCTTTATATACGGGGGCAGGGGGGCACCCTAGAACACACAAGTTGATCTACGGATCATTCCTTAGCCGTGTGCGGTGCCCCCCTCCACCATATTCCACCTCGGTCATATCGTCGTGGAGTTTAGGCGAAGCCCTGCGCCGGTGGAGCATCATCATCATCACCACGCTGTCGTGCTGACAGAATTCATCCCCGACACTTTGCTGGATCGGAGTCCGGGGATCGTCATCGAGCTGAACGTGTGCTGAACTCGGAGGTTCCGTACGTTCGGTACTTGGATCGGTCGGATCGTGAAGACGTATGACTACATCAACCGCGTTGTCATAACGCTTCCGCTTACGGTCTACGAGGGTACATGGACACACTCTCCTTTCTCGTTGCTATGCATTACCATGATCTTGCGTGTGCGTAGGATTTTGTTTGAAATTACTATGTTCCCCAACAAATGAACCCATTGCAACCCATGTTCCACAACTAGCCGATCCCCGCTGGGCACTTCAGGGTTAAGTTGTCCAGTGTGAAATCGGGGCATGAGGATTTGCCTCCTCCATTACGACATGTGGGAGATGGCGACGAGACCCCGCCGTGGATAGGAAGCTCCAAGGGTTGGGTGCTGCTATGGCCGAAGAATCTTCTTCGTTTGGAGCCGGCCGAGGGCACACCAATAACCACACATCAAGAAGCATGTGCGGAGACCACCACCCCGCCTACGCAATTACCAGCTCCTGTAGTGTCGGGTGAGAGCGGCGGACGACGTGATGAAGGGGATGCAATAGTACTGGCTGATGTAATCGGTCCTGTAGAACAGAGAATGGATAATGAGACGGAGGTTGACCGAATGGCTTTCCTAAATTCAAACGTGTATGACTGTGACATAGATATGACGAGTCAACCATATAACGAATCGGCCTATCAGCATGCTAATGAGGATATGGATGATTTGCCCGGGCAGGAAGGTCGTAGCAGGGATTGCAAGAAGTCTCTCTTCATGAAATCCTCACAGGACATGCCTGAAGATGCCGCCTCAACACGGGCTCAACTAGCCGGGGGTCGTACAGTGCTTAGCCCGACAACACTAGGGCAGGGGTTAAGGAAGGGTCTGGAAGGTGTGCCAAAGAAAAAGGAGAGGAAGAGACCGGGGAAGATAGCTGCCTCCAAACAAGCCAGAGCACATAGCAGCCAGACGATGGATTCTGAAGAGCGTGTACCCGTGAAAGGTGTGGCCATGTTCCATCTCACGGGCGAGCTGATGCTACCGCCAAAACCGTTGGAGCCACTATCAGGGGATCTCAGGAGACTGCATGACCATGTGCTGTCGACTGAGAAAAGCCTACTAGCCTCGAAGGATCTAGGATATTCGACATACGCGGCTTGTTTTCCTGAGGGGAAGTGCTACGTCGACACATGGCCCGTGGAGGTGTTCTTCCTACGGTTTGACCATATCTTTGAGATGTTTCTGACAAGGCGGCTCGATTTTACAATCGTCCGCCTTTTTGCGCTACACATGAGCTCCGTCATGAAGAGAGAAGAAGTCTCGCAAATCTGTGTGGAGGATCCGTACTACATGCACGAGTCTTTCTTGACTCTCGGCAACTTTGAGCGTGAAACTGCTAGGCAGTACCTCCAAAACTTCATTGTACAGAATAAGGACCAGGAAATTGTCCTCCCGCCTTATCATCCAAAGTAAGTCAGTTCCAGACAACCCTTTCGTACATTTCAATCATTCCTTCTCACTCATATGGAGAATAATTTGAGCTGTCTTTTCCCCGCAGCAACGGGCGCGCCGTCCTTATCGTTCTTTACCTGCGAGTCTCCCACGCCGTGTATTTCGACCCTTCTAGAGACTACGAGAAGAAGGACTACACCCACATAATGAATATTTGATACGTCTCCAACGTATCTACTTTTCCAAACACTTTTGCCCTCGTTTTGGACTCTAACTTGCATGATCTGAATGAAACTAACCCGGACTGACGCTGTTTTCAGCAGAACTGCCATGATGTTGTTTTATGTGTAGAAAAGAAAAGTTCTCGAAATGTCCTGAAAATCCACGGAGGCACTTTTTGGAATTAATAAGAATTTCTGGGCGAAAGAAATACGCTAGGGGGCCCAGGGCCTGTCCACGAGACAGGGGGCGCGCCCCCCCTGTAGGGCGCGCCCCCCTATCTCGTGGGCCCCCTGGACCTCTACCGACCTCAACTCCAACTCCATATATTCCATCTCGGGGAGAAAAAAATCAGAGAGAAAGTTTCATCGTGTTTTACGACACGGAGCCGCCGCCAAGCCCTAATCTCTCTTGGAGGGCTGATCTAGAGTCCGTTCGGGGCTCCGGAGAGGGGGATTCATCGTCGTCGTCATCATCAACCATCCTCCATCACCAATTTCATGATGCTCACCACCGTGCGTGAGTAATTCCATCGTAGACTTGCTGGACGGTGATGGTTTGGATGAGATTTACCATGTAATCAAGTTAGTTTTGTTAGGGTTTGATCCCTAGTATCCACTATGTTCTGAGATTGATGTTGCTATGACTTTGATATGCTTAATGCTTGTCACTAGGGCCTGAGTGCCATGATTTCAGATCTGAACCTATTATGTTTTCATGAATATAAGTGTGTTCTTGATCCTATCTTGCAAGTCTATAGTCACCTATTATGTGTTATGATCCGACAACCCTGAAGTGACAATAATCGGGATACTTCTCGGTGATGACCGTAGTTTGAGGAGTTCATGTATTCACTATGTGCTAATGCTTTGTTCCGGTTCTCTATTAAAAGGAGGCCTTAATATCCCTTAGTTTCCGCTAGGACCCCGCTGCCACGGGAGGGTAGGACAAAAGATGTCATGCAAGTTCTTTTCCATAAGCACGTATGACTATTTACGGAATACATGCCTACATTACATTGATGAACTGGATCTAGTTCTTTGTCACCCTATGTTATAGCTATTACATGAGGAATCACATCCGGCATAATTATCAATCACTGATCCATTGCCTACGAGCTTTTCATATATTGTTCTTCGCTTATTTACTTTTCCGTTGCTACTATTACAACTGCTACAAAAACCCAAAAACATTTATCTTTACTTTTGCTAATGTTACCATTATTATCATACCACTTTTGCTACTAAACACTTTGCTGCAGGTACTAAGTTATCCAGGTGTGGTTGAATTGACAACTCAACTGCTAATACTGAAGAATATTCTTTGGCGCCCCTTGTGTCGAATCAATAAATTTGGGTTGCACTTCACCCTCGAAAGCTGTTGCGATCCCCTACACTTGTGGGTTATCAATATTCCAGATGATGGTCTCCAAGGCTTCAGCATTGGAGGTGGCCACGTGCAGATCAGGAAACAAGGAACCACAAGATGGGTTTCGTGCATAAAACTAACTTCTGCTGCACCCATGTCCCAAAACCAAGCAAGAAAGATGGATTCCTCATCCTCCATCTCATGATTGAGTTCAGCACGGATCACCAAAAGATTCGCATCACAAACAGAAATGATGATCATATCCACAAGTGGGTAGAATCTCATGGAGAAGCGGATTATAAACTTAGAAATGACTTCTTTCGCATCCAAAGGGACATTGCAACGATCATCATGAAAGAAGTCGTCGATGAGAATGGTATGTTCCACCACGGCCCTATATCGCGAGCTGACGTCCGAACTTGCATAGGTAGGTAACGTCATGACCTCACGTAGTTGAAGAAGCTAGGGTCCATCCTCAATGATATGGAAGGATGGAACATCTACTGATTTACAATGTCGATGATAATGATATGTGTCGGTTGAACTTGTATACTTACTGTAGCGATGACACTTTGTGATGTCCACAGTCCCTGCCAAATTTGTGTAACGCTACATTGTTAGTTTGGGTACGATGACCTGTGTACCTCTAGTTAATTAGTTTGCATAATGTATGTTGCATCCAGTTGCTAACCCTTTATTTTTCGTGTTGCTATAGTATATTTTGTTGCATATGATTGTACATCCTCTTGATGAAGATGCATCTCTAACAGGTACCTAGCTTCTTGATGGAGAGATGGTAGTTCTATGTCGTGTACAAAGGGAAGGTTCTGGGGGTGTACAACGAGTGGACTGAGTGTCAGGCGCAAGTGAATGGGGTCTCGGGCGCCAGCCATAAAGGCTTCAAAAGCAGACAAGAAGGAGAAGCTAGTTACTTGAGGTTCACGCAAGCGCGAGAGAGGACTCGCAACCGCCGCCTCATGTACTGCATAGTTCCGCTCTCACTCATAGTGATAGCTCTTCTCGCGTATATCATTGTTTCGATGGATAACGTTGTAGTTGCAAGTATTCGAGACTTGCATTTATCGCTATTTTTGAGATGACGATGAGATAAGACTTTGTGTTGGATGATGATTATGATGAGACTATTTGTATGTATATGCTATGATTACATTTGTGGTCTCGCATCCATTTGTATGTGTATCATGATGGACATTTGTATGTGCTAAAGTTTCTTGTATAAAGCCTGTTCAAATACAAAACAAATATGTAGATTTTTTTTCAAAAACTACTAAAATTAGCAGTAGCGAGTGGAGAAAAGTTAGCAGCAGCATGCCAGTAGCAGTAGCACGTCCAGGCAAAGCGCGCTAGAGCTATTAGCAGTAGCGAGCTTCCATAGAGCGCACTGCTGCTACACTTGTATATCAGTAGCGTGGGGGCACACGCGCTGCTGCTACGGATTAGCTGTAGCGCCGGCACCCGCGCTACTGATGTACCTAGAACCCACGCTGCTGCTAGGCTTTTCCCTAGTAGTGTGAATCTAGTGACTAAAACTTCCGTCACCAGACAAGTGATCCGGAATACCTCCAAAATGAATGAAATCCTCCTGAGCGACTCCTGACGGGTTGTGGCCGCCGGCCATATGCCTGACATAATCAGA
>NC_041389.1:15968753-15998571 GCF_002162155.2 Triticum dicoccoides | reverse complement strand
CGTCAGCCAGGGTGTCAGAGTCAATCCCCGTCTGACCCACATCACTAACATGTGCAGACACCACCTGAGTCAAGCTGGTCGAATGTGGTGACTAAGGAGGTGTAAGAATTTGAGATGAACCTAGTCGGTCAAGCAAAGGGGCACCCTCTAGCTCAAAAGACGAGATATCCTCGACGTGAGGAGCAACTCGCCTCTCTTGAGGTGACAACTGTGGTGAACCCTCCACCACCAGCTGCCTTTGATAATCCTCAATCTCCTCCAAAGAAAAGCCATCATCAGGATCCTCCATCTCTACCCGGTCCCTCCACAAGCGACAAGGCGCGGATACCACCTGAAAAGAGCCAAACTGAAGAGATGCCGCCAGAGTGGACAAGGGGGCCGACCCCTTCTCTATCCTCAGCCCAGTCGACTATTTTCCAGTCGGCGCCTTCTTCCCGGACTGGTCACTACTATTTCCATCCATCCCCTGGTTACCACTACCGTCACCGTCTCCGCCTTCGGACATATGAACATTGGTGTCCCCAATATTATCTGCCTGAGGCATCGTCTCAACCACCACATCAAGATCACAAATCAGCCCATCATAGTTCCATGGCAAATAATCAGAAATGTACTCCGCACCGACCACTCCAACAAATAGCCTAGCAACTCCATGCATACGAGTATATGGCATACCCACCTTCTCTGTTTTACCGAATAGAGACCCGAGACTCGAGACAATAAGATAATCATTAAGTAGAGTCTCTGGAACACTTGTGCGTCTAATCCACACCTTCTCTAGCGGTGTCCCTGTCGGCTCAGGCTTAGCGCACTCGTCAAACTCAAGAATACACTTGCTCCCGGGCACCCTACTGATCAGTCCACACTTAAGCAAGTGGTTAAGATCCTCTCGCCTAGGGAGCTCAACCCTGTAAACCTGGTCCTCCAAAAAAATAGGTTCCCAATGAAAAGACTCAGATACTAGATGCCTGAGCTACTGACACGCTTGTTCCTCTATCAATGTCCCTTTAGTAACTCTAACCAAACCAAATTTCGAGCTCTCCGTTGAGGGACTCACCGAGATCGTCCGAGGAGTCTCGAAGAACATGAGCTTGGTGTTACAGACCCCGAAAATATTCACGATTGGCGCTGGAGCCAAAAGCAAGAGACAGTCATCAGCTGAGTATCGAGGCTTCAACACATAACACCGCCATGCAATCAATCAGAAAGTGTACAGGAAGCCCACAACTTTATTTTCTTGTTACGATGATTCTCCACTTCACTCTAAAATTCCTGAACTTTCCAAATGTTTCAGACTTGTGTTTCATTAAGTAGATATACCCATATTTGCTCAAATCATTTGTGGAGCTCAGAGAATAACGATACCCGCCATGTTCCTCAACACTCATTGGACCACATACCATATGTATTATTTCCAGTAAGTCATTGGCCGCTCGAGAATGGAGTTTTACACTACTAGAGAAAACCTTACTAGTGGCGCTGGTTTTTTACATACCAGTAGCGCGGGCACGCACGCTACTGCTAGGGCGCTACAGCTATTAATTAATAGTAGCACGCTTCTAAACCAGCGCTGCAGCTATGATACTTAGTAGTAGCGTCTGTTTTTTACCAACGCTACTACTATCATCACGTAGTAGTAGCGCCCTATTTTCTCCCCACGCTAGAACTAGGCAAATAGAAATAATAAAAAAATTGTCAGATGCAATATTCATGGAAATCAAGACAAGTCCGGTGCAAATAAACTAAGTTCTCAGAACCATCTCACAAACATTAACGACTAAGTTCACAGAACCATCTCACAAACATTAACGACACTATCACATTTAATATAACCATACAATCTCACAAATCCATATGTAGTAGTCAACAATGCATGGATAAATCATTGTTGATAAGTCTACTAGGCAGTCATACTAGCATATATATGGTTCAGCAGCCACACGCAAGCATATGCAGTTCTAGATGATATCCATGACGATATTCATCCTCAAGCCTGGGCGGTGGGTGTTCCTGATAGTAATTAGGATTTCCTGTCCAACATGAAGATTCTTGCTGACGAGGAAGCTCTTCCACCCAACCGAGTTGAAGTGTGTGCGACCGTCCATGTCCACGCCGTACGAACAAGTGGTGACGGAGCGCCTCGCGGTAAGGCATATTCCAGCAGAGCCTTCTTCATCAGGCTTGATACCACAACTCTCAGATAGGCTCTTTGGCAATCTCTGAATAAGAAAAACATATCAATTAATAAGTAGCCTCACACATTCTACACTATCAAAAGACGGTACTACATTTCTGCTAAGCATGAATTCTACTAATAAGTATATATGGATTCTACACTATTAACAGTTCTTTGGACTCCACACGAAGCATATATATCATCTGGTTCACTAACATATAGATCATCGGATTCACTAAGCATATAAGATTCACTAAGCATATATATCATCGGACTCTACACTAAGTATAACAATAAAGCATATCATCAAATTACTCTAAAAACAAAATATATCATCGGATTCACTAAGCATATAAGATTCACTAAGCATATATATCATTGGACTCAACACTAAGTATAACAATAAAGCATATCATCAAATTACTCTAAAAAATATATCATCGGATTCACTAAGCATATATATCATCGGACTCTACACTAAGTATAACAATAAAGCATATCATCAAATTACTCTAAAAACTAGAGTAAATGCAACATACCATGATATGCCGATCAACCATGGTACTTGTCAGGCGGGTCACGAATGGCACCCCGACGAAGTCAGCACGTGGCAGAATGATGTCCCATAGGTTGCACACCTCCTCCTCGCTCAATTTCATTCTTTGAGCTACGATGGCTTCACCAAGTGGGTCGTCATCATCCTCATCATCCTCATAATCTTCTACTTTGTTGACGTAAATCACGGCCAGCTTGGGCCTTTCTACTCTGAAGGAGAAGCTGATGAACTCACCACCGGTGATACGCATGTGGGCGATGAAACGGACCCATCCATCTCCTCCCACCAGCGTCATATTTCATCCTTTCTCGACCTCCATAGTGTAGGGGGCCCCAGGAGCCTCAAAGGTCACAGAGTCTCTAGTCAGCTTGTTGAATTCTGACCTCACATTGCATGGGACGATCTGTGTACAAAAAGAAAAATGATATATACACTATGCATTAATGCCAATAACACTAAAAACAAAATAGTAGTTACTAGTTTCATATAATTTATTACCGCCGCGTGATGAAAACTAGGCTCGAAGTAGATGCCGAACAACATGCCAGTTGCAAGGCTGCTGGCGCACCTTGACTTGCACCGTCGACATGGTGGTGGTGGTGGTGGCGCCATTTCCCTAAAGCAATATGATTAAAGTATTAACGATCCAAAAAGTAAACATAAAGTTTTCAATACACATCAGGTTTTGAATAATATACACATCAAGTTCACATCATAGAGAATATACATGAGGTTCACATGGCAACCAAAATAACAATTAAATTGTAGTTCACTTCAGACAATAACCTAATAGAGATCATGTAACCCAAAAATGGCCTAATAATAAGATAAATGGCATATTGCCATTATTGCGCAGCAGACAAGCAAAAGTAGTTGAATCCAGGGGAACATTTTATCTATTCCCACATCCAAAAGTTGAACCAGCTTAGAATCTTCCAAAACAGCACGACACAAGATTCACAAAACACAATAAGTAAACATCCATTCCACCTTTGGCATCAGATGCACAATAATTAAAACTATAAAAGGCAAACACCCCCCTTTTCGATCAGATACAACTCTCTGTCTATCTGTGTTTTCTTTTTCTGAAATTTACCAAAAATGGGCTCACTAACAGCAACAGATGGATAGCGATTTGGGTACATATGGGGCTTTGTCAATTTACACCCTGCTCCTTTGCCTAAAGAAGCATTGCAAAATTGACAAAGCCCCCTATGGAGAACAAGGAAGCAAAGTTTATGTACAAAGATTCAGTTGCAGAAACAGAATTCACAAGTGGCTAAAAATATAGCCAACATTTTCTACTACAAAATATAAGCACCATACTAAGAGGTAATACAATGGAAGAACAATCGCACACTCAGACAAAATATAAGCATTTTTTCGAAACAGGTGTTAGCATATATTCAAATGCGCACCATAACAACTTGGAAAGTTGAGCATCACCACATACAGATACTCTCTTCAACCTGAAAGAATATTGAATCAAGCATTGATTTTTCCATGAAACCACATAACAGTGAGGGCTTCTTGGTCATATCTTTATATGCATCAACAAAGAAGCTAGTGGATCAAATTCACACATAGGGTAGCTCACGAGGATAAAGACATTTAGACCTTTAAGAAAAACTGGCACAATGAACATCATTCAGATGAAAGGAGGAGCATTCACCACATAACCCTAGTGTCAGGAAAGAACCCCTCTCTAAACCCTAGAACACTAGGCACCGCCACCGCCACCACTGCTCCAGGGGCAGCAACCAAGAATTGAAACCCAAGTGTCAACTATATGTGCTAAAAGCCTCTACTTCTCTAGCTACTTCTCTCTGCTCTCTCCTAAGTTTCGGTGAGCAACAAAAAGCCTCAACTTCTCTCACCTAACCCCTCTCTATACTCTCTCCCCAATCACGTGAGGAAACAAGCCTGGAACATCTCGCATCGAAGCGTGGACCCACCATGCAATCCCTAAATCCCAAAACATGGTGAGCCGCCATGGCAAATCGATTGGAGCCTAGCTAGTGTGGCGCGCGCAGGGAGGAGGAGATCGAGGGGGACTTACGGGGCTGGAGCGTCGGAGGAGGCGAGAGGCGACCGTGCGTGGTGGCGGCGCACGGCACTGTCGATGGGGGTGAGGCAGCCGGGGATGAACCCTAACCGCGGTAGCAGCATCGGGCAGAGGGGATCGATTGTGAGAGTGAGGGGGTGCGGGGGCGCTCGGGCCGGTTTTCTTTTCCTCTAGTAGTAGCACTGGTTAGAGGCCAGCGCTCACTACTAGGGAAAACCTTATACACAGAATCTTACTAGTAGCGTTTGTTAAAATGAGGCGCTACTGCTACTTAGCAGTAGCGCGTCTGCTAAAACGGCGCTACTGTTACACGCTTAGCAGTAGCGGGGCAGGGGCAGAACGCGCTACTACTATAATTGCCACACCGTTCCCAACGTACTAGGTATAGTAGTAGCGCCTTTGTAGAAACAGCGCTACTACTACGTATTTTAGCAGAAGCGCATTTTGAGACCCCACACTACTGTAATAGCTATTTTCTCCTAACCCCCCGCGCGGCCTGATTCCCTCTCCTGATCTGCCTCCTCCCCCAACATTCCCCACTCTCTCTTCTCCCCCTCATCGCCTCCGCCTCGCCGCCGTCTCCCATGACCCCACCTCGCCGCCGTCTCCCCTGACCCCGCCTCGCTGCCGTCTCCCCCGACCCCGCCTCGCCGCCGTCTCCCTCGACCCGCCTCGTCGCCGTCTCCCCAGACCCTGCCTCGCCGCCGTCTCCCCCGACCCCGCCTCGCCGCGCCTAGGTGCCGCCATCTCCCCGGACCCCATCTCTCTCCCCACCCTCTGTAAGCACTCTCCCCTTCCGATCCCTCTTGTTTGCTTAGTATGAACCCTAGCTATTTAGTGCTAGTTAGTATGAACCCTAGGCTATTTTTAGTGCTAGTTAGTTAATTACAATTAGTATTAACCCTATTTAATTAGGTAGTACGAACCCTAGTTAAAAATGGATACTTATATGGCAATTAGGGCAGTAGTTCCTAGGTACTAATTACTCCCTCCGTTCTGATTTACTCGTCATGGTTTTAGTTCAAATTTGAACTAAAACCACGACGAGTAAATTGGAACGGAGAGAGTAGTTAGTAAGAACTAGGTACTACTTAGGTACTAGAATATTTTTATTTATAGTAAGTTTATTTTTAGTAAGAACTAGTTTAATTAATAGAACTAGTTAGTAAGAACTTGTTGCTATTTTTTAGTTAAAGCAATTTTTTCCGCCTCGACGTGGACGATGCCTATCCCGCATCCTCGTCGTCAAGTCGGCGGAGGACGACACCTGCTTGACCAGATCGGCCATGTCCGGGACTGGGCTCCGCCGAGGTGGTACTGGGAGGCACTACCTACCGGGGGGCGCAGGTTGGTGAGGAGCCAGCCTGTCGTTGACCCGAACCTTCTTTGGTGGCGGTCGCGTGGGCCAGTGATGGTCCTGAGGCTCGAGTAATCCATGGAGGTGGTGCGTCACCGTGTCAGTGAGGAGGACGCGCACGTCCGTCGCTACTTGTTTGCGTTGGAGCACAGGTCGTTCTCCAATACCTGGCAGGTTCTCCAGGGATCTCACTGGAGCTATTATCCCATGATGGTTCCTTCTCTGTGGGTGTCCACCGCCTGCGCCGATACCAGTCGTGTGCTAGGGTTTTAGTTGTATTAGTGATGTTATATGCATGACACTATTCATGATGTATTAGTGATAATATTCGACGATGTACGGACGCATGAGATGATTTACTTTTGCTTATTGAATGCATGCTAATTTGAGTCCTATAAGATATTTTGAAATGTATATCTTGTGTTGCTCAATATCCAAGTGGCCGGTCATGTTTGCAGGTTACACCTCCGAGTGGCCTATGTTTTGCCGCAGTGTTGATTCATTTCCGTTCCGGATAATTTCAGGCGCTCGATATGTCCTATTTTAGCAAAGGTCATGCCAGATTTTTCCATGAATTTTGGCATGACTTGTGCCAGAATATGTAGGAAATATCGAGTGCCCCGGATTTGTGTGTTGAGTATCCTGGTAGTTGTCTTCGATCGATTTTCAATTAATATTTTAACTATGAACATAGGAAATGTCTGACAACGAAAAGGATTTCGGTATTTGCAAATACTGCGAAGACGAGCGCGGCCTGTGCGACGGAATCTTCCTAGATGTTGATAGGCGCTTCAGCATCAAGCTGGACGAGAACTTCGAACTGGATACAGTAAGTCACAACGACAAGTCTTTTTTCGTAATTAAGCATAACATCTGCTTCATTTGCTTCAACTTATATTTTTTTACTATTCTACTAGCGTATCCCCTGCCATGCAAGAGTTTTTGTATTGGATAAGATAGGTTTCAGTCATACTAGGGAGGAAAAGAAAGTTTGCTTGAAGACCGAGCATGGTTATATTTTCCACGCAAAATTATACAATTCAGACGACTACACCTATTTTGGATGCAAAACATGGCGAGCACTATGCAAGACTTATGCATTTGAGCCCGATATGGTTATCCCCTTTGATATTCGTCCAGAAGATGATATTGAAGGTAATACCGACATCTGGGTCAATGTGCAGACACCTCCAGTTATACCATTATGTAAGTTTCTCAACCATATTTATGTCTTTGATATTGTTTATTCAAAAATAGTTGACAACTAATTTGTATTGTCAGCTTATTTCGGTGCAAGCAAACATGTCCAGCGCTTGGTAGACAGGACTGTATACTGTCCTGGGGCTGAAATCAACTGCGAGGAGCCCAGTCATTATGTTTCATGGCTTGAGGATCTTGATATTGTCAAGATAAATTTTCTTCCTGCATTTAGAAATGTTAGTACTGAAAATGTGCGACCAATAGTGTTCGTAATGAACTACGGTCACATCTATTTAGGAAGGATGGTAAGATTTGTACTATTTATCCTCAGTGCATCTTTTCCATACATTATTTTTGAAGCTAAACTTCATTGCTAAGTATGTTGCCATACGATGTTCTTCAACAGGGACTCCCGATGAATGTTGTGCCTTATGGGATCGAGACTAAAGGTACCATGAGTATTATTAGCTTACGGCCAAGATATCCTACAGATTACTTTAGTGCATTCAGGATTAGTGACGGATGCTTAATAGTGCAAGACTAGACCAAATATGTGATGGGGGAGCGCAGAGAAGTACTAGGGGGCAGCAAACAGATGCGCTACCCACGATTAGGAGACAGGTTCATCTGCATGCTCCAACTTGATCAAGGAGGAGAGCTATACATGTTTTATGTTATTTTACCTAAGAGAGAGCAGCAGGAGTGATTAGCTAGCTATAAATGAGTTTGAGGATGATGATGAGCTACACTATTACTATGATGATAAAATAGCTAGTGTTGGTGGTAATGACTATGATGATTTTTATTAGCTAGTGTTAGTGGTGATTAAATAAATACTGTTGGTTGTAATGACTATGATGATGATTAAATAACTTGTGCTAGCGGATTAGATTCAAGTGGGAGGCAACATGTGGTGCACATCGAAAGTACTACTAGTCCAAACTAGATCAAGTTTGGATTAGTAGTATACTTTCGACATGCACCACATATTGCCTCCACTTGAACCTAATGCACCTTCATTTGACACACTGTTATGGACATAATGATGTAAGCCTCATAACTGGTATTGTACCAATTAATATTTGTGCGATGGCGCATAAATACACTAAAAATAAAAAAATAAAAAAGGAATACTAGTAGCGATGGACGGAAAACACGCTGCCAGTAGTTACAGTAGCAGTAGCGTGGGCTTGAACAAACGCTGCAGCTATTTGTCCTAGCAGTAGCGCGTGCGGGCCCGCGCTACTGCTAAGCAATAGCTGTAGCGCCTTATTAGTAGCGCCCCTGCCCGCGCTACTGATACACCTAAAACCCGCGCTGCTGCTAGCCTTTTCCCTAGTAGTGGCTACTGCTAAGCCCACTAGCTGTAGTGCCTGTCCAAAACAAATGCTACAGGTAAGTGGGCTACTGTTTTTGCCAAGCGGCCCATGTAACAGTAGCGCGGCCCGAGCAAACAAACGTTGCTGTTATTTATTAGTAGTAGCGTGTTATCTGCAGGCGCTACTAGTAAATACTAGTAGCGGGGGGTCATAAACAGGCGCTACTGGTAAACTTTTATCTTTAAGCATTTCCCTAGTAGTGTTAGTTATCTTGCCCATCATGGTATGCAAGTATCAAATGATTCATAATCAATTGATTCCAAAAGTCCATCTGCATGGAGTTTCTTCATGTGCTTTACACCAATATGACCTAAATGGCAGTGCCACAAAAAATGTTGCACTATCAATATCAACTTTGCATCTTTTGGCATCAATATTATAAATATGTGTATCACCACAATCAAGATTCAATAGAAGTAGACCACTCTTCAAGGGTGCATGACCATAAAAGATATTACTCATATAAATAGAACAACCATTATTCTCTGATTTAAATGAATAACGGTCTCGCACTAAACAAGATCCAGATATAATATTCATGCTCAATGTTGGCATCAAATAACAATTATTCAGATCTAAAACTAATCCCGTAGGTAGATGTAGAGGTAGCATGCTGACGATGATCACATCGACCTTGGAACCATTCCCGACGCATCGCCACCTTTTCCTTAGCCAATCTTTGTTTAATCGGTAGCTCCTGTTTCAAGTTACAAATATGAGCAACGGAACCATTATCAAATACCCAGGCGCTACTACGAGCATTAGTAAGGTACACATCAATAACATGGATATAAAATATAACTTTGTTCACTTTTCCATCCTTCTTATCCGCCAAATACTTGGGGCAGTTCCGCTTCCAGTGACCAGTCCCTTTGCAGTAGAAGCACTAAGTTTCAGGCTTGGGTCCAGCTTTGCGCTTCTTCCTAGGAGTGGGAACTTGCTTGCCATTCTTCTTGAAGTTCCCTTTCTTTCCCTTGCCCTTTTTCTTGAAACTAGTGGTCTTGTTAACCATCAATACTTGATGCTCCTTGTTGATTTCTACTTCCGCAACGTTAACCATTGCGAAGAGCTCGGGAATTGTTTTGTTCATCCCTTGCATATTATAGTTCATCACGTAGCCTTTATAGCTTGGTGGCAGTGATTGAAGAACTCTATCAATAACACAATCTACTGGATGATCAACTCCTAGCCGAGTCAAGTGATTGTAATACCCAAACATTTTGAGTATGTGTTCACTGATAGAACTGTTCTCCTCCATCTTGCAGCTATAGAACTATTGGAGACTTCATATCTCTCAACCCGGGCATTTTCTTGAAATATTAACTTCAACTCTTGGAACATCTCATATGCTCCATGACGTTCAAAATGTATTTGAAGTCCCGGTTTTAAGCCGTAAAGAATGGCACACTGAAGTATTGAGTAGTCATTAGATCGAGCTTGCCAGACGTTCAAAACATCAGCATCTGGTCCTGCAGTAGACCTTTCACCTACTCGTGCATCAAGGACATAATTCTTAGGTGTCCAAAATGTTTAGTTTTAGCCATGTTCTTGAAGAGTTCGGTGTTCAACCTCGTCCTTTTCCTTGGCGTCTGGACACAGTTACTATTGATAAGTTGAAGAAGGTGTTCGTGCAACTAGGATTAACTAGAGATGATTTCATCTACTATAGAAGCATACTGGAAAGGTATGATCAAGTTGGCTGCAAGACGAAAATGATTGAACTACCACATCAAAATACAATTTCTACCATGGTTGAAGAATAAAATTCATGGCAGACTGTTGAATTGCATTGTTACAGCAAACCTGATTGGTTTATAGAAGCAACTCCATATGTTGCCGAGCATGGACCTGTTGTTACTGAGCAAGGAGCTGCTGTTGCTGACCATGGAACAACTGTCGAGGAAGAAATTCAGTTAAGTCAAGCTAATTGTCAAGATCTTTTTTTCATCTGATTTCACATGAAAAGTGCTACTTGATGACTTCACTGGTGATGAGGACCTTCTTTTCTTGAGACTAAAGAGTTGAGAAAAGAATATGAAGAGAAGATGCAGAAAGAGATGGCAGAATCTAGTTTTCAATCAGAGGAAGAGTATGAGGACTTGTTTGTTGGTGAGGATGCTGAGACAATGGTGATGTGCCACTTAGAAGTGTTGAAGCAAATATGTTTTGCAAAGGCAGAGGAGAAAGATCAAAGATATGAAGATGGTTGTACAAAAGAGGAGGGCAGAGAAAAGGAGGGAGGAGAAGATAAGGTCACTGAAGAGGAAGCTAGATGACGAGAAAAGAAAAAAAGGAAGGATGGAGAGCTGTGGTTTATTTGATGAGAAAGGCATAAAAGAAGAAATCAACCCTAGAATGCAATTTGATGATTCATGAAATTGTTGTACTGAAATCATGTTTTTGCATTATTGAACTACTGAACTCATGCTTTGTTCATCTACCCAGATTGGTACTCTATATTTGATGAGTCAAATGCGATTCTACTTTTGTTCTGAATTACTTTAGCAAACTGGTACACTGATTAAATTTAGTGTGTTTTAACAAGTACATTTGCAAACATTTATAGTACTTTAGGAAACAGGTACATTGCATCGCAAACTTAAGTTCACAAAACAAACTATTCATTGTTCACACATACATATTAAAGGATACTAAACGATAGAACTACAAATATTGGCATTGTTTAAGCTTAGTAAAACTCAAATGTAGCTCAAACTGACACTGATACTAAAGCTAAAATTGATATTGAAACTGAAACTAAAAACTGGAACTAGAACTGGAATTGAAACTAATACCGAAGCTTTAGTTTACTACTACCCAAGTGGCCAGGTGTGGCGCGGGCCACACACTCTGAGTGGTGGACGGCTTGAAGGAAATATGCCCTAGAGGCAATAATAAAGTTATTATTTATTTCCTTATATTATGATAAATGTTTATTATTCATGCTAGAATTGTATTAACCGGAAACATAATACATGTGTGAATACATAGACAAACATAATGTCACTAGTATGCCTCTACTTGACTAGCTCATTAATCAAAGATGGTTCTGTTTCCTAACCATAGACATGAGTTGCCATTTGATTAACGGGATCACATCATTAGGAGAATGATGTGATTGACTTGACCCATTTCGTTAGCTTAGCAGTTGATCGTTTAGTATGTTGCTATTGCTTTCTTCATGACTTATACATGTTCCTACAACTATGAGATTATGCAACTCCCGTTTACCAGAGGAACACTTTGTGTGCTACCAAACGTCACAACATAACTCGGTGATTATAAAGGAGCTCTATAGGTGTCTCCAAAGGTACATGTTGAGTTGGCGTATTTCGAGATTAGGTTTTGTCACTCCGATTGTCGGAGAGGTATCTCTGGGCCCTCTCGGTAATGCACATCACTATAAACCTTGCAAGCAATGTAGCTAATGAGTTAGTTACGGAATGATGCATTAGATAACGAGTAAAGAGACTTGTCGGTAACGTGATAGAACTAGGTATTGAGATACCGACGATTGAATCTCGGGCAAGTAACATACCGATGACAAAGGGAACAACGTATGTTGTTATGCGGTTTGACAGATAAAGATCTTCGTAGAATATGTAGGAGCCAATATGAGCAACCAGGTTCTGCTATTTTTTATTGACCGGAGACGTGTCTCGGTCATGTCTACATAGTTCTCGAACCCGTAGGATCCGCATGCTTAAAGTTTCCATGACGATTATATTATGAGTTTATGAGTTTTGATGTACTGAAGGTTGTTCGGAGTCCCGGATGTGATGACGAACATGACGAGGAGTCTCAAAATGGTCGAGACATGAGATTGATATATTGTACGACTATATTCGGACACCTGAATGGTTCCGGGGGTTATCGGATATATACCGGAGTACCGGCGAGTTACCGGAACCCCCCCCCCCCGGGGGGGGTGTTAATGGGCCTCATAGGCCCAAAGTGGAGAAGAGGAGGGGCGGTCAGGGCAGGCCGCTCGCCCCCTCCCCCTCTAGTCCGAATAGGACAAGGAGGGGGGCGGCGCCCCCTTTCCTTCCTCCCCTCTCTCCCTTCCTTCCCCCTCTCCTACTTGGACAGGAAAGGAGGGAGTCCTACTCCTGGTGGGAGTAGGAATCCTCCTGGCGCGCCCCCTCCTGGACGGTTGCCCCCTCCCCCTTGCTCCTTTATATACGGGGGCAGGGCGGCACCTCTAGACACAACAACAATTGATCCTTGGGATGTATTAGCCGTTGCGGTGCCCCCTCCACCATATTCCACCTCGATAATATCGTAGCAGTGCTTAGGCGAAGCCCTGCTTCGGTAGAACATCATCATTGTCACCACGCCGTCGTGTTGACGGAACTCTCCCTCGACACACGGCTAGATCGGAGTTCGAGGGACGTCATCGAGTTGAACGTGTGCAAGAACTCAGAGGTGCCATGTTTTCGGTGCTTGATCGGTCGGGCCATGAAGACATACGACTACATCAACCGCGTTGTGCTAACGCCTCCGCTTTCGGTCTACGAGGGTACGTGGACACACTCTCCCCTCTCGTTGCTATGCATCACCATGATCTTGTGTGTGCGTAGGAATTTTTTTGAAATTACTACGTTCCCCAACAGTGGTATCAAAGCCAGGTTTTATGCATAGATGTTATATGCACGAGTGGAACACAAGTGAGTTGTGGGCGATACAAGTCATACTGCTTACCAGCATGTCATACTTTGGTTCGGCGGTATTGTTGGATGAAGCGGCCCGGACCGACATTACGCGTACGCTTACGCGAGACTGGTTCTACCGACGTGCTTTGCACATAGGTGGCTGGCGGGTGTTAGTTTCTCCAACTTTAGTTGAACCGGGTGTGGCTACGCCCGGTCCTTGAGAAGGTTAAAACATCACTAACTTGACGAACTATCGTTGTGGTTTTGATGCGTAGGTAAGAACGGTTCTTGCTCAGCCCGTAGCAGCCACGTAAAACTTGCAACAACAAAGTAAAGGACGTCTAACTTGTTTTTGCAGGGCATGTTATGATGTGATATGGTCAAGACATGATGCTATATTTTATTGTATGAGATGATCATGTTTTGTAACCGAGTTATCGGCAACTGGCAGGAGCCATATGGTTGTCACTTTATTGTATGCAATGCAATCGCCCTATAATTGCTTTACTTTATCACTAAGCGGTAGCGATAGTCGTAGAAGCAATAGGTGGCGAAACGACAACAATGCTACGATGAAGATCAAGGTGTCGCGCCAGTGACGATGGTGATTGTCGTGGAAATATCATGTCAGATGTCCTAACAAAAGGACTTAGTCATGGAGCCATCGCAACGAGATTAGCTTGAAGGGGTTAAATCGGAACAAAGGACACGGGGAGTTTATATTGGTTTGGCACCTTGCGGTGAAGGTAAAAGCCTACGATCCAGTTGTTGTGGGATTGATTGAACTCGATGAGCAGGGAGCGAATCCGCTTTACCTATCTCTTGAGTTGTTGTTTCTTATCCCTTAACCGCCGTCGGGTCGTCCCTATATATACACAGGTTGCCGCCCGTCTGGTCTACAGAATCCCGAGGCCGGCTCATACAAGTGTCCTGCTCGGTTTGTTCCTCTCCCTAACTTACAATACAAGTTATACATGTATGGCGGTTTACTACTATGGGCCCTAATCCGCCATTGGGCTCTGGGCCTCTAAGCCTCCATAGTTAAAGTGCCATAGCCTTCATCTTCATGGGCCCTTGTATAGGACTCCTTATGAGTGTAATCCGGCCCCTCCTGGGCGGTTTACATCTAGTAGTAATATCCCCAACATTAGGCCCCAAATTGAGTTGAACTTGTTTTTGTCAATCTTCAACACTTTAGAAAAATTCTTCTTGAACATCCTCCTATAGTCCTTGTAAACCACCATGACGTCACTTCCATACGAGATTGGTAAACCGCCATGACATCATCTTCTAAAATTGCAGCAAATCGTCATGACATCATCTGCGTAAAAAACTCATAAATACCTTCCTTTATGAATTAATTTCTGAAGATCGAGGCAACAACTGTGCCCCATTTTCCGCTTCGAGCTCCCCGATCCCTGTGTTTGCCTGCTTATCCATTCGCCTTATAAATAGGCCTAGGGGTCTTTCCCTTTTCCCCTTCCGCGCCTCTTTTTCCTCCTCTCGATGCTTAAGCCCGAAAGCTTCGCTGCCGCCCTCTACCTTCAAGTGTTGCATCATCCTTGGCCGTTGCATCGACTTGAACGTACCAGAGAACCTCGGCCGTTCTCCGCCAATCTTGCGAAGACGGTAAGCCTTCTTTCTTCAACCCTAGATCTGCATTAGGGTTTCATGCCTTCATCAGTGTTCATCGGTGTTCATCGGTGCTTACTGCTTTCTCTTACTACCTCTTGTATCCTGATGAACTTAATAACTTTCTTGTGCGGCCGAAACTATAGTTTACTTTTCCTCACCATAGCGTCCTTTCACCTATGAATAGATCCCATCTGAATCTTGCTGTTCTGCTATCGCCACTTTAGGCTTTGAATTTATTCCTTTTCCTGAACTGCACTAGATCCGTAATTATTATATCAACTTGTAGAACCTGTTTGCGTAGCACTTAGCAATTTTCAGATCCGTTTTCCTCCAAACCATTATAGGCGGTTTAACCTGTAGAAAATGACAATCCACCAGGTACCATTAGCCCTCACGTAAACCGCTATCTTGACTTGAGCACCAGTATCCGGCTTAACGTGCATACATGCTCTGATTAAATCCCTCGGTTTATCACCGGTTTATGCGCATCAACCTTGAATTGTGAACTGGCATTTGCCCTTCCTTTACAGTTTGTCTTAAAAAATGGCCAAACAATTCGCTTCTTGCAACTGGGTTCCTTCCCGGATCATAGAAGAGCAGCTTACTGGGTACGTTTTGACTGGTGCTTTAGCCAAGAAGGAAATCATTCATTGGCGAGTCCCTGGCACTGAGAACCCTCCTAAACCTCAAGATGGAGAAGTGGTTGTGTTTATGCAGCACCTGGACTGGGGTTTTAGCCCTCTCGGATCAAAGTTTTTCCGCGATGTGCTTGCCAGCTTCCAACTCCACCCTCAAGCTATTGGACCGAATTCCGTGTGCAATATTTGCAACTTCCAAGTCTTTTGTGAAGTTTATCTGCAAGAAGAACCGACTATTGAACTTTTCAGAGACTTCTTCCATTTGAACCGCCGTACTGAATTTTCTAACGGCCCCAATACTGAACTTGGCGGAGTGTCGATAAAAAAAAGTCAATTTTCCTCATGCCAAACATCACAGCCACCCAAAGGATTGGAATCAAACGTGGTTCTACTGTCGGAACACTGCGCCTGCTGATGAAAATTCTTTGCTGGATTACCGTGCTCACCGACTCAGCAATGAACATCCACTGCCTCAGTGGCTTACTACCAGAGAACGACAAACATATGCACCACAACTTGCAAAGCTCCGGGCTTTCCTAGCACACGGTTTAACTGGCGTTGACCTTGTCCGTTGTTGGGTTTCATGGGGTATCCTGCCCTTAAGCCGCCGCACCAGATTAACGCATGAATACACCGGGGATGTTAAAGATCCTCAGCGGCACACTGAAATACAGATGACTGACGATGAGGTCACTGAGTCCGTGAAGAAGATGCTGGATGAACCGATCTCTGAATGCAGCAAAATCGGGTTGTGTCCCTTTTATGTCAAACACAAACTGCCAGCTGTAAGAGTTTTATCCTTCTGTTTTTAATCCGTCCTCCTTTTATCACATTTTGATAGCCTTCTGTTTATTCCTATAGGCCAAAGATCCATTCTGGAAGAAGAAGACTCAAGACAAACCGGCAAAACCCCAAGACAAAACGGCGAGAGCTCCTCGTGCGAAGAGCAAGGCCACAAAGAAGTTAGCAAAGAAGAAAACCACCGAGTCCTCTGATCCGCCCGAAGATGTTGACAACTCAGAGTCAGAGGTAGAACTTGACTCCCTTGGTTCATTTTTCATACATCTTATTGACAATGACCATTATTAGGATGATGCGAAAGCCAGCCGTGCTGACCATGTAGAGGTAATCTCCTTTTCCTCCGATTCAGATCATGTGCCAATACAAAAAGTTTGCCGCGCAGTCCGGAAAGTAAAACGCTCACATCCTCTTGCTCATTTGGATCCACAATTTTGTTTGAAGACACAGCAACATGAAGGTCGTCGCACAACCCGGCACAGTGGCCAGCAAGTTACTTCCTCCGTTTTACCAGACACCCCAAACCAGAAGCGTCGTCCAGAGGTCTCTTGTTCTTCTAATAAATCTTATCCCTTGGTGGGTTGCTTCCGATACCCACTTAATCCATCTGATTCGAATTATCAGGTCACTTCCAAGTATTCTTCTGGAGAATCATCAACCACACAAATACCTCCCCTCAAGACCGTCCCTGGGTAAGTACTATGATTTTTAGCTTTGCCTTCTTGAGCCGGTTTATCATATTAACCTTTGTTTTGCTATTTTTGTAGCGCCAAAGCCCGTCTCAGCAAGAAGGCGAAAACAAATGCTCCCACTTAGGAGTTTGAACCGGAGAGGACCTCAGAAGGTGCTGGTGGAGATGCCGATATTTCCATGGATGATCCTATACCAGAAGGTCAGGACACTTGCATTGATCCGCCAGAGGTTAACCCAGCTAGTCCTCATACTGATCCGCCAAGCCCATCCAAGGACGTAGATCTGCCAAGCCCAGCCAAGAATATTGACAATCAGCCAAGCCAGGCCAGGAATGCTGACAATCCGCCAAGCCCGTCCAAAGGTGGCGATGATGATGTTGTTATCACTGGTACTGGTCACATTGTCCCTGGCAACCCAGTTGCTTTATCCAAACATAGTGCCAAGGACAAATTTGCTGATGTGGAGAAAAGCAAATGGAACACTGATTTGTCAAGTTGTGCTCATCTTAGTGCTTAGGAGCTCCATTCCGGATTTCTAAACCGCCTATATACAAGCCGTGACTATGAGGCCGGTTTAGTCAACTTGATGAAGGAACGCTATGAGGTAACTTCCATTCCAAACCCTTTATAAATGTTCTTTATACTATATATCAACTCCACTGTAGCACCCAAGGGCCGGTTTATCTCTTCAAGATGAACCGGGAGTTTGGATAAAAAAGACATCAACTGTGTAGCCCCCAAGGGCCAGTTTAGTTTCTGTTCAAAACTTGTCCTTGTTGAATTCCTTCACCTTTGATTTTTCTGATCAATTATACATTAGCCCCCAAGTGCCAATATTAATACTTGTATTGAGTCTTGGGACTTTAAATAGCAGTCAAAATAGAAGGAAACTGCACTAGCCCCCAAGTGCCAAGTGCATAACTTGTTATATGCTTGGGACTTTGAGAAAAATATTAACATCTTCATCATCTATCTTTTCAGGCTGACATAAGGAACAAAGATTCCCAAATTATCGATCTTCAAGAGAATATCAAATCCCAGCAAGCTGAAACCTCCAAGGCCAAAGATGAATGGAAAGGCGCTTTAACTATCATGGAGCAATTAAAGGATGGTTTGAAAAGCGAGCGGGCGGACTGGGAAACCGAGAAGGCTGCTCTGTTAAAGCGGGCTGAAGATGCCGAAGCAGCTCTTAAACCGGTGGCGGAAGAGCTAACTAGGCTAAAGCATCAAGTCAATGCTATGACTTCTGCAATATTTGGTAAGTACTGTTTTGTAAGAACCGTTCTTAAACATCTTTGATGTTGCCGGTTTTAACAACAAATTCTTGAACCATTGCAGGTAGTCGTGTTGCTCATCTGGGCTGGGATATGCGGATGAAGTTGAAGGCATCTTATACATTGATAGAACAATTGTATAGCGGCGCTCAACGAGTTATCTATGCGGCCTCAGACAACAAACCGCCTCCAACCTTGATCAAAGATACACTGGCCAAATTATCTATGACCACTGCCCAGATAGAAGAGGTAAAGCAATCCACTGCAAGGGCTGGCGCTTTAACAGCACTGACTCGGGCCAAAGCTTGGATTGCGGATCTTGATCCGGCAGATATCGCAAAGGGCTATCCTGGCGAACAAGAGGATGGGTCAGAATTTGATAGTGAAGCCCTCAAAGCCCTGACAAAGGAGATGCGCCCGCTGGCAACCCAATTGGCCGACGAGGTTGACTTGTCTGTTCATTGGTCCAGCTATGATGCAGACAACAGACGGGTTGATGCAGCTGTGAAGGAAGTGCAGAATCTTATCCCGCCAATTCGTAAGGACACCTATGCCCCTGACGTTGAACCGTCCAATCTTATAAGTGACGAAGCTGTCTTCCAAGCTTTAACCCGGATTGACTGGGCCACCCTTGACTTCCAGCCACTGGGTGGGGAGGAGGAGGTTGAACCGGCGCAAGATGATCCATCAACTTCTCATCAGCCTGGCAACGAGTCATAATCCGACAGCCGGTTGTAGCTTCGCAGACTTTAGTTGATGCAACAAACACTTATTGTTTTTGGGCATCAAAACGCCTTGTAATAGGCTAGTTGAAATACTTTGATCTTGTGCCATCGTGCATTGCTACATGACACTGCAATCATTTATGATTGTTGCTATGCTTGCTCATATGCCTTTGTACTTTTCAGAAAATCCTGCCTTCTGCATTTGGAAAACTTAAATGTGTCCTGGCGGTTTACCGTCGGACGGGTTATGATATGCAATACAGAACCAGAGTTTTTATAACCAAGGCTGTAAAGCAATAACATATGAAATATATCATACCTGTGATATGAACCACACCGTTGGTTTACTAACTTGCGTAGTAAGGGTGATAACCCAAATCTTGAGTGTTGATAACTCCCACCATGTTGTACTGGTGCATAATAAGTCATGACGGGCTATGATAAACACCGGATGATCATCCTGGCGACTTATAGTCAACTCCAGACCGGGTTAAGAAACACCGGTTTAGAATTGAATGTGGTCTGACAACTTGTAGCTGAAAGCCAAGCCAGGTTAACAAACACCGGGTTAATATGATGACTGATAGCCATGTCGGGTCAATATACGCTGGTTCAACAAAAAAATTCAACGAAGAACAAATCTTGACAAAGGCAAATAAAACCGTGTAGTCGAGGCTTTTCAAGGGCTGCCAGGCCCAAATTCGAGGCTTTTCATGGGCTGCCAGGCCGCTGAGTTAAACCATTTTGCAAAGCCTTTCAAGATGGGCCTCCAACTAACCAATCATCGTTTTAACTTTGACAAGTTCAGAGTCTGTATAAGATTGACTTGTCAAACGTTCGGCGGGTCATGCCAGGATTACATGGATAGGAGTGGCTTACTTGATAAAGGCAGGTTAACCCGGGGTTTTAGGTGAATACACCAGGCTTCCAAGCCGTGCTTGATAGCATATTACAAGGGTCCTTTCAAACTCTTTGTTGCAGTGCACAAAGAGCCCCCAAGTAACTTTGTGAGCTATGCTCAATGGGTGCCTATGTTTGAGCTGTGCATAGCAACCAGACTCTCTTTGGCCCCTTCGGTGTGAATCTCCCAAGCTGTATTGTGGCGTGATAGCCGGATTAATGGGTAGAACTCCGCTTTGTCAGCTGAAGCCCCCATGTAATCTGAAGATATTGGAAAAAACAGCAGAGACCCTGCTTATAGCAAGGGTGCCGATTTATTATATTGATCATAATATATACATTGTCAAAATATATACATAAGAAGAGCCTATGGCTCAGGTGTAGTAAGGCCGAAGATGAGCTATATTCCACGGCTGACGGGTCTCCTCCTCCGATTTGCGTGAGTATTTGTCTCTCGAATGTCGATGAGGTAGTATGATCCGTTGTGCAGATTCTTGCTGACCACAAAGGGCCCTTCCCAAGGTGAGGATAACTTGTGCATATCGGTCTGATCCTGGATGAGCCGGAGCACTAAGTCGCCTTCTTGAAAGGTTCTTGTTTTAACCTGGCGGCTGTGATAACACCGCAGGTCTTGCTGATAAACCGCCAAACGAGCCAACGCCATGTCCCACTTTTCATCTAACAGGTCCAACGCTTCTTGACGTGCTTGCTCATTGTCCGCTTCAACATAATTGGCAACCCGGGGCGAGTCATGATGAATATCACTTGGGAGGACTGCCTCTGCCCCGTAAACCATGAAGAAAGGTGTATAACCAGTAGACCGATTTGGGGTGGTGTTTATGCTCCATAACACAGATGGTAACTCCTCCACCCAACAACCCGGCGTCCATTTCAAAGGAACCATAAGCCGAGGCTTGATACCCTTCAAGATTTCCTGATTAGCTCTCTCAGCTTGACCATTGGACTGGGGGTGAGCCACGGACGCCACATCAGGCCGGATGTGCTCTCGTTGACAAAATTCCTCCATCTCATCTTTGGAAAGGTTTGTCCCATTATCTGTGATGATGTTGTGTGGAAAACCAAAACGGAAGATCACCTTTTTGATGAATTGAACCGCCGTGGCTGCATCACACTTGCTTACGGGCTCCGCTTCAACCCATTTAGTAAACTTGTCAACCGCCACCAATAGGTGGGTCTTCTTATCCTTGGATCGCTTAAAAGGCCGTACCATATCAAGCCTCCAAGTAGCAAACGGCCAAGTGATTGGAATCATCTGTAGCTCCTGAGCCGGAACCTGAGCTCGTCGAGAGAATTTCTGACAAGCATCACACCGCTTTCCACGTCTTCAGCATCAACATGAGCCGTTAGCCAGTAGAAACCATGACGAAAAGCTTTAGCAACCAATGATTTTGAACTGGCGTGGTGACCACAATCTCCTTCATGGATCTCACGCAAAATCTCGTGGCCCTCCTCGGGAGAAACACAGCGCTGGAACACGCCTGAGAGGCTGCAATGATGCAACTCGCCATTGTGAATAACCATGGACTTTGATCGCCGGACTATCTGTCTGGCCAGAACTTCATCTTCTGGTAACTCGCCTCGATTCATATACGCTAAATATGGAACCGTCCAATCCGGAATTACATGTAAAGCGGCCACCAACTGTGCCTCCGGATCAGGAATAGCTAAATCCTCCTTTGTAGGCAACTTAACCGACGGGTTATGCAGGACATCCAAAAAGGTATTGGGAGGTACCGATTTACATTGAGATCCCAGTCGGCTCAAAGCATCTGCTGCTTCATTGTTGCACCGATCAATGTGCTCAACCTGATAACCCTTGAAATAACCAGCCATAATATCCACTTCGCGTCGGTAAGCCGCCATGAGTGGATCCTTGAAATCCCAAGTACCTGAAACTTGCTGAGCCACTAGATCGGAGTCTCCAAAGCATCGTACCCGGCTTAAGTTCATTTCCTTAGCCACTCGAAGACCATGGAGTAAGGCCTCGTACTCAATTGCATTGTTAGTACAGGGAAACATTAAGTGGAGAACATGACGAATTTTATCAACTCGAGGGGAAGTAAGGTCAACTCCAACCCCCGAGCCCTCCAATTGTCTGGACCCGTCAAAGTGGATAGTCCAGTACATGTTGTCCGGTTTGTCTTCTGGTGCCTGCAACTCTGTCCAGTCATTGATGAAATCCACAAGAGCCTAAGACTTGATGGTTGTGCGAGGCATGTATTTGAAACCATGTGGTCCAAGCTCAATAGCCCACTTAGTAACCCGGCCAGTTGCCTCCCTGTTCTGGGTTATATCCCCCAAAGGAGCAGAACTGACCAATGTGATGGGATGGCCCTGAAAGTACTATTTAAGCTTCCAACTTGCCATGAAAACCCCATACACTAGCTTCTGCCAATGCGGATATCTTTGCTTTGACTCAATTAGCACTTCACTGATAATAATAAACCAGCCTTTGAACCGGATATTCCTTCCCAGCCTCCTTGCGTTCCACCACAATGGCTACGCCGACTGCCCGAGCATTAGCAGCCAGGTATAACAACATCGGCTCCTTATCAACCGGAGCCGCAAGAACCGGCGGTTCAGCCAACTGCCTCTTTAAATCCTCAAACGCCGCATTAGCAGCATCACTCCAGACAAAATTTTCTGTCTTCTTCAACATCTGATAGAGGGGGATCACCTTCTCTCCCAATCTGCTGGTAAACCGGCTTAGAGCCGTAATATGACCCGCCAGCCGTTGAACATCATTGATACACGCCGGTTTAGCCAGAGACGTAATAGCCTTGATCTTTTTCGGATTAGCCTCAATGCCCCTGTTAGATACCAGAAAACCCAAGAGTTTGCCTGCCAGAACACCGAAGACGCACTTGTCCGGATTGAGCATCATCTTATAAACCCGAAGGTTGTCGAAGGTCTCCTTGAGGTCATCTATCAATGTCTCCTTCTTCTTGGATTTTACCACAATATCATCCACATAAGCATGAACATTGTGCCCAATCTGAGTATGAAGACAATTCTGCACACATCACTGGTAAGTCGCCTGGGCACTCTTGAGCCCAAAAGGCATAGATACATAGCAGAAGGCTCCAAAGGGAGTGATAAAGGTTGTCTTCTCCTGGTCCTTAACTGTCATCTTGATCTGATGATATCCGGAATAAGCATCCAAAAAACTCAAATGCTCACAACCCTCCATAGCATCAATGATCTGATCAATACGAGGGAGAGAAAAAGGATCAGCCGGACAAGCCTTGTTCAAGTCTGTGTAATCCACATACATTCGCCAAGTGCCATTTTTCTTAAGCACTAGCACCGGATTAGCCAGCCACTCTGGATGAAAAACATCAATTCTAAACCCTACTGCTAAGAGTCGGGCTACCTCCTCACCAATAGCCTTGCGCCTTTCTTCATTGAAGCGGCGGAGAAATTGCTTAACCGGTTTAAACTTAGGATCAATATTGAGATTGTGCTCAGCGAGTTCCCTCGGTATACCTGGCATATCAGAAGTTTTCCATGCAAAGATGTCCCGGTTCTCACGGATGAACTCGATGAGCACGCTTTCCTATTTCAGATCCAGAGTGGTGCTAATACTAAACTGTTTAGATCAATCGCCAGGAAAAAAATCAACCAATTTAGTTTCATTAGCCGGTTTAAACTTCAGAGTCGGGTCATGCTCTGTGGTGGGCTTCTTCAGAGGAGTCATATCTACCGGATCAACATTGTCCTTGTAGAAGTTCAACTCTTCTGTTGCACAAACTGATTCAGCATAGGCCGCATCACCCTCTTCACAGTCCAAAGCAATCTTAAGACTCCCGTGAACCGTGATGGTCCCCTTATGACCCGGCATTTTGAGCTGCAAGTAAATATAACAGGACCTTGCCAGGAACTTTGCATAGGCCGGCCGTCCAAACAGGGCGTGATATGGGCTCTGGATTTTCACCACTTCAAAGGACAACGTTTCTGACCTGGAATCATGCTCATCACCAAACACAACTTCCAAAGCTATCTTGCCAACTTGATATGCCGATTTACCTGGTACTACACCGTGAAAAATATTGTTCGACGGCTTAAGATTCTTATCCGTCAATCCCATGCGACGGAAGGTATCATAATACAGGATGCTGCTGCTGCTCCCCCCATCCATGAGTACCTTGGTGAACTTATAACCCCCGACCTGAGGTGCCACCACCAAAGCCAGATGACCCGGAGTATCAATCCGGGGCGGATGATCCTCCCTGCTCCACACAATGGGATGCTCGAACTAACGCAGGTAACGAGGTACTGCCGGTTCAACAGCGTTAACTGCCCTCTTGTGAAGACATGATACTGCCCACCATTCAACTACTTCGGGTTACTCTGATAACCTGATTGCTGCTGATTCCCCTGATTGTTCTGCTGGTTTTGACCACCTTGGTTGTTCTAGTTGCCCTGATTATTCTGAAATCCAGAGTTTGAACCGCCGATGCCGTAACCCGGCCCAAGAAATCCTCGACCTGAACCGACAGACGGACCCTGGTCATACCGGAAGAGATCAGAATTTTTGAACTCCTTCATAATGAAGCAATCCTTCCAGAGGTGTGTGACCGAAACCTCCTTCCTTCCGTGCTTTGGGTAGGGCTGGTTTAACAGCCGCTCCAGATTCATGCCTCCACCGTGCTGGGGCGGTTTACCCTTACGATGTTGCGCATTGCCCTGCACATTGGTGTTAGCCACAAAATCTGAATTATCCACTTTACGCTTACCATTGTTCCCGTGGCTCGCCTGGTTATGCTGTCCTTTTGTACTAGCATTCTTCTTTCCCTTCTCTGTCTGCCATGACTGTTCCCATACCATTGAAGTGGTGCTTGAGCCGTCCCAACTTCATCTTCAGCAACTTAAACCGGCAATTACCCTCCAATGTCACGATCGCTGTATCAGCATTGATGCGGTCCGATGAAAGCAGGATTTCTGAAACCCGGCGCACCCAATGAGTTGTTGACTCATTCTCTCCTTGAGCACAAGCAGCCAGATCCACAATGGACATGGGTTGTTTGCACGTATCCTTGAAGTTTGCTATAAATCGGGCCTTCAATTGGTCCCATGACCCGATGGAGTTAGCGGGCAGGCTCTTTAACCAAGTGCGAACTGTTCCTTCCAACATCATGGTAAAGTATTTTGCACATGCCGCTTCATCCACTTACAGCATCTCCATACCCATCTCGTAGCTCTCAACCCATGACTCGGGGGTAAATCGGTGGTGTAGTTAGGCACCTTACGCGGGCCCTTGAAATCCTTGGGTAACCGCACATTGCATAGAGCCGGGGTGAGACACGGAACTCCCCCGGAACTGAAGGCAAGTCCTCTTTCTATTGATGCCGCTGGTTGAACCGGGGCAGGTTGATGATGACCCGCGTACTGTGCCGCTAATGTGGCCTCCCTTCATGCTCTGCCATTATCCACCACGTCCTGAGCATTTGCACCATCACGCGCCGGATTTGGCCCTCGAGGGGCGTCACAGTTCTGCACACTACTAGATACAGCCGGTTCATCCATGTTCCTGTTGTAGCTCTTGCTCGGGCGAGGGGTTGAGTGAATTCTGTCTCGGCTGTAGGAATAGGCCTGCTGCTGCACCATGGCGGTCTGAAGAAGATCCTTGGCCCTCCGCGTCTCAACCGCTGCTGGTGACTCACCCTCCATTGGAATAGCTGCCAACTGGGATGCCGCAGCGATCATGTTATCCAAAGGGGTGGAAAAGTGACCCGGCGGGGGTGTTGTGTACTGCACCGGGTTATCTGTTCATCGAGGCGGGCCCATCATCCGTGGCTGATCCGATGTTCCGGTCCTTGGCGCTGCAGTCCGGTTTAAAGCTGCCGGATTGATGGTCCCTGCTCCTGGTGTACTGAAGAGATTCATCGCATTGTAATCAGTCGGCAGGCGAGACTGATGCCTCCTCCGCAATACTTTGTTTGATGTGTCCTGATCCAACATAAGCCGGTAATTCTACGCCTGGATCTGCTGTGACTGAGCATCTAAAGCGGACCGCTCTTCAGTCATCCTGGTCCTTCAGCTTGGCAACCTCCGCATTATTCCGATCATGAGTCTCCAGGGTAACTGCCATGGTCAACAGCGTTGACCAGACGTCCAATAAACCAGAAAGAACTTGAGCCGGCCGGCACGCGGGGCCACCTGCCCCGGCTGCCGATCCGGAATTCATCGCTGCTGTAGTGGAATTTTGCAAAGTTGGCTGTGTACCGGCCATGAAGATCGCAACCCTGTTTGGCGGTTCAAAGGATTCCGGAATACTGCCGCCATCGGAATAACCCCCAAACAGGTTACCCTCAACTTGATACATCGACTCAGTCTCTCCGGTAGATGATCTGCCGTCGGAGTAGATAGCCATCTCACCATCAGATACCGGTTCAGATTCAGTACTGTGGATGCATCCTACGAACGCCCGCTTCATGGCAGGCTGAACTCGGGCAGGGCTCGCACACTGAGCCGTCTCGACGAGTTCGGTGCAGATGTCCGACTCAGGGCCCGGTTCGCCGATCTTGCCGATGAAGACATGAATTCCTCCGAAGGGGACCCGGTACCCGTACTCAATTGAGCCGGCCTCGGGGCCCCAGCCCACGTCGTTGATGTAGAGCTTGCCGCCACGACTCTTGTTCATCCGGCCAACCGCGTACCCTTTGAGTCCCTCAAAGTTGCCCTTCAAGAGCTCAAAACCATCATGTGATAGCCCCACGGTGGGCGCCAACTGTCGTGGAAATATCACGTCAGATGTCCTAACGAAAGGACTTAGTCGTGGAGCCATCGCAAGGAGATTAGCTTGAAGGGGTTAAACCGGAACAAAGGACACGGGGAGTTTATACTGGTTCGGCCCCTTGTAGTGAAGGTAAAAGCCTACGATCTAGTTGTTGTGGGATTGATTGAACTCGTTGAGCAAGGAGCGAATCCGCTTGACCTATCTCTCGAGTTGTTATTTCTTGTCCCTGAACCGCCGCCGGGTCGTCCCTATATATACACAGGTTGACGCCCGACCATTCTACAGAATCCCGAGGCCAGCTCATACAAGTGTCTGGCTCAGTTTCTTCCTCTCCTTAACTTACAATACAAGTTATACATGTATGGCGGTTTACTACTATGGGCCCTAATCCGCCATTGGGCTCTGGGCCTCTAAGCCTCCATAGTTAAAGCACCATAGCCTTCATCTTCATGGGCCCTTGTACAGGACTCCTTATGAGTGTAATCCGGCCCCTCCTGGGCGGTTTACACCCAGTAGCCATATCATATCACTTATATTGATTGCATGTGATGTTTATCCTTTATGCATCTTATTTTGCTTTGATTGACGGTAGCATTATAAGATGTTCTCTCACTAAATTTGAAGGTATAAGTGTTCTCCCTGAGTATGCACCGTTGTGAAAGTTCTTCGTGCTGAGGCACCACGTGATCATCGGGTGTGATAGGCTCTACGTTCAAATACAACGAGTGCAAAATAGTTGCACACGCGGAATACTCAGGTTAAACTTGATGAGCCTAGCATATACAGATATGGCCTCGGAACACTAAGACCGAAAGGTCAAGCGTGAATCATATAGTAGATATGATCAACATAGTGATGTTCACCATTGAAAACTACTCCATCTCACGTGATGATCAGACATGGTTTAGTTGATTTGGATCACGTGATCACTTAGATGATTAGAGGGATGTCTATCTAAGTGGGAGTTCTTAAGTAATATGATTAATTGAACTTAAATTTATCATGAACTTAGTACCTGATAGTATTTTGCTTGTCTATGTTTGTTGTAGATAGATGGCTCATGCTGTTGTTCCGTTGAATTTTAATGTGTTCCTTGAGAAAGCTAAGTTGAAAGATGATGGTAGAAATTACACGGACTGGGTCCATAAGTTGAGGATTATGTTCATTGCTGCAGAGAAGAATTACTTCCTGGAAGCACCGCTGGGTGCCAGGCCTGCTGCAGATGCAACTGACGATGTTAAGAACGTCTGGCAGAGAAAAGTTGGTGACTACTCGATAGTTCAGTGTGCCATGCTTTACGGCTTAGAATCAGGACTTCAACGATGTTTTGAACGTCATGGAGCATATGAAATGTTCAAGGAGTTGAAGTTAATATTTCAAGCAAATGCCCGGATTGAGAGATATGAAGTCTCCAGTAAATTCTATAGCTGCAAGATGGAGGAGAATAGTTCTGTCAGTGAGCATATACTCAAAATGTCTGGGTATTGCAATCACTTGATTCAACTGGGAGTTAATCTTCCTGATGATAGTGTCATCGACAGAATTCTTCAATCACTGCCACCAAGCTACAAGAGCTTCATGATGAAGTATAATATTCAAGGGATGAACAAGATTGTTCCCGAGATTTTCGCAATGCTAAAAGCTACGGAGGTAGAAATCAAAAAGGAGCATCAAGTGTTGATGGTAAATAAGACCACCAGTTTCAGGAAACAGGGTAAAGGGAAGAAGAAGGGGAACTTAAAGAAGAACGGAAAACAAGTTGCTACTCAAGAGAAGAAACCCAAATCTGGACCTAAGCCTGAGACTGAGTGCTTCTACTGCAAACAGACTGGTCACTGGAAGCGGAACTGCCCCAAGTATTTGGCAGATAAGAAGGATGGCAAGGTGAACAAAGGTATATGTGATATACATGTTATTGATGTGTACCTTACTAATGCTCGTAGTAGCACCTGGGTATTTGATACTGGTTCCATTGCTAATATTTGCAACTCAAAACAGGGACTACGGATTAACCAAAGAATGGCTAAGGATGAGGTGACGATGCGCGTGGGAAATGGTTCCAAAGTCGATGTGAGTGCCGTCGGCACGCTACCTCTATGTCTACCTTCGGTATTAGTTTTAGACCTAAATAATTGTTATTTGGTGCCAGCGTTAAGCATGAACATTATATCTGGATCTTGTTTGATGCGAAACGGTTATACATTTAAATCAGAGAATAATGGTTGTTCTATTTATATGAGTAATATCTTTTATGGTCATGCACCCTTGAAGAGTTGTCTATTTTTACTAAATCTCAATAGTAGTGATACACATATTCACAATGTTGAAACCAAAAGATGCAGAGTGGATAATCATAGTACAACTTATTTGTGGCACTGCCGTCTGGGTCATATTGGTGTAAAGCGCATGAAGAAACTCCATACTGATGGGCTTCTGGAATCACTTGATTATGAATCACTTGGTACTTTTGAACCGTGCCTCATGGGCAAGATGACTAAAACACCGTTCTCCGGAACTATGGAGCGAGCAACAGATTTGTTGGAAATCATACATACTGATGTATGTGGTCCAATGAACATTGAGGCTCGCGGCGGGTATCGTTATTTTCTCACCTTCCACTACAGGAATCAGCTACTTTGCCATCAGCCAAGGCAGACGGCAAAGTCATGAATGGCGGACGGCAAAGGTCTTTGCCGTCTGCCACGGATGGCAAAAGTGGACGGCAAAGAAAGGTCCGGTAAAGAGCTACTTTGTCGTCTGCTTTTGGTGGCTGACGGCAAAGGGGCCTTTGCCATCAGCGGCTGACGGCAAAGGGCATGGCTCTTTGCCATCTGCTGGCAGACGGCAAAGGGCATGGCTTTTTGCCATTTGCTGGCAGACGGCAAAGACTGCAGGCTCTTTGCCATCTGCTGGCAGATGGCAAAGAGACCAAATAGGCATTAATTATGTTACTTCTTATATCAATTCTTTTTCGTAGAAAATCAAACACACACACACACACACAGATATAT
>NC_041389.1:15952505-15968409 GCF_002162155.2 Triticum dicoccoides | reverse complement strand
CAACACATGTTATCAATATATAGTCATGAACACATATATATCCAACACATATACATGAACACATATCCAACAAATATTACAAGGAATGATCTAAAACTAAATATCTATTTTCTTAAAAACTATCTTATTACTAAGATCTTCTCTGGATCTTCTTCTTTTCTTCCAACCTGCATAACAAAAACACTAAGAAAGAGAGAATGGGTTAGGAGTAGAAATGTAGCATTTCACTTGGTGAAATGCAATGCTGTAGGAACCAGTACTTGAGATCAAGATAATCTTAGTTAAGATCCTGATTTTCAAAGTGATCTTAATTAGAAAGCCAAATAGAGTAAACCAATACCAAAGAGCCAAAGGAGAGAACCAACCAAGGACCCAATCAAGAAGCCACCAGAATTAGCAGTTAGTTAAATGCCAACACAAAGACCACTATCAGTACTAGCTCCAGGAATTAAGCCAACTAAAAACTAGTGATTAAAGCCAAAGATTAGACTTCATCACCACAATCAGTTTTGTCCAGTGACAATAGGTACATGCCAAGGTGCAACGCCAAAAACAAAGCTCCAGGAGGAGATATACATCACAACCAGCCAACCAGACCAAGTCCCAACACATCCAGCCACACGCAGCTTAGAAGAGGTAACCATTAAGGAGAGGTACAGAAGACCTCAAGGTATACTTGAGGGATTATGTCCTCAGACAGCCTGGAAGTGCCAAGGCTAGTTCATCACAGCACAGGGATAGCCACATGTAAATTAAGCCTAAGAGAAGGGGGCTCAGACCAGCATCACTACCCAAATCAGATGTAGTATCTATCTTATCAGTAGAAGACTAGGAATGTAACAGCCAAAACCAAGTATAGCATCTGTTCATAGGCCATTAGAAAGAGACAAATAGGAATAGCCAAACCAAGTGGTATCTGTTCATATCAGTATTAGAAGTAAAATAACTACGAACAAGTGAGTATCTGTTCATGAGTAAAGTAACTGACCAAAGTAACAACTCCAGGATCAAATACACAGAACAGAGCAGTACAGGAGTATATATACTTCACAAATACACATAGATGGTCACTGACCAAAACCTTGACACAGCAAGAATCCATCACATAGAGCTCCAATACAAGTTGATGCTTATCTACAGCAGCTAACCACAGCTAATAGAGCCTCACATCCAACAAGATCAAATGCTACAGCTATGCGTTAGAGAGATCAGGAGGGGAGCAAGGACAAGCTCACCAAGAGGAGTTGTAGCCGAAGTAGGATGCAGCCACACCATCACTATGGTGTGACCAACATCACAACAAACACCACCACAACAAGTCGGAGCTTGCCAGAGAGCACCACAACGGCGGCGCCAGCGAGAGCACGGGCACGAAGGCGCCAACCAGGGGCACCGCAGCACGAAGGTGCCACCCAGGGGCACCACCGCGCCACGGCACATCCAGCACCGCCGGAGGATCCTCACGGCGACTGAACCTAAATGCGGTCTGTCCACTTTGGTTGCACATGCCAATCAGCGATGAATGAGCCACCTTTCCCGCACAGCAAGCAAACACTCCATTCAATAGAAGAAAGGCCGGTTTTACAGAAGCAAAGATTAAAGGTGGAATGTTCAGAAGCGATGAATGATAGATTTGGCACAAGCGTATGCCCTCTAAATTGAGCAAAAGGGCATGGCCTCTAAATTGAACAAAAGAGCATGGCATGCCTCTTTGCCATCTGCTGCAAAGGGCATAAGCAGGACCACAAGTATCAGTATCAAAATGACCTTGCCCAGGTAGTGTACCAACCACATATTAGCATGAGCTCGTCCAAATACAAGACACGGTGGGGACTGAAGAACAACGAGACTGCAAACAGAATTAGCATTGCAGGAACTGCGGAGCACAGGCAACGCAATCGACAGTACTGAGCCACAGACAGAGCAAGCGAGCAGGCACAGAAAAAACAGGGCGGAGGAGCGGGACACACGCGCGCTCGAGCTCGTCGGGATCGGGATCTTCGGCTGCGGCCACGGCGAGCCAGAGCAGCGCCACCGCGCAGATCCCCGGGGCCCACCGGCGCCCCATCCCCACCTCCCGGCCGGCCTCAGATCTCCCATGGCGGGCGGGGCGCAGAGGAGCTCGGTGCTCGGCTCCCATGGCGGCGTCGGATCTCGAGGTTGGGGCAACCGGCGACGAGGCTTCCGTGGCGGGGCGGCGAGCTTGTGCGGAGGTGGCGGTGCGTGACGCGGCGCAGGCGGCAGCACGAGGCGGCGGGGCTCCTGGGGTCCGGTGAGGTGGCAGCACGCACCGGCGGGCGGAGGCAAGGGGGCGCAGTGGCGCGGTGTCGAGGAAGGAGGCGTCGGGAGGCTCTCGGCTGTGGGGCGGGCGTCGTCGAATCCCGCCGGAATCGGCCGGCGTAGCTTCTCGCGGGAGGGAGAGGGAGAGACGAGCGGGAGAGAGAGAGAGGGGTGGGGCAGAGAGATAGGGGCGGAGAGAGAGGGGATAGAGATAGAGGAGGTGGGGCAACGGTTTGTTTCTACCGCAAAAAAAAAGATAGCCCCCTCTTTGCCGTCCGCCAGCAAATGGCAAAGAATCTTTGCCGTCCGCGAGCAGAAGGCAAAGAGTGGGGTTGGACCGTTGCAGTATACAGGCATCCGGTGGCACCTCTTTGCTTTCCGCTGACAGATGGCAAAGATTCTTTGCCATCTGCCAGCTGACGGCAAAGAAATGACAATTGGCAAAGACCTTCTTTGCCGTCTACCAGTTCTTTGCCGTCTGTTGTTTGGTAGCTGATGGCAAAGACCTTCTTTGCCGTCCACAAGCAGACGACAAAGATCTGGCAGACGGCAAAATCCCTGATTCCAGTAGTGTTCACAGATGATTTAAGTAGATATGGGTATATCTACTTAATGAAACATAAGTCTGAAACATATGAAAAGTTCAAAGAATTTCAGAGTGAAGTGGAAAATCATCGTAACAAGAAAAAAAAGTTTCTACGATCTGATCGTGGAGGAGAATATTTGAGTTACGAGTTTGGTTTACATTTGAAACAATGCGGAATAGTTTCGCAACTCACGCCACCCGGAACACCACAACGTAATGGTGTGTCCGAACGTCGTAATCGCACTTTACTAGATATGGTGCGATCTATGATGTCTCTTACTGATTTACCGCTATCATTTTGGTGTTATGCTTTAGAGACGGCCGCATTCACGTTAAATAGGGCACCATCAAAATCCATTGAGACGACTCCTTATGAACCGTGGTTTGGCAAGAAACCAAAGTTGTCGTTTCTTAAAGTTTGGGGCTGCGATGCTTATGTGAAGAACTTCAACCAGATAAGCTTGAAACCAAATCGGAGAAATGTGTCTTCATAGGATACCCAAAGAAGACTATTGGGTACACCTTCTATCACAGATCTGAAGGCAAGACTTTTGTTGCTAAATTTAGATCCTTTCTAGAGAAGTAGTTTCTCTCAAAAGAAGTGAGTGAGAGGAAACTAGAACTTGATGAGGTAATTGTACCTACTCCCTTATTGGAAAGTAATTCATCGCAGAAACCAGTTCCCGTGACGACTGCACCAATTAGTGAGGAAGCTAAAGATAATTATCATGAAACTTCAGATAAAGTTACTACTGAACCTCGTAGGACATCCAGAGTAAGATCCGCACCAGAGTGGTACGGTAATCCTATTCTGGAGGTCATGTTACTTGACCATGGCGAACCTACGAACTATGAGGAAGCGATGATGAGCCCAGATTCCGCAAAATTGCTTGAGGCCATGAAATCTGAGATGGGATCCATGTATGAGAACAAATTATGGACTTTGGTTGACTTGCCCGATGATCGGCAATCCATCGAGAATAAATGGATCTTCAAGAAGAAGACTGACGCTGATGGTAATATTACTGTCTACAAAGCTCGACTTGATGCAAAAGGTTCTTGACAAGTTCAAGGGGTTGACTACGATCAGACTTTCTCACCCGTAGCGATGCTTAAGTCTGTCAGAATCATGTTAGCAATTGCCGCATTTTATGATTATGAAATATGGCAAATGGATGTCAAAACTGCATTCCTGAATGGATTTCTAGAAGAAGAGTTGTATATGAAGCAACCAGATGGTTTTGTCGATCCAAAAGGTGCTAACAAAGTGTGCAAGCTCCAGCGATCCATTTATGAATTGGTGCAAGCCTCTTGGAGTTGGAATAAACGCTTTGATAGTGTGATGAAAGCATATGGTTTTATACAAACTTTTGGAGAATCCTGTATTTACAACAAAGTGAGTGGGAGCTCTGTTGCATTTCTGATATTATATGTAGACGACATATTGTTGATTGGAAATGATATAGAATTTCTGGATAGCATAAAAGGATACTTGAATAAAAGTTTTTCAATGAAATACCTCGGTGAAGCTACTTACATATTAGGCATCAAGATCTATAGAGATATATCAAGAAGCTTAATTGGACTTTCACAAAGCACATACCTTGATAATGTTTTGAAAAAGTTCAAAATGGATCAAGCAAAGAAAGGGTTCTTGCATGTATTACAATGTGTGAAGTTAAGTCCGACTCAATGCCCAACCACAGCAGAAGATGGAGAGAAAATGAAAGATGTTCCCTATGTTTCAGCCATAGGCTCTATCATGTATGCAATGTTGTGTACCAGACCTGATGTATGCTTAGCAATAAGTTTAGCAGGGAGGTACCGAAGTAATCCAGGAGTGGATCACTGGACAGCGGTCAAGAATATCCTGAAATACCTGAAAAGGACTAAGGATATGTTTCTGGTTTATGGAGGTGACAAAGAGCTAGTCATAAATGGTTACGTCGATGCAAGCTTTGACACTAATCCGGACGATTCTAAATCGCAAACCGGATACGTGTTTATATTGAACGATGGAGTTGTGAGTTGGTGCAGTTCTAAACAAAGCATCATGGCGGGATCTACATGCGAAGCGGAGTACATAGCTGCTTCGGAAGCAACAAATTAAGGAGTCTGGATGAAGGAGTTCATATCCGATCTAGGTGTCATACCTAGTGCATCAGGACCAATAAAGATCTTCTGTGACAATACTGGTGCAATTGCCTTGGCAAAGGAATCCAGATTTCACAAGAGGACTAAGCACATCAAGAGACGCTTCAATTCCATCCGGGACCAAGTCCAGGTGGGAGACATAGAGATTTGCAAGATACATACGGATCTGAATGTTGTAGACCCATTGACTAAGCCTCTTCCACGAGCAAAACATGATCAACACCAAGGCTCCATGGGTGTTAGAATCATTACTGTGTAATCTAGATTATTGACTCTAGTGCAAGTGGGAGACTGAAGGAAATATGCCCTAGAGGCAATAATAAAGTTATTATTAATTTCCTTATATCATGATAAATGTTTATTATTCATGCTAGAATTGTATTAACCGGAAACATAATATATGTGTGAATACATAGACAAACATAATGTCACTAGCATGCCTCTACTTGACTTGCTTGTTAATCAAAGATGGTTGTGTTTCGTAACCATAGACATGAGTTGTCATTTGATTAACGGGATCACATCATTAGGAGAATGATGTGATTGACTTGACCCATTCCGTTAGCTTAGCACTTGATCGTTTAGTATGTTGCTATTGCTTTCTTCATGACTTATACATGTTCCTACAACTATGAGATTATGCAACTCCCGTTTATCGGAGGAACACTTCGTGTGCTACCAAATGTCACAACGTAACTGGGTGATTAAAAATGAGCTCTACGGTTGTCTCCAAACATACATGTTGAGTTGGCGTATTTCAAGATTAGGTTTTGTCACTCCGATTGTCGGAGAGGTATCTCTGGGCCCTCTCGGTAATGCACATCACTATAAGCCTTGCAAGCAACGTAGCTAATGAGTTAGTTACGGAATGATGCATTATATAATGAGTAAAGAGACTTGCTGGTAACGAGATTGAACTAGGTATTGAGATACCGACGATCGAATCTCGGGCAAGTAACATATCGATGACAAAGGGAACCACGCATGTTGTTATGCAGTTTGAACAATAAATATCTTCGTAGAATATGTAGGAGCCAATATGAGCATCCAGGTTCCGCTATTGGTTATTGACAGGAGACGTGTCTCAGTCATGTCTACATAGTTCTCGAACCGGTAGGGTCCGCACGCTTAAAGTTTCGATGACGGTTATATTATGAGTTTATGAGTTTTGATGTACTGAAGGTTGTTCGGAGTCTCAGATGTGATCACGGACATGACGAGGAGTCTGAAAATGGCTGAGACATGAAGATTGATATATTGGACGACTATATTCGGACATCAGAATGGTTCCAGGGGTTATCGGATATATACCGGAGTATCGGGGGGTTACCGGACCCCCCCGGGGGGGTTAATGGGCCTCAAGGGCCCAAAGTGGAGAAGAGGAGGGGCGGCCAGGGCAGGCTGCGCGCCCCCTCCCCCTCTAGTACGAATAGGACAAGGAGGGGGGGCGACGCCCCCCTTTCCTTCCTCCCCTCTCTCCCTTCCTTCCCCCTCTCCTACTTGGACAAGGAAAGGAGGTAGTCCTACTCCTGGTGGGACTAGGACTCCTCCTGGCGCGCCCCCTCCTGGCCGGCCACCCTCTCCCCTTTGCTCCTTTATATACAAGGGCAGGGGGCACCTCTAGACACAACAACAATTGATCCTTGAGATCTATTAGATGTGTGCGGTGCCCCCCCCCCCTCCACCATATTCCACCTCGATAATATTGTAGCAGTGCTTAGGCGAAGCCCTGCGTCAGTAGAACATCATCAGCGTCACCACGCCGTCGTGCTGATGGAACTCTCCCTCGACACTCGGCTGGATCGGAGTTCGAGGGACGTCATCGAGTTGAACGTGTGCAAGAACTCGGAGGTGCCGTGTTTTCGGTGCTTGATCGGTCGGTCCATGAAGACGTACGACTACATCAACCGCGTTGTGCTAACGCTTCCGCTTTCGATCTACGAGGGTACGTGGACACACTCTCCCCTCTCGTTGCTATTCATCACCATGATCTTGCGTGTGCGTACGATTTTTTTTGAAATTACTATGTTCCCCAACACGACTGGCACTAGATTGATGGGCATGGTGGTCGTACTCGACTGTGGTGTTGGGCTGACAATGGCCACGTCATCATGATCGTCGTCGTTGTAGTCGACGATGATGAACTAGGTCACGGGCAGTGCAGCGACCACAGGCACATGCACCACGGGTAGTGGAGGAGGTGGAGAAGCTGGCACCACGTTGGCCTATGGGACTTGCTCGACATAGAGGTGGGACATTGGCTATCAGTTCTTTTTGTGTGCATGTTCATTGTCTACTTTGAGGTTCAATAGCTCATGTGCGACACATTTCATGTGAATTGGAAGTAGTGCGATGTTGTTGCCAGAAATAGCGTGTGTGTTCCGTCTTACATGGTAATATTAGCCCCAATACAACCAGTTGGTTAAAACACGGGTCCAGTCGTCAACGGGACTGCGGTTATGGTAAAAACAGGGGATCAAACTAATCAGTGCATTTGTTGGTGGGTCCCACCTGGCAGTGCATCGATTCCCCGCCTGACAGAACATGTGCTTCTTCCCTGCTTCTGGTTGCTGCTCTCTTCTTCGTTCTCGTTGGCGACGGCGACAGCGACAGAGCTTTCATTCACGGTCGCAGCTGCGTATGCGGTGAGTGTATTCGGCACAATTCCCCTTTGTCTTGTGTTAGATCTGACCAAGTGAACCTTTGTTTTCCCATGTTTTCCAAGGGATCCAGATTGTGGAGGTGGGTTGGAGTGGGGAACGGCGGCGGGGCGGCGTTGGGCTGAACGAGATGGAGCCACGAGAGACAACATCGACCAAGTAATCACCCTGTCCAACCTCTTCAACCCTGTGATGTGTGCCTCGTCCACTTTCACTGCCTCATAGTGCCCGCCATTGATAAACAGGGGCAATGTTGCTCGACCTTCGAATTCAGTGTTGAATTCTTACCATCTAAAGCAAATCTAGTTGATTGTAGTGTGCGAGACATAGAGAGATAGATACAATTGTGAAATAGGAGGTTGAATTTGAGGAGATTGATCCACTAGAAATACAGAGCATGGAAGAGATGACCATGAAGAATGTTGTGGAGAAAATTGGGGAAAGCTTTTTTTGGGATCTAGAGCAAGAGGTGGCATGTTTATGGTTTGATAATTGGAAGGGTGAGTATGTGAGAATTGAGAATGGTGAAGAGATGGTTGATTAAATCGATTGGCAAGACGGTTGGGCAAGCAAACATACTACCTTTCATGCAGAGCTCGTTGATTTGAAATCAAATTCTAAGGTTGGGTATGTGCCCTCAAAGTTGGCATTGCAGATGGTAGATGATGATTGGGCTTCACACAGACGGAGACAGATAATGCCCATGTGTACGGGTGAAGTGTCAGTAATAGAGGGGGCTGATGAAGATGCAGAAGGGGTTGTGATGGTGCTGTAAGGGTTGTTTGTGTTGATTGGAATTCAATACAATTAGAAGACATTACTGATTTGGTCATTGCACCAATGGCTGACACTAAGATGGACAATTTTTTTTGGCATGCCAGTAGATCCAGTAGATGATCAAGATGTGGAAGAGAGGGGTGAATCGAGATTGCCTAATGATGGTAGCGTAGATGCTTGTGAAGATGTGGATGGGCAGCTGATGAAAGATGCTACAGATGATATAGATGATGCACATGATGATGAGCTTGTAAGTGTGTATGACAAAGAAAATCATGTTATTGAAGTAAGCAAGTTGTTCCCAAGCATGAAGGAGTTTAGGATGTGTTTCAAGACTTATGCAGTCAAACATGAGTTTGATGCCAAGACTATGTGGACTGGTAGAAAGAAATTGTATGGAAGGTGCACATGTTTTGATGAAGCGTCAGGCCTTGCAAGTGGTACATATCTTCTAGAATTCAACCTTATGGAAGTACCATCAGGGTTAATCAAAACCCAAACCCACATACTTGTATTACAAGTTCACATAGAGTATCAACCATGACAACACAACTTTGGATTGCAGAAAATATCACTCCAATTTGCCAAAAAACGAACACTATTGTAAAGAAACTTAAATTGGACTTGGAAAAGCAGTACCCCGTTAAGGTGAAGTATACCAAAGTGTGGAAAGCAAAACAGAGGGCAATGAAAGAATTATATGGTGATTGGGAAAAACTTTTAGGATGCTTTGTAACTTCAAAGTAGAGGTGGAGAAGAGGTCACCTGGCAGTGTTGTGGAGATAGATACTAAGGTAACAGAGGTTGGTAGAGTTCTTCTCTCCAAGTTCTTTATGGCTTTATAGCCTTGCATAGATGGCTTGCAAGCAGTGTGTCGTCCATATTTGAGCATAGACTCATCTTTTTTTACTGGTAAATGGAATGATCAGTTGGCAGCATGCAATGCTTTAGATGGACACAATTGGATGTTCCTAGTTGCTATTGGTTTGTTTCAGTCACAGACAAAGGTTTCATGGACATGGTTCATGATGCAGTTGAAAAGATGCATTGGGCCAGGTCACCTTTGGTAGTATACAAAGATGCATGTTCAGGGCTAGAAAATGCAGTGAAGAATGTTTTTCCTCATTGTGAGTAGAGGGAGTGTTTCGTCCATATGTGGCTAGCAGCAAGATCTTACACCAAACAAACACATTCATATCCACTTGATAAGATAAAAGGAGAACGCAGTGAGTTTTGTCCATGGTTGAACACCTATCATTCTCTATTGTGGTACAGGTTAGGATTTAACACTGACATCAAGTGTGATCACATCAACAATAACTTGGTAGAAAGTTTTAACAACAAGATAAAGCAGTTAAATAACTTGACATGGTTGACCAAATTAGGATCATGATCATACGCATGTGGGAATTGAGAAGAAGGATTGGTGATTGTCTACAAGGGGATAACCTTCCTGCATTGATACAATAGCTGGTGAACGGGAGCAGAAATCTTACACATTTGTTTGTTCAAAAATCTTCATTGTGGGGTGCTGAAGTTATAGATACCAAGACTGGAAGGAGGCATGTTGTTAACACTGAGTTGCATGACTACACTTGCGTCGAGTGGTAACACACCGGCAAACCTTGTGACCATGCCATGCTTTTCTTGGTCTCCCAACCCAAGATAAACATGCCCCCATATTTGCATTAATATTACTCGGTGGCAAGATTCAAGGTTGCATATGCAACTCCAATTCCAGCACTTACAGATCAGTCTCAGTGGATTGAAGTGGAAACTGAATTTTCCATGTGTCCTGCCCTAACAAAAAGAAAGGCTGGCAGGACTAAAGAGAGTAGATTCAAGGCATGGTTTGAGAAAGGTGGGAGTAGTAAGAAGATGAAGGGGAAGAAGGATGCAAAGCCAAAAAGGTAAAAAAAAACTGGATGCAAGTTGTGCCAGGACCTTGGGCACTGAAAAGGATCTCGAAAATATCATTTCACTCCTGAAAGGCCAAAGTATGTTTATGTTTGTGTTTTTTATTTGGATGTTGTTTTTAATTATTAGGCAAATTACAAGCATTATATTCCTGGAGGAAGCGTGGAGGTCAACCCCTTGTTGTTGAAGATTGTTGGGCAATCAAAAAGGCAAGAATCAATGGCTGTAAAAAAGGAGAAGTTTTGGTCAAAGTGTGCACACTGAACTAGACTTCGATTTTGTGGTGCAAGATGAACCTGTGTTGGATGATGTTGTGGTGCAAGATGAGCCAAACTTGGATGATGTTGTGGCGCAAGATGAGCCATTGGATGATGTTGTGGTGCAAAATGAGCCAAACTTGGATGATGTTGGGGTGCAAAATGAGCAACATTCCGATGAAGTGCACAATGAGCAAGATTTGGATGTGGGGTAAAATGAGCAAAATGAGCAGGATGTGGTGCAAACTAGAACTGAAGTTGATGCGGCTGATGTGCAAACTAAAACTATGTGTGTTACAAAGTCAAGCTGATGTAGTTAATGTTGTGCAAACTAAGCCTCATTTAGATGTTGTGGTGCCAACTAAAGCCATCCTAGATGGTTGAGTAAAGAAAACCAAGAGCTCGAGTGAACTGGGTGTCGTACCCATCGTAGGACCAACAAGTGCCAAGAAAAAGAAGAAATCGAGTGTAAGAAGAAGTAGAAGTGAAATATTGTTCTTTTCTGAATAAAAAAACATGCATGTATTTGTGTAAAAAACTTTCCTGAATTTGTGTAATGATATTTTTACTTTGATGGGTATTTGTAACCCGCTGAATTTCAAATTTGAGCCAATATTAAAATTTGAAGCTTTTTAGTTTGGGTATTGATGTTATAGTGCTTTCTCAAATATTATGCATGCTAGGTGATCAATCCGATGACTTTTTGTTGAGTGAAACACTAGTCATGAAAAATGTGCTCCAAAAGAGCTCCAAAACTAGGATAAAGACCCCATTTGCAAGCATGTTTTTCTGACCCTCTCTAAATGACCCAAAAACAAAAAACTTGACTTATAGTGCGCAAATATAGGGTCTATGCCCAATATTGAATCATTTGGATAAACTATGACATGCTTAACCCTAAACCCTAACCTGAATCCCACACAACTTCGTTCGTGGTAGCTAGGTTTTGTGAAGGTTTTTTTCATGAATATACCCGTAGACCAGGTTTTTTTCCTAGCAACCTAGTAATATAAAACGATGATGGGTGCAAGTGTCATAGTTTTTTGATTTTTTTAAATGAGTTATGGTCAACCCTAGCCCTTATAACCCCTTAAGAACCCCTCATAAGCCCTTCAAAATCCATCAAACCTAGCCAAAACCCCGCATCCTTCTGGTCCGTTGGATATCTGCGAATGGACGGTGTGGATCGGGTGCTAGGGCAATGTCAACGATCCGAGTGAGGCGCTCCGAGTGACCATATTCGAGAATGCTGGATCACTCCTCCTAATCATTTATGACTTTTGGATCGTTGCGCATCGAATAGTGTGGATGAGCCTGTAGTGCCACGTAAATGATCCGCTTGAAGCTAGTTCGGCGCTGTGATTGGTTGGATTTGAAAATGCCTGTTTTTTTTGCGCTTTGTTTGTTCTGCGCTCAAGGGTGGGCTGCTGCCATGCATGCGCGTTGTTCGGTTGTGGTAAAGAAGCCCCCCATTGGACCTATGGACCAGACCATGCCTCCATCTAGCCGCCCAAGCCAGCAGGCTACATTGCCATGCATGCGAACAAGCAGCCTACTATGCATTCATGCACGGGCGGCACACGTATAGAAGAACAAGCAGGCGTGCACCACCGGACCGACGGCACAGACGTGTGTGCTGAAACGTCGTAGCCTTCGGTTTCTCACGCGTGACACACTCCCGATGCCACCCAACATCGCCCGCTCATTACTTCCACCCGGTGAAACCAGTCAGAAAACACGTTGCACTAGGGATATTTAAGCCACCTACCATCTTCCTCTTCTCTCACACCGTCATCCATCTCCCATCCTCTACGATATGCATATGTCCTTCTTCTTCTCACCACAAACAATGCAAAAACCAGGCCGCCGCAGCCATGCAGTACACCGGGCCATCGTACCGCTTTGCCCCACCAGGCTAGAGAGGCTCTACCCCACTGGGATGTACATCGAGAACACACTCCGTGTGTGGGCAATGTCAATGTGCATGGCCGCAAGGGAGTTCACAAACTTCTTCCTTGCGACCGGCTACCGCCACCTCCCCGGGGATCTCCTAGGATCTACAGAGTCAAGGAGGTCATCCACAACGGGGTTGTGGTTGCTATCCTTGCCCACATCACCAACCCCTTCGACGCATTCTACCTCCTCGGCCGCGTGTTCTGGTGTGGCTGCGAGTTCATCGCTTTCACCACCCACAACATCTTCATGAACTACACCAACATCTTCCCCACCACGGAGCGCATGCACACTTTGTCGTACCCCATCGACAACACCACCAGAGGAGCAGTGAAGGCCGCCCAAACGAGGAGCGAGGAGGAGCAAGGAAGGCAGCGGCCAGGGTTTAGATGATCTACCCATCTATCTATCTATGTTTTTTAGCTAAATCTATCTATCTATATTTTTGTGTTATGTTATTTAAGTTGTAAGCGTACTATGGGTACCCGCTATGGGATTGGTTGGCCAGAACTATCTATATTATGTGTTTTTCTATTATTGAGTTCTTACTACTTATTTAAGTTGACATTTTTTGTGGACTGTAAAAAGGACAAACACTGACTCGTGAAAAGTCATTTTGTAGCAATGAAATTTTCATTTTTACACAAGCCACAAATAATTTCTTTTTAGTGGATTTTTATTTACATTTTCCATGAACAAAAACAAGTAACAGAATTTTTGGAACGTCAAAAGAAGTAAATTTTCTATGAGCTAACACAAGTAAAACAGGTCCAAGTAAAACATGTGCCATGTGCTACCTCTTTGCATTTTGCCGCATTTTTATTTACATTGTTCCATGAACAAAAATTTGGCCAAAGTAAAAACAAGTCAAGAAGTATATGTTTGTTAGAGGTTTGTTTGCCCAAGCAACATTTTATTTAGCTGAACCATTTTTCGTTAAACATGGGTGCCTTTGTGCTATAAAAAAGGGCTGGTGCCCCTACGCTGGTGGCTTGTTTCTCTTTGGGCCTGGTTATTTTCTCATGGCCCAACATCTATTCGGCAGCCCAGATTTTTTTACTAGAAACTAAATTTGGGTGTGCACTCTGTTAATTGAAGAATAAAAACAAGGGCATGAACACTGAAATTTTCTAAATTGCTGCTTCGATTCAGTTGCATGAACTTGGCATGGCGCACAGATCGCGTCATCTGCCCCGATAGGCCTAAATGCCCAATGACAGATGAACAACAAGTAAAATAAAAATGAAGCAATGATACAACAACAGAAACCCCCTGCCCAGATATTTGCTTGCTTTTGCAAATCGATCATCTGCATTAGATGTTTGTTAATCTTCTTCAGTTGCTCGTTCAGTTCGGAGTGGACGTGCAGTTCAGCATCACACGCATACCTCGGCATCGACAGGACTCTGCCCGCCCCTCGCCTATCCGAGCTCCCCAAATTTCTCCACATCAATTCCCCTCCCCCCTTCCCAAAAAATTGAGCTCACAGGTTGCGGCCCGGCTCGAATCAATGTAGCCCTCAAACTGAATCCTCTCAATATAATCATCCATCCACTCGAAATGTGTATATTTTTTCAGGATCTGAAAATAACAACATGAACCCTAAAGTCCAAATTCGACGAGATAAAAGTAAATCTAGAGAAATCGGAGCAAACGATAGCGAATAATGGGCTAAGAACTGAGATATAACCTTGCCCCTTCCTGTCATTGTTTTGCTCAAGCATTTCACAAATTCGCGCCCAAGATTGCCATTCTCATCTGTCTTACTGACCCACCATTTAAGAAGCTCTGGGCATGGGCACTCAGGGCACCTTGTGAGCGGCACTGGACCATATTGTCGCCATTTTGAGTGCGTGGCGGAGGAGCTAGACATCTGCGCTAGGTCGCCGGAGAAGAGAAAGATTGGGGAAAGTCGAAGCAATGGGCGGCGACGGGCGGACGGGCATGGGCGCTCGTCTCTTCTAGCTGCGGAGAGGTGGATCCCGCTCTTACGTGGACAAGTGATGGGTCCCGCACATACGTGGATAAGTGGTGGGTCCAACCCCTAATAGCTAACGAGGGCATCAATTGAGATTAAGGGCCATGTTGTGCCTGGGCTATTTACGGGCTCAAATGTGTCACACTAGAGCCATTCGCTCGAACAACGTCGCACCCCTTCCAATTCACATGAAATATGTCGTACATGAGCTATTGACCCCTACTTTGATGTGATCAATTCGCGGGCGAATCACAACAGTTGCCTCGGCTTCGGCTAGTCGCTTCAGCTCGCCCAGCGGCTGTCCTACCATCGAGAGAAGACGACTATGTCTGCGCGCTGCATGGTTTCCCATGGACGAGGAGTCCTTATCAAGCTATCGCTTGGCGGACGCGCCCATGTCAGCCCATGCAGTCAGCCCTGATGATGCGCCTCTGCGGCAGCCCTGGCCAGTGGACGGTCCGCGGTGAGCAACATGCACTTCAAGTCGGCAGAGAGTATGAACCAGGTTTTCCCCTTACAAATTAAGGCAGCTTGTCCGTTGCTTAATTTGGTTCCACAGAGTAACCACGTTCATGCTAGTGGTATTAGCTGAGCGTTTGCATCTTTACTGCTAATGGACAAGTTGATTGAATAGTCCATCACTTTCAACCGGTTTATTTTCGTCTCTTCCCTCCACCCCACCGGTTTAGTTTCACGTCACCCTCTTACAGAACGAAAAAAAACTGAACGGATTAGAACTTTCGATGCTGATGCAAGTTATTTATTAATGTCTTTATGTAAAAGAATCAATCATAATCAATCTCGAAGTATCAAATCTAAATTAATTAATCTTCATAACGTTTGCTTCCTTCCGCATCACCTCCATAACTTTCCTTCCTGTTTTGGCGGAACAGTTTGGTAGTAGAGATTAGGAAGCTTCCTATGACCGTACTAATAGGAAATATTCTTTTTCTTGATGATTCGTTTCCATGCATGATGATAGTAAATTAGGCCAACATTCACCACTATTTATTACCGTCATCGATCGTATCCATTCCTGCCAGTCTTAAGGGAATCCTCCCGATGCGTGCACACTCCTCGCGTCCTCGCGCTGCCGTTCTCTTCTTCTCTATGATCTCCTCGCCCTGCCCGACCACGCCGACTCCTCAGCGCCCCGGGAGACGCCCGCGAGTCCTCAGTGCCCCGCCGTTGCCATCACATCCGAGGCGCATAGGGGCCAGAACTTGCGCCGCCGCCGCCGCCGCCGCTCGACCCCCTCCCCGACGCAACATCAATCGAGATCCCAAGAATTGCCTCGACATCGACAAGATCTGTTGTCGGCTTGCCGCGGGCTGCACCCTCC
>NC_041389.1:15949590-15952024 GCF_002162155.2 Triticum dicoccoides | reverse complement strand
TCTCCCTTCACCATCGTGAGTTGAGGAGCAACAGCTTCAACTCGCTTGAAGGAGAAAGGATCAGAAAGAGAGAGGTCAGGTTCCGGCCCCATGAAGAAATTAATCAATCCAATGAATTATGTAATTCTTTCTCGAGATTTTGTGATGCAAAATTGGATCTTTGGGTTAGGGTGAAGCTGGTGGGAATGCATGTGTGACCCCAAGAACAAGTACCGGATGCTTCAAACGACGAGGTCGGCCAAGGGCGTCGCTGGTGAGGACGTCTTCGAGAGCATGGTCAGCATCTCACCTCTCACCTGAAAAGCTACCACTAACTCATTTCACATCATGCCTCATGCTGATTCGGTTAGCTGAAGTACTCCAGTTCCATTGCCCATGAAAAAAAACTAATGTGTGCTGAAATCTCTCCGCATATTGTGTTTTCTGAAGTCTGGTGGGTCGAGACAAAGGAACAAACCCTGAAGAGCTCAAACTTGAGTTCCGAAAAGATATGTAGAATGTATGTGTGTGCCTCTGCCTATTCATATGTATTTTTTTCTATCTATGTTTCTGCTCCTCTCTGACGCAATTGTGTATGGAGGAGGGGCTACCAGTGGTGAAGTATATGGTGCTTAGTAGGTGCATCATTTGTTCTACTTCCACATATTTTGACCTTGATTATACCATATAGAATCCTAGACGTTATGACAAGGAGTCATGTTTATTCCATTGATACAAATTGTCAGCAAAGTATGTATTATGTAGATTATGAGATCTTGCTAGGAAAACTGGATCATTATTCTGTGTATGTGATTATGAGGCTGGTGTTTATCTCTTTGAACAATGATTAGTTACTCCAGGAAATTATTATTAGCACTAAGAAGAAGTTTCTGCAGTCAAAATTGTGATGATCGGGTGGTGTTTGGATATCATCCTTGCTTGATTTGGGCATCGGTGGTTTTTGCAGCTTCACATCAAAGTCGCCGGCAACGATGATCCAACGAATGGAGCTACATCGGGTTGGGTTGAGTGTGTGGTACGTTCACCCTGATCTCATGCTGTTTTAATATCTTTTCTCTTGAGCAAAAAATTACCTTAAGTATTTAGAGTACATGTATTTTCCCCTGAACTTTACAGTGACATATCACAAATGAACTCCATTCATCTATCTGCACATTGTGGTATGTAGTAATACATATTCTGTATATAGGGGATTGGTTTACTTAGTAGCTAGGCGAGTAGAAAATACATGAATATTGATTCAAGAATTATGGTTCATTTAAACAAATGAACTGTAACATAGCAATATGATCGAAAGAGTACATGGATATTGATTCGAGTGCGACAACTACTTATCTATTAAGTGTGTTGATGGTCTTGGGTCAAATTCAGTGTTCTTGGGAGTGTTTATTCGAAATATTGCAGCATGGTAATCAGTTACTTTCATGTCAGTTTTATCTTCTCTGGCACGCCAATTGTATGCTTCTAATTGCATCATTGAATCTTCCCTGAGCTACAAGATTAAATGAGTTTAGTACTAAATTCTAGATTGTCATCTCGATGTATCTATATCTTTAGACACTTGTCCATCCTTACCATGGATTGAATCAAGTTGATTCATAGATCATGCCATGCTTCTATGTACTACCAAATGGCGTTTTTATACAGATCGAGCGAGGTGTCTTGGACTGATGGCATTTTGTTCTCAACATGTGTGAGCATTTCTGCTATGGACCCTCTATGTTTAATTAAGTGATAACATTATTTCTTTGAAGAATGTAACTTGTGCAGTGTATAATTGTTATTAGAGAGAACACCATTTGTGTCTTTCAAATAAAAGGTTTGTGCTACTTTTTTTGTGAGAGACGGCTTGTGTTACAAATTTTAGGGCATTCCATTCCTTTTTTGGATAAAGATCTGCTATCCTATTGAGGCAGTGTATCTCTTACTACTCCCTTAGTTTCAAAATACTTGTCGTGGCTTTAATTCAAATTCGAACTAAAACCACGGCAAGTATTTTCAAATGGAGGGAGTATAACTTATGCATATTATCAGTATCCTTTAGTACGTTACATGAAATGTTTTCCAATATGCCCGAGTGAAGGTGTATTTTTATGAGATATTTCTTTAACACAAGTAATGGTGCAAATCAAAGAGTGCATGCATCGGGAGCAGGAAAAGGTGTGCTGTGATACAGGTAATAAAGGAAACCAAGGTCTACCTTATCCTCTGCTTTTGTATGCAGAGTGATGAATTTTTTTTCCTTTCTTAGTGTTGTAATAGTAGCCAATGACAATTATTTGTAAGTGACCCTATTCGTCTCACCCCTCATGGATACTAGCTGAGAACGTTTCGACAATGTTGAGAGAAATATGCTCTATTTTAGGCATGCTGGCCTTGCTAAGTTCTAACACGAGTCCTTTTACTTTCGCTCCATTGTAGCTAGCATGTTATA
>NC_041389.1:15921936-15949221 GCF_002162155.2 Triticum dicoccoides | reverse complement strand
ATTTTAACTACTTTTTTTGAGAATTATGTTGCAACAATGTATCTCTTTAGGAAAATGCATATGACATTTGTTTATTTTCTCCGGTAGTCTTTCATGGATTTGATAGGTATTTTCTACCTTGTAGGTCGTCCTTCACTATATGATAGCTATTTTTCTTATTAATCTCGTTTATCCTCTTTGCAATTCCCTTTACTTTCCAAACGTGTTGGTCTTGAACTCTTTTTCTCCTTAATGTAGCTTTGGATAGGGAGGCCAAACCTGCAGTTTTTGGTGATTTTATTGAATTAGATTAGCACAGGAGCGTGTAGTGCATTGCTGATTTGCCACCTTAAATTTTCAATCTACATTGTAAATAAAACTTTGGAGTGTTTTGTAGCGGATAAGTACCTGAGTGTACAATACTCCCATTCCTTACTACTTTGCATTGGTTTATCAGCTAGCATTTCCCAAGGTTCCTTGGAGAAGAAGCACGATAGAGTGGCAGAAGCCAAGATGGCATGGGAGGTGGTGCCGGCAATCCAATGCCACTTAAAGGTGCGGGGCAAGTCGGCCGTCCATAAGTGGCAGGTGGCAGGGAGTGCGGCCCAGGCCAAACGGTGTGATGCCTTTTGTCTTTTTGGTAGCACTTGGTAAAAAAAGACAAATTTAGGGTCTGTGATTTTTTTTTTACTGTTCATGCATTATTCTGACCCGATTTGTCCTTTTTGTTGAGAGCTACTCATATGTCTAAATGTTTTGAAATTTGGAGCGCACCTCACGCACAAAATTAGCTTCCATGCAAAAAAGTTTTGGATTTGTTGAATTTGTTTAGAATTTTTTGTGAATTTTCTCTTCACCGGGTGTAGATGAGCTTGGGCTCAGAAATGGATATTCGATATAAAAGAGTATTTTACGAGCAAACAATGCCTTTGGGCTGTAAGACTAAAATAGGTTTAAATTGTTACTTGGGTGGCAACAAAGTTATGGTTAAGGGGTAAATAAGGTATCCAGGTTTAATTTAGAAATGGGCAACTTGCATTTGGGTGATATTTTTTCGTTCATTTCATCTCCACCTTCCGACCTTGCACGCACTGGTTTTATTGATTTTTTATTCCGTTTTGATTCACCAGCACATGCTGCTCCTGTCTTCTCCTATATTTGTTATGTACTAAAGTCCCCTCACGCGTAGGATTCCTCTGGAGGTATTACACCATCGCCGTACAATTTCTCATCCCATGCTTGACCCATCGCCCTCTTTGATCGCGGCGGCAGATCAACACAAACACAGAGAAAGGGGATTAGGGTAGAGTTCAGGGTGGTTGGCGGGGCGGGGTGGGAGGGGGGCCTATCCTTAGTGGTCCGTGAAGAAGTACGGTGTGAAGGAGAAAGGGCGTCATGGTGATGGTGAGGTGGATGACATCCGGTTTTAAAGGACAAGACTCCAGAGAGAAATGTCATGCTACAGTGGAAAACTGAGCATGAAGGGGAGGGTGCTTCATGGGTGAGTTTTTGTGTTGGGACCACATGTTGGAGATAGCATGTCAGATAGTCCGAACAACCACATTTCTCCCTCACATATGGGTTGGATTTGAATGAGCCCGGACTACCCAGACGTTTGAATTTTGGGGAGCCCGTAGCAACGTACGGGTGTTCTACTAGTATCCTTTAAGTTCATGGTACCAAACTGAGCTTTTGGAAATGTATGCACCACTGATTCGTGTATATTTGGAGATTTTCTAAGCGGAATCATTATATAACTGAAACAATTTTTCAAATCATGAAACACGAACTTAGAATAACAATAAACCATAGACGTGCCATGCATAGTCAGCAGAAAAATGGGGAAATGACTAGATGAGATAACTTGTGGCACAGGTTTCCTAAAATTGAGTAGAAATGTGAAATATTTGCCAAATGAGGTAAGCATTGTCACAAATGTGAAACCATGCGGTAAACAGTGGAACATTTTTTTACTCGTGCATCCATTTTTTTTTTGCGTGTGAACTTTGTATTGCTCAAGTGGTAAGGCTACGGTCCATGTTACAAAGATCAATAACCTCTGTCAAGCCAAAGTTAAGCCAAACGACGGTTCTATTCTCAGTTCTAGCAAACTTGGCCAAATAATCAATAACATTATTTTGGCTACGATGAACATGAGTAAATATAGTTGTACGGAGATTTCTAAGGAGCTTGATTTCCTCCACCGGCGAGGTAAAGACTGATCTATCAATGGCCGCATCATTTATCATCCTCACAGCTTGTAAGGAGTCCATCTCCACATGTATAAGCAGATCAGTTCTTTGGATTGCAATCGATAATCCCACCATGCAAGCACCGACTTCTGCTTCTAAGGCATTTCTACAGGAGAATAGCACCCTACATGATGTAAAGATGATCTCACCCGCACTATCTTGGAGGACCATACCAGCACCTGCACCATCATCAACAGTCCATGCTCCATTTGTATTAAGTTTAGTCCAGCCATCCACCGGCATCATACATGTAGAATTAGCAGTTGAATTTACACTCTCACGAGGCACAATAATATGTTCATACGATAACACATGTTTCCCTTTTACCCGTTCCTCCTCCGACTGCTCAAGAGTTAATAGGGAGAGTCTAAATAACTCACCAAGAATCTTTTGGATAAATCTATTGGCGGAGGATCCTTGTTGTGAGTCACCTTGTTTCTATTATGCCATACCCGCCACAACATCATCGTAAGCATGCATCTCTCAATATCAGTAAGTGGCTGCAGCGCATCAAGTAACCACTCAGTGCCATTATTTGTCAATTCCTCCAGCTTCGGCAAACGCCATAAAGTGGACATACATCTCAACATTTGCACCGCCAGAGGGCATTGAACATATAAACCGTGCTACCCAACCCGCCCATCTGAGGCACTTCTCGTGCAGAGCTTCGTCCACCGTTCAATCTGCCTCGCTTTGCAGCGCTGGCTCGTTTTCTGCCATCCATCAGTTTTTACAGCTTCCACTCTCTTTTTTTATCTTGTGCTGGATGACACATGGGCCTAACTTCAACTTTTGTCCGTGTTCGCTCGCTTTTCCTCGATTCTCTGGTGAGATTGGACAGCCGCGCGCCTCACCCATTTGATGGAGAGGGAGGGGCACGAACCCTAGACTGTGAGCAGCTGCCACTCTCCCTCCTCTGCTCTTCCCGTCTCCAGCCTGCGCCGCCTCTCTGATTCCTCTTTCGGTCCTCGCCGCCGCCGCCACTCATCCTTCACCTCTTCACCCTCGCCGCTTCTCCACAACGCTAGCCCCTCCACCTGTCCTTCCTTCCCTTCGTTGTCTGGTGGCCATGGGATGCGCCTGGATCCAGATCGGGCGTAGTAGGTGAGCTGATGGTTGGGTGAAGGAGTAGGGGAGGCGGGCGATGAGGACAGGAAGAAGCCGGCCGTCCTGGTACAATGGGGCAGCCGGGAAGGAGGAGGAGGTCGGCTGCGTCCCCGGGGTTGTCGGTGCAGCTGCTCCTCAACGAGATTCGGCCATGGAGAGGACCGTGGTGGCAGCACAGCCTCGCCCCCTCTGCCGCTAGCCCGACCTTTCTCTTCTCGCGTCCCTTTCTATGTCATCGGCTCGCGCTGCTGCTTTGGTAGGCATCCTCCTCATCCTCGGTGCTCAACAGGTGAAGCCCTCTCAAGCAGGTGCACACTTCCTAATTTTTTCCTCCTTCCAATGCCTTGCTCCCTGAACTTCTCATCTTTGCTTGTGCAGATTTTATTTTCGTATGCATACAAGGTGTTCGACGAAAATCCTAGAAGGCCGGCAGGGGACGAGTGATCTATGTAAGCCATGTGATTTCGTTCTTCAAAAAAATAGTTCCATCCAATCATAACCGCCCCGCCTCGCTTCCGACGGTGCTGCTGGTTGCTCAGATTCCTAGGGGATGTCTCATGGTTATCATTTATGACAGGAGAGGAGGACAGCCACAGCAGCAAGCGGCGTGCTGTCCCAGCCAGCTGTCGTACATAGCCGAGTCGATTTTGCGTTGCCTTACCTCCTGTTGTTTGGTTTTCCGCTTTTGCTCACTTCTCCTTCCAATGTTGGTGCAGGATCGTTCGTTGTTCGGCTGGCTGCTCAGGTTTGCCAACGACGTCAGTTTGTTATTTTCTCCTGAAGGTAGGATCATTTCTACTCGTCTCCTCGTGGATAAAATGCCTGTGAGTTGAGACATTTTCTGTTCCATGTGCAGGTTCTTTGTTGATTCGTTGGACGTGTGTGATGCTGACCAACAAGGTTAGGATTCCTCTGGTTGTCTTTCTTGATAAGGTCTGTACACATTCATAAACTCGTGTGTTTGTGCGGTCAGGTTGGCTGTCTATATGTTTTGGGGTCCGCCTGCTCGCTGTATTGACAACCATAGAAAAATATAGCAAGAGTAAAATTAGGCTTGTTGTTTGAGATGATTCCTTTCCACGATAAATAAATTGGAGTGGTTTCAAACTCTTAAGCCCTTGATCGGACAGAGAAACACGGGTTGAACTGAACTCTATATATATAGTGTTATCTATTCTTGTGGTGCTTTTAACTTTGATCTTGCAACTGAACCTGCAAACTACTTATTTTTGTGGATTGGTAAACCTGAATGTCGGAAACTAAATGGGTGGCCCTGGGTTCAGTGGCGTTCAAGTACGACAAGACCATATTATGACAGGAGCATAAAGGCATAAACACGAAAGCATGAAACTAAATGTGTTCCCTGGGTGGTCTTATACATTGAGGTCAGCTATCTTGAACATCACTCTTTATTTCAGTGCAAGAGGACCATACTGTGACATGAAATTTTATCTTTGCTCCTGGGTATACTGCTCTTTTGTTGATATATCTGAAGGTGTCTGAATCTGGTTCTTTTAAGGCATATATTTTTATATTATAAATGCATTTTACACAGTGAAATTGTCCCTAATTATTCACTATTGCAGTGCAATGTTTTTTGTTGTTTGGATAGACAGTATTTTCTTTGAAAATATGCCTTGATCTTAGTGTATTACTAAAGTAATAAGTGGCTACAGAGGATGCCATGGTAAAGACACTCGGGGAGGTTATTTAGTAACTCTGTATGCTTGCAACTTCTCTACCTGGTCACTATTGTTAATGCTGTTATGGAAAGATAGAATAACCGCAGATAGAGATTGGAACTACAAAATGATTTGATATGGAGAAATGTACTGTTATCTAGCTTATTGTACACTATTTAAGAATTAAGAGATAATGCAAATTTTTATGTAGTCTTAGGTATTGCCTGTATCAATGCGATTTCATAAAAAATTTCAGCGAGGCCTCTGTATTCTCCGATTTGCAGACTAGATACAAAAGGTTCCGCAAAGAGGGACTCAAGTCTACAACCACCAAAGAGATAAGGCCATGAACAATAGTATGTGGCCGTGCTATGCAAATTTTCTCTCATCGAGGTATGCCTCTGTCTCAATGGGCCAAGGCTCGACTTGCCTGCCACATATTTATTTTCTTTGCTGCACGATGTTGTGAGATTGGGGTATGTTGAGTATGCAATCCTGATTCCAGGAAAAAAATGATTACGCAGTTTGTTGGACGTGTTTAGTTTGGAGGGGTCTGCAGGTGGTGGTTATGATTCGGTTTCCATTTGATGATTTCTTCAAATGATTCAGGAGATAAATCCAAGGCCATTATTTGGTTCTACCTGGTGCAAAATCTCTCGTTGTTCTACTTAATTATACCACATGTAGAAAAGTGAATATTATTTGTTGATGAGTTTTTTGCTGTTTTGTACTGACCATATTAATTCCCTCGGGCTGTAAGAATTTAAAACCTTATTTTTACCCTATGGTTATATGTTAAAGATATTTTATAGATTGCAAGATTGAGTTCTTTCTCTTCGGTATGGTTGGTTTAATTTCTCATCTTTTAATGTCTTATATCCTTTGCTGTGATGCTATGCATACCTATGAAGTACATGTATGTTACCATAAAACATGTGGATTGATCCAATGCCGCCATCCATCAAAGTTTGTATTAGGCAGATAGTCTTTATGAACCTAATTACAACATTGTAAATTGCTGTTTCATTCAGCATTCTTTTGAGTTTTCATGAGATACTCATGTTAGGAATAGCAGGTAATGGAGATTAGAATTTGGAACTTATCTCTTTGCCAGCACAATTTCAAGTTTCTGTATCTTATTCTATTTCATTAAATATATTTCTCCTCTCATTCCATCATTCAATCTGCCGGTTACTCATGATGAGTGATTATATGCAATCATCCGACAATAATTAGTTATGCCAGGTTGCTACATTTCTATCTCCTTTTTGCCAATATGAAATATGATGGCATATTAATATTTAGACCCAAGTCGTCGTCCGCTGCAGCATCACCCTTCTTTTCCGCTGCCCTAACTTTTTTACACCCCAGGCCTAGCAGGCGATAACGGCGCCATGAGGATTCGCTGCCGTGAGGAGGACCCCGACCCGTATGATGTCCACCGGAAGGTCACACACTTCCTTGGCTCGCTCAGACTGGCTCCATTGATGGCTTCTCGAAGGTATCTTCTTGTGCAGCTTCACACTTGCTTGTGTGTCTTGCAAAAAAGTAAGCTACCTGGTACCTCTTTAGTCTGCTTTAGCAGGCGTTTGCAGAGGAAGCCAAGGGATACATGATATTGGTAATTTACTAATGATCCATATTGTTGGAATAATTTTGTTGCAAATATTTTTGTTGGTTGTCCTTTTATTTTATTTATAATCTTGCCTCGATCATGTCTTCCATTGTGCTTCTTCACTGAAAAGGTGGTCTGCATATGTGCACTTGCTGAGAATGGAATAATCTCATGAATTCTATTGAAAACATAAGTTACTTATTTTAGTATGCTTAATGTTTGGTTTTAGTAATTATGTCTGCTTTAGCAGCCAGGAGCATCCCCTCCCATTTTTGACTTTGAACCATGTGCCCTGTTTAAACCAGCGTAGTTCGATGACCTTATGCAATTATTTGGTACAAAGAATGTGCTGATAAAGTATTTTTATTTTTGCTTTATTGTGTTTAGTTCTGAGGTATTGATACTCCTGTCAATCTGCTCTAATCTGGTTCACCAATATCCTGAAGGAATTAGACCATCTTATATCTTTTTTTTCTGATTTTGGTTGGATACCTGCTTAGATGGGTGAACTTTTAACCCATCTTTTATTGCTTGGAGGTGTATTTGTTGGGTTCCTCTTGGCGTGTTGAACAAAAATTGGCGTTCAACACTGCTATTTAAAGATGGTTTGGTTAGTACTAGGGAAAACCCATAGATGGAAGGAAATTATTGTAGGTGAGAGCATGGTACCCCGTCTCTTCCTATTTTGTTCCTTTCTTATAGTATTACTTTAAGGCATTATTTATAGCAAAAGAATCAGGTTGACCATTTAATATCCTTATTCCTTATCATGCTATGCAGAGGCCCTTAGGTTTGCATTCGGGTGCTAATTGTTTAATAAACATCATGCATTAGTTAGCTATAATCATTTATCTTTTCCACAAACATGATGATTATGTTCAGTAGGATTGTCCGTTACATATCCCAGCGATGTATCATTGTAAAGTAAGATTTAAGGAGATCTAATCCTGGGCATATCAATGTAAGAGCACGTTTTTGAAGGAAATATGCCCTACAGGCAATAATAAAGTTATTATTTATTTCCTTATTTCATGATAAATGTTTATTATTCATCCTAGAATTGTATTAACCGGAAACATAATAGATGTGTGAATACATAGACAAACATAGTGTCACTAGTATGCCTCTATTTGACTAGCTCGTGAATCAAAGATGGTTGAGTTTCCTAGCCATGGACAAAAGAGTTGTCATTTGATTAACGGGATTACATCATTAGGAGAATGATGTGATTGACTTGACCCATTCCGTTAGCTTAGCACACGATCGTTTAGTATGTTGCTACTGCTTTCTTCATGACTTATACATGTTCCCGTTTACCAGAGGAACACTTTGTGTGCTACCAAACGTCATAACGTAACTGGGTGATTATAAAGGTGTTCTATAGGTGTCTCCGAAGGTACATGTTGGGTTGGCGTATTTCGATATTAGGTTTTATCACTCCGATTGTCGGAGAGATATCTCTGGGCCCTCTCGGTAATACACATCACTTAAAGCCTTGCAAGCATTGCAACTAATGAGTTATTTGTGGGATGATGTATTACGGAACGAGTAAAGACACTTGTCGATAACGAGATTGAACTAGGTATTGGATACCGATGATCGAATCTCGGGCAAGCAACATACCGATGACAAAGGGAACAAGGTATGTTGTTATGCGGTTTGACCGATAAAGATCTTCGTAGAATATGTAGAAACCAATATGAACATCCAGGTTCCACTATTGGTTATTGACCGAGAATAGTTCTAGGTCATGTCTACATAGTTCTCGAACCCGTAGGGTCCGCACGCTTAACGTTGCGATGAGAGTTTTATTATGAGTTTATAAGTTTTGATGTACCGAAGGAGTTCGGAGTCCCGAATGAGATCGGGGACATAACAAGGAGTCTCGAAATGGTCGAGACGTAAAGATCGATATATTGGACGACTATATTCGGAGTTCGGAAAGGTTCCGAGTGATTCGGGTATTTATCGGAGTACCGGAGAGTTACGGGAATTCGCCGGGGAGAAGTATTGGGCCTTATTGGGCCATACGGGAAAGAGAGAGGGGCTGCCTAGGGCAGGCCGCGCGCCCCCCATGGCCTAGTCCGAATTGGACTAGGGGGAGGGGCCGCACCCCCTCCTTCCTTCCCTTCTCTCTTCCCCTTCCTTGTCTCCTACTCCTACTACATGGAAGGACTCCTAGTTGGACTAGGAAAGAGGGAATCCTACTCCCGGTGGGAGTAGGACTCCCCTAGGACGCGCCATAGAGAGGGCCGGCCCTCCCCTCCTCCACTCCTTTATATACGGGAGCAGGGGGCACCCCATGGACACACAAGTTGATCTACGGATCGTTCCTTAGCCGTGTGCGGTGCCCCCCTCCACCATATTCCACCTCGGTCATATCGTCGCGGAGTTTAGGCGAAGCCCTGCGCCGGTAGAACATCATCATCGTCACCACGCCGTCGTGCTGACGGAACTCATCCCCGATGCTTAGCTGGATTGGAGCCCGGGGAACATCATCGAGCTGAACTTGTGCTGAACACGGAGGTGCCGTACGTTCGGTGCTTGGATCGGTCGATTCGTGAAGACGTACGACTACATCAACCACGTTGTCATAATGCTTCCGCTTAACGGTCTACGAGGGTACGTAGACAACACTCTACCCTCTCGTTGCTATGCCATCATCATGATCTTGCGTGTGCGTAGGATTTTTTTTTTGAAATTACTACGTTCCCCAACAGTGGCATCCGAGCCTAGGTTTTATGCGTTGATGTTATATGCACGAGTAGAACACAAGTGAGTTGTGGGCGATACAAGTCATACGGCTTACCAGCATGTCATACTTTGGTTCAGCGGTATTGTTGGATGAAGCGGCCCGGACCGACATTAGGCGTACGCTTACGCGAGACTGGTTTTACCGTCGTGTTTTGCACACAGGTGACTAGCGGGTGTCAGTTTCTCCAACTTTAGTTGAACCGAGTGTGGCTACGCCCGGTCCTTGAGAAGGTTAAAACAGCGCCAACTTGACGAACTATCGTTGTGGTTTTGATGCGTAGGTAAGAACGGTTCTTGCTCAGCCCGTAGTAGCCACGTAAAACTTGCAACAACAAAGTAGAGGACGTCTAACTTGTTTTTGCAGGGCATGTTGTGATGTGATATGGTCAAGCCGTGATGAGATATAAGTTGTTGTATGAGATGATCATGTTTTGTTGAAGTTATCGGCAACTGGCAGAAGCTCTATGGTTGTCTCTTTGTTTCATAAGATGCAAGTGCCAAATAATTGCTCTACTTTATCGCTGTGTGATAGCAATAGTTGCAAGAGCAATAGTTGGCGAGACGACCATGTGACGACACATTGATATAGATCAAGATGATGAAGATCATGGTGTCGTGCCGGTGATGATAGAGATCATGACAATACTTTGGAGATGGAGATCAAAGGCGCAAGATGATCATGGCCATATCATGTCACATATTTTGATTGCATATGATGTTTATCTGTTATACATCTTATTCTGTTTTGTTTGACGGTAGCATTATAAGATGATCTCTCACTAATTATCAAGAAGTGTTCTCCCTGAGTATGCACCATTGCCAAAGTTCGTCGTGCCCAGACACCACGTGATGATCGGGTGTGATAAGCTCTATGTCCATCTACAACGGGTGCAAGCCAGTTTTGCACACGCGGAATACTCAGGTTAAACTTGACGAGCCTAGCATATGCAGATATGGCCTCGGAACACGGAGACCGAAAGGTCGAGCGTGAATCATATAGTAGATATGATCAACTTAATGATGTTCACCATTGAAAGCTACTCCATTTCACGTGATGATCGGTTATGGTTTAGTTGATTTGGATCACGTGATCACTTAGAGGATTAGAGGGATGTCTTTCTAAGTGGGAGTTCTTAAGTAATATGATTAATTGAACTTAAATTTATCATGAACTTAGTCCTGGTAGTATTTTGCAAATTATGTTGTAGATCAATAGCTTGCGTTGTTTCTTTCATATGTTTATTTTGATATGTTCCTAGAAAAAATTGTGTTGAAAAATGTTAGTAGCAATGATGCGGATTGGATCCGTGATCTGAGGTTTATCCTCATTGCTGCGCAGAAGAATTATGTCCTTGATGCACCGCTAGGTGACAAACCTATTGCAGGAGCAGATGCAGACGTTATGAACGTTTGGCTAGCTCAATATGATGACTACTTGATAGTTTAGTGCACCATGCTTAACGGCTTAGAATCGGGACTTCAAGACGTTTTGAACGTCATGGACCATATGAGATGTTCCAGGAATTGAAGTTAATATTTCAAGCAAATACCCGAGTTGAGAGATATGAAGTCTCCAACAAGTTCTATTGCTAAAAGATGGAGGAGAATCGCTCAACTAGTGAGCATGTGCTCAGATTGTCTGGGTACTACAATCGCTTGAATCAAGTGGGAGTTAATCTTCCAGATAAGATAGTGATTGACAGAGTTCTCTAGTCACACTAAGTTAGTAGAACTTTGTGATGAACTATAGTATGCAAGGGATGACGAAAACGATTCCCGAGCTCTTCGTGATGTTGAAATCGACGAAGGTAGAAATCAAGAAAGAGCATCAAGTGTTGATGATTGACAAGACCACTAGTTTCAAGAAAAGGGCAAAGGAAAAGAAAGGGAAACTTCGAGTAGAATGGCAAACAAGTTGTCACTCCCGTGAAGAAGACCAAAGCTGGACCAAAGCCTGAAACTAAGTGTTAACACTGCAAAGGAAATGGTCACTGGAAGCGGAAATGCCCTGAATATTTGGTGGATAAGAAGGATGGCAAAGTGAACAAGAGTATATTTGATATACAGGTTATTGATATGTACTTTACTAGTGTTTATAGCAACCCCTCAGTATTTGGTACTAGTTCAGTTGCTAAGAGTAGTAACTCAAAACGGGAGTTGCAGAATAAACAGAAACTAGTTAAGGATGAAGTGACGATGTGTGTTGAAAGTAGTTTCAAGATTGATATGATCATCATCGCACACTCCCTATACTTTCGGGATTAGTGTTGAACCTAAATAAATGTTATTTGGTGTTTGTGTTGAGCATGAATATGATTTGATCGTGTTTATTGTAATACGGTTATTCATTTAAGTAAGAGAATAAACTGTTGTTCTGTTTACAGGAATAAAACCTTATATGGTTACACACCCAATGAAAATAGTTCATTGAATCTCGATTGTAGTGATACACATATTCATAATATTGAAACCAAAAGATGCAAAGTTAATAATGATAGTGCAACTTATTTGTGGCACTGCCGTTTAGGTCATATTGGTGTAAAGCGCATGAAGAAACTCCATGCTCATGGGATTTTAGAATCACTTGATTTTGAATCACTTGATGCTTGAGAACCATGCCTCATGGGCAAGATGACTAAGACTCCGTTCTCCGGAACAGTGGAGCGAGCAACTAACTTATTGGAAATAATACATACCGATGTATGCGATCCAATGAGTGTTGATGCTCGTGGCGGGTATCGTTATTTTCTGACCTTCGCAAGATGAATTGAGCAGATATGAGTATATCTACTTGATGAAACATAAGTCTAAAATAATTGAAAGGTTCAAAGAATTTAAGAGTGAAGTGGAAAAATCATCGTAACAAGAAAATAAAGTTTCTACGATCTGATCGCGGAGACGAATATTTGAGTTACGAGTTTGGTCTTCAATTAAAACAATGTGGAATAGTTTCACAGCTCACGCCACCTGGAACACCACAATGTTATGGTGTGTCCGAACGTCGTAACTGCACTTTATTGGATATGGTGCGATCTATGATGTCTCTTATCGGTTTTACCACTATCGTTTTGGGGTTGTGCATTAGAAACAGCTGCATTCACATTTAAAAGGGCACCATCTAAATCCGTTGAGACGACGTCGTATGAACTATGGTTTAGCAGTAAACATAAGCTGACGTTTTTTAAAGTTTGGAGTTAAGATGCTTATATGAAAAAGTTTCAACCTGATAAGCTCGAACCCAAACGGAGAAGTGCGTCTTTATAGAATACCCAAAGGAAACTGTTGGGTACTCCTTCTATCACAAATCCAAAGGCAAAACATTCGTTGCTAAGAATGGATCCTTTCTAGAGAAGGAGTTTCTCTTGAAAGAAGTGAGTGGGAGGAAAGTAGAACTTGATGAGGTAATTGTACCTGCTCCCTTATTTGAAAGTAGTTCATCACGGAAATTTGTTCTTATGACTACTACACCAATTAGTGAGGAAGTTAATGATGATGATCATGAAACTTCAGATTAAGTTACTATAGAACCTCGTAGGTCTTCCAGAGCAAGATCTGCACCAGAGTGATACGGTAATCCTGTTCTGAAAGTTATGTTACTAGACCATGATGAACCTACAAACTATGAAGAAGCGATGGTGAGCCCAGATTCCGCAAAATGGCTTGAGGCCATGAGATCTGAGATAAGATCCATGTATGAAAACAAAGTATGGACTTTGATTGACTTGCCCAATGATCGGCGAGACATTGAGATTAAATGGATCTTCAAGAGAAAGACGTACGCTGATAGTGTTACTATCTACAAAGCTAGAATTGTTGCAAAAGGTTTTCAACAAGTTCAAGGTGTTGACTACGATGAGAGTTTTTCACTCGTATCTATGCTTAAGTCTGTCTGAATCATGTTAGCAATTGCCACATTTTATGAAATCTGGCAAATGGATGTCAAAACTGCATTCCTTAATGGATTTTTTAAAGAAGAGTTGTATATGATGCAACCAGAAGGTTTTGTCGATCCAAAAGGTGCTAACAAAATGTGCAAGCTCCAACGATCCATCAATGGACTGGTGCAAGCATCTCGGAGTTGGAATATACGCTTTGATAAGTTGATCAAAGCATATAGTTTTAATACAGACTTGCGGTGAAGCCTGTATTTACAAGAAAGTGAGTGGGAGCACTACAACATTTCTGATAAGTATATGTGAATGACATATTGTTGATCGAAAATAATGTAGAATTTTTTTGGAAAGCATAAAGGAGTGTTTGAAAGGAGTTTTTCAAAGAAAGACCTTGGTGAAGCTGCTTACACATTGAGAATCAAGATCTATAGAGATAGATCAAGACGCTTGATAAGATTTTTCAATGAGTACATACCTTGACAAGATTTTGAAGTAGTTCAAAATGGAACAGTCAAAGAAAGAGTTCTTACCTGTGTTGCAAGGTGTGAAGTTGAGTAAGACTCAAAACCCGACCATGGTAGAAAATAGAAAAGAATGAACAGTCATTCCCTATGCCTCAGTCATAGGTTCTATAAAGTATGTTATGCTGTGTACTAGACATATTGTATACCTTGCTCTGAGTTTGGCAAAGGAATACAATTTTGATCTAAAAGTAGATCACTAGAACAGCGGTCAAGAATATCCTTAGTGAGGACTAAGGAGATGTTTCTCGATTATGGAGGTGATAAAAGAGCCAGTCGTAAAAAGTTACAATGATGCAAGCTTTTACACCAATCCAGATGACTCTAAGTCTCAATCTGGATACATATTGAAAGTGGGAGCAATTAGCTAGAGTAGCTCTGTGCAGAGCATTGTGGACATAGAATATTTGCAAAATACATACGGCTCTGAATGTGACAGACCCGTTGACTAAACTTCTCTCATGAGCAAAACATGATCATTACCTTAGTACTCTTTGGGTGTTAATCACATAGCCATGTGAACTAGATTATTGACTCTAGTAAACCCTTTGGGCATTGATCACATGATGATGTGAACTATGGGTATTAATCACATACAGATGTGAATATTGGTGTTAAATCACATGGTGATGTGAACTAGATTATTGACTCTAGTGCAAGTGGGAGACTGAAGAAAATATGCCCTAGAGGCAATAATAAAGTTATTATTTATTTCCTTATTTCATGATAAATGTTTATTATTCATGCTAGAATTGTATTAACCGGAAACATAATAGATGTGTGAATACATAGACAAACATAGTGTCACTAGTATGCCTCTACTTGACTAGCTCGTGAATCAAAGATGGTTGAGTTTCCTAGCCATGGACAAAAGAGTTGTCATTTGATTAACGGGATCACATCATTAGGAGAATGATGTGATTGACTTGACCCATTCCGTTAGCTTAGCACACGATCGTTTAGTATGTTGCTACTGCTTTCTTCATGACTTATACATGTTCCCGTTTACCAGAGGAACACTTTATGTGCTACCAAACGTCACAACGTAACTGGGTGATTATAAAGGTGCTCTACAGGTGTCTCCGAAGGTACATGTTGGGATGGCGTATTTCGAGATTAGGTTTTGTCACTCCGATTGTCGGAGAGGTATCTCTGGGCCCTCTCGGTAATACACATCACTTAAAGCCTTGCAAGCATTGCAACTAATGAGTTAGTTGTGGGATGATGTATTACGGAATGAGTAAAGAGACTTGCCGATAACGAGATTGAACTAGGTATTGGATACCGACGATCGAATCTCGGGCAAGCAACATACCGATGACAAAGGGAACAACGTATGTTGTTATGCGGTTTGACCGATAAAGATCTTCGTAGAATATGTAGGAACCAATATGAACATCCAGGTTCCACTATCGGTTATTGACCGAGAATAGTTCTAGGTCATGTCTACATAGTTCTCGAACCCGTAGGGTCCGCACGCTTAACGTTATGATGAAAGTTTTATTATGAGTTTATAAGTTTTGATGTACCGAAGGAGTTTGGAGTCCCGAATGAGATCGGGGACATGACGAGGAGTCTCGAAATGGTCGAGACGTAAAGATCGATATATTGAACGACTATATTCGGAGTTCGGAAAGGTTCCGAGTGATTCGGGTATTTATCGGAGTACCGGAGAGTTACGGGAATTCGCCGGGGAGAAGTATTGTGCCTTATTGGGCCATACGGGAAAGAGAGAGGGGCTGCCTAGGGCAGGCCCCCCCCCCATGGCCTAGTCCGAATTGGACAAGGGGGAGGGGCCGCGCCCCCTCCTTCCTTCCCTTCTCTCTTCCCCTTCCTTGTCTCCTACTCCTACTACAAGGAAGGACTCCTAGTTGGACTAGGAAAGAGGGAATCCTACTCCTGGTGGGAGTAGGACTCCCCTAGGGCGCGCCATAGAGAGGGCCGGCCCTCCCCTCCTCCACTCCTTTATATACGGGGGCAGGGGGCACCCCATGGACACACAAGTTGATCTACGGATCGTTCCTTAGCCGTGTGCGGTGCCCCCCTCCACCATATTCCACCTCGGTCATATCGTCGCGGAGTTTAGGCAAAGCCCTGCGCCGGTAGAACATCATCATCGTCACCACGCCGTCGTGCTGACGGAACTCATCCCCGACGCTTAGCTGGATTGGAGCCCGGGGAACGTCATCGAGCTGAACGTGTGCTGAACACGGAGGTGCCGTACGTTCGGTGCTTGGATCGGTCGATTCGTGAAGACGTACGACTACATCAATCATGTTGTCATAATGCTTCCGCTTAACGGTCTACGAGGGTACGTAGACAACACTCTCCCCTCTCGTTGCTATGCCATCACCATGATCTTGCGTGTGCGTAGGATTTTTTTTTCAAATTACTACGTTCCCCAACAGTGGCATCCGAGCCAGGGACGGTCCTGAGATTTCGGGGGCCCAGGGCGAAAGTAGAACAGAGGGCCCCCTAATATAGACATCGAATCGAAATATATAGTATGTTTTGTCCCTTCATTTCGCTATCTAGATTATTTCAAATTCTTATATCACAAATATTCATAATGAAAAATGTTTTTATAAATGCTACTAAATCGATAAATTAAATATGGGCTCATGATCACTCACATAATTTCAAATGTGTCGACTTGGGCAGCATATCTTCCATAGGACCTTCATCCTCTTGATTAACAATAGTTTGCTTTTCCACAACAAATACCACCGCCTCATTCAGATCACTTGAATCGCTCATATTCCTCTTGAAAACTAGCGGATCATATATGCAATTTGATCAACTCATCTCTATATATGACGTAAGCAATTGGTACATGTAAACCACCAATTATAACATCCAACTCGCAAACAACAACGCCTGATAATGCCCTTTCACACCAATAGAAAAGCAATATTAATAGTACTATTTATAAACTTGTATCAGTTTCTATAGGGAAAAAAAATGCTACGGCATAGGCTACCTCATCTGGCGTACATGAGGATGGGGGATGTGGCGAGGTTGGCTAGGCGCCGCTGCGCCGATCGGCGTCGTGGCCTCACTGGGCGATGAGGACGAGGTACAGGCACACAGCCGGCAACCACGCAGATGATTAATTGACCAGACTGTAGGAGATGAGGAGGAAATTGACACCCGGCAATAGCGTCGTGCCTGCGCCGCCGCATTCGTTTGCTTGAATCGTGATGGTGCTGAATCGCCGATCAGCCGATCCGCCGCTAACTCCTCGATCCGTTCGTTGTGCGTGGATATGCATTATTATTTTCCTTTTGAGGGACGTTTTATTTTTTGAGCTGATCCTTTTGAGGGACGTGTATATGCGTTACTAACAACCCTGCTAATTACTACTTGGGCAAGGCCCACTCGTTTCCTAAGCTGTGAAGAGTACGCTGCCACGCTGGAGAAGGAAGGTGTGTGCGCCCCTGGAGTTTCGCCCCTAATTACAGACTTCCCAGAATTCCCCGACGGATACCTGCGTACCTGGGCGGGGGCCCCTCGAGTTTGGGGGCCCGGGGCGGCCGCCCCCCTGCCCCTCCCTAGGGCCGGCCCTGATCCGAGCCTAGGTTTTATGCGTTGATGTTATATGCACGAGTAGAACACAAGTGAGTTATGGGCGATACAAGTCATACTGCTTACCAGCATGTCATACTTTGGTTCGGCGGTATTGTTGGATGAAGCGGCCCGGACCGACATTACGCGTACGCTTACGCGAGACTGGTTTTACCGCCGTGTTTTGCACACAGGTGACTAGCGGGTGTCATTTTCTCCAACTTTAGTTGAACCGAGTGTGGCTACGCCCGGTCCTTGAGAAGGTTAAAACAGCGCCAACTTGACGAACTATCGTTGTGGTTTTGATGCGTAGGTAAGAACGGTTCTTGCTCAGCCCATAGTAGCTGCAAGTGTTGCCCCTTCCTCCCCAAGGGCAAGGTGAAGGAAGGTGCATGTGTGGTTCTTCTGCAGCTCGCAGCGAGGATTGCTGTGTCCAACCTGCACAAGAATGCCAAGAAGTCCTTCTCGGAGACGTAAGCCACGACGCATGTTTCTGCCATGATTTCCTTTGGTTGGATTTCGTGGATTTAGGTGTTGAAAAATTATGGGTTGTGGATGAAGGATTAAGGACATGTACCCGCACTACAACAAGAGATCTGGGCTGCTTCTTTGTGGCTTCTAAACTTGAAATGTTTGTTTGAAAGTTAGTTTAGTTTTTTGTTGTGGATTCATAGCTTCTCACTGTACCATCCTTTTAGACCTTTAGATTTCCAAAGAAACAAAATGAAGATATAGTGGTATGGTCTCGATAGTACAACTTAAAGCCTTCCATGCTTTATATTTTCTTTGAAATTTGCTCTTGAAGAATCATGTATCTATGTTAGATCCAGTGAGAAAAGGCGGCTTCCAAGCAGAGGATGCGGGAGTGTTGGACACATTTGGTTTTCGACTTGGGTGTCTAAATATTCTCACAATACTTGGCTCTCTCTCGACCTTTGCGCCATTGGCGCAACGAGTCATCTAGTCTACATAAAGCATGGAAGGTATCCTCCTCACGTCCACAAATCGGGCAAGTTCCTGATAGCTATAGCGTCCGTTTATGTTTGTTTTGCCAGGTAGGGAGAGAATTATTTGCAACACGCTAAGCAAAGTTCAACATGTACGATGGCCGTCCGGAGCATTGCTTGATGATTCTCCAGTAGGCGGTACGAGGCTCTTCCATATAATTTTTCAACATGTACGGTGCCCGTCCGGAGCATTGCTTTATGATTCTTCAATCAGTATACATGTTTCCTCAAAAGCCATAGTGAATGCCGACTAAACTGTAAAATCAACCTTTTTTGTTGGTCCCCAAGCAAGCACATCATGGCCTAGCCTTGGTGAAGCTCTTATTTTTAGGATTTCATCTACATCACAAGGAAGAAAAGCTTCTTTTAGCAGATTTGCATTCCAGGAGCCATTTTCTCTTAAAAGTTGGGAGACCATCTGTATATGCATGTGCCTTGCACTGAAATTGGCCTATATGAGAAAGGCCTAGGGATCCAAGCATCTCTCCATATTCGAATACTCCGTCCATTTCCCAACTCTCCATATCAGACCTTATTTAAGCAGATCTGTGCATCCAATTTTTTGCATCAATTATATCCAGCAATTTACTTGATATTCTAAGTTGCTCTTATTTCCAGTTGCAAAGGGATACTAATATGATGACACGAAATACTCATGAGGCAAAGTGCGTTTCTTTTTTTTTTATCCATTCACAATAAAGCAAGGTGCATCTCTCCGATTTTTTTATCCGTTCACCCGTATTATTATTTTTGAATTTTTTTGAGATTTTTTACCATCGGATGTTGTACTAATTTATATCTGGTGGATAGATGAATGTAGGCTTTGGGCCGGCCTATTTCTCCGATTTTCTGGTCCTCAGCGGTATTATTATTTTTAATTTTTTAAAGATTTGTTAATATCCAAGGTGATACTAATTTTTACATGTGATGGATAGATCAATGTAGACTATGGGACGGACCATACACGCTGCACAACTCCTGGGCCTCTTACCGTGTGCTCCAGAAGATGTGCCCTGCCACCGGTGCACACACTTTGCCAAAATTAAAAAAGAAATGCCTGGACTAGTACATTGTGTTGGTACGCCCTAGACACCTTAGTTAGCTTTTTAGTTTGCCATAAACAAGGTAGTTTATGTAATGAACTAGTAGCTAAATACCTGTGTGTTGCTACGAGATCAAACAATATTTGAACAGTAGTGGCATGCGACCTATCATTCTCGAAGACGTGGTTGGAGGTCTCGACCATCAGCGCTCGGTCGTCCTCGAGCGCACGACCGTCCACCTCGTCCTCCATCGTATGTTGTCCTTGTCCGCGAACGTTTGGGCAGCCGTCACCGTGTGGACGTTCTTCAGAGCATGGTCATTATTCATCTTGACGAATGCTTGGTCGCCCATTTTGTGAATGCATGTCGACGTCATCGATGTTGGAAAGTATTGGTCGGTCATGTCGCTGACAGCCTGCTGGCCATGGCCAATGTAAGCGAGAGCCTGCTGGCCGCCTACAAGCATTCCCAAATTGATTCAACATGATTAACCTGCCTAATTAATTAATTACAATCAAAATTAATATTTTCTGAATTATCCGCATACCTAATTAACCGCCTGCGTACTTCTAACAATCTACAGGCATACTTAACTGCCTGTCTAATTAACTATTGATTTTCAAATTGATTCAGTGCAAAAAAATACCTATTTAAAAGGACCTAATTAATTGCATGTGTAATTAACCGTGGGGATAATTAACTGTATTAATGTCATAGATTTCGAAATTTGTTTGGCGCTCAATTTCTGTATTGTTTTCGCATCAGTGGTTGCGTCTCAAGGACTAAGCACACGTTCCCCTTTAATAGTAGACTTGAACAATATCGTGTGTTGCAATGAGATATAAATCTTCTAGTACATTGCCTTGTAATTTATCTGTCTTTAATAATGTGATTATGGAAATATATGATCATCAAATTCTACACGCAAAACGTTGTAGCATCAGGTTGCAGTTCTCTCGTCGTTGAAGCACAGTATCGCCGGTCCTGACATACAGCGCCGCCAGTTGCAACTCCCGCATGCTCGTGATTGCAGCCTCGCCGGCGACAGGCCTCACCAATTGCAGCTTGGCCGGTTGTAGCATCACCAACGGTTGCAGCTATGGCGAACATGGTTGTAGCTTTTGCGGTGCAGGGTTGTAGCATTTGTCGTCGACGGTGCCGCCGGTTCCAGCTTCCGCGTGAATGGTTGTAGCATTGACTAGAACCGTTTGTAGCTCCTGCGACACACGGTTGTAACATTCGTCAACGACGATGTCGTCGGCTGCAGCTCCAGCAAACATGGTTGCCGCTCTGGCGAACGTGGTTGTAGCTTCTGCAGTACACGGTTGTAGCATTCACCAACGATGCGTCACTGGTTACAGCTCCGGTGTACACGAGTTGTAGCATCATTGTGAATTGGTTGTAGTTTCTGCAGTGCGTGGTTGCAACATTTGACAGCGACACCGTCAACGACACATTTATGCGGCTCGAACTCCCTCGTAGCTGTTGACTATTGTGATTATTATGAAAGCTACGATAGCGTAGGATATTATTCTGCCTTGGATTGTACTTCAAGATGATCATGTATTCCTATATATATGCCCATGAGACTCAAGCTATACATCAAACTATTCCACTCCTTTCTCTCCTTTCCAACATGGTATCAGTTTCCGGGTTCTAAACCCTAGCAGCCGCTGCTTCCGCACCCGCGCGCCGCCCCTGGGGCGGTCGGCCTCCATGACCGCCGCCGGGGGCTGCACCGCCCGTACCTAGGGTTCGTTCGCCGGTCGAGTTGACCGGCTGCCCTAGAGAGTCTTTTCCCCGAGCCATTGCTTCGGAGTTTTCTCTCTCCCGTCGGTCATCTTGATCGGCGGTTTCTTTTTGTTTTCCGATTTAATCTTGATCGGTTTGCGTCGCCCACCGCCGCCGTCGACCCCGTGCACCTCTACTCCAATCCCGGCGCGATCGTCCGCGCGTCTGCCCGCCGATCGCCCCGACCCGACGGCCTAGCGTCATGTGGCGGCCCTTCACCGCCGATGTTCGCACGCCGGCGCGCCCGTCGATTTACACCGGCCGCCACCTCCCAGCTTCGACCGGGACTCCTGCATCACCCCGATCTGGCGGCCTCGCGCCATGCGGCGGCCAATCATAGCCGCCCTGCCGCCAGCCATCGTCGGCTTCATATCCGACCCCGCCACCACCCCGTCTCCACTGAGCGGCGTCCCCGACCTCGCGCGCGGTCGGATTGATCACCCGCCCGCCGCCGCGATCCGCCTCATCTACGCCGCGCGACCGATCTGGCCCATCGGCTGCGCGCGCCTCCGCAAGCCCCATGAAGAGCATCGCCGAGTTTAGTGTGCCCCTCCACCGATCGAGCAACGGGCTGCCGCTGCGTCGCCCCTTCAGGCTGCAGCGCCACCGCCCCGTGGTTCTTCCCCCGGCTACACCGACCCGCGTCACCGCTGCGTCGCCCCTTCGGGCCATAGTGCCGCGGCCCGCGGTCCACCGCCGCCACGGGGCCGTCCACTCCAGGCCGTCCCCATGGCTGCACCGACCCTCGCACCGCAGCTGCATCGCCCCGTCAGGCCGTAGCGAGCGTGTCACGCGGTCCATGCCGCCGTCCTGAGGCCGTCCCAGCAGTTGCACCGACCCGCGCTCCTTCGCCACGCCGCCCCTTCCGGCTGTCGCGCCGCAGCCCGTGGTTCCTGCCGCCGCCCCGAGGTCTTCCCGTTGTCGCCCCGACCCGCCCGCCGCCGCTGCGTCGCCCCTTCGGGCAATAGCACCGCGGGCCGCGGTTCACCGCCGTTGCTGCGCGTCGACTTTTCGTGGTATGTGCCGCGCCGCCTCCCTTGGCGCGGGAACGCCACTGTCCGCGCTGGTCTTCATCATGCTGTCGGGTTCTTCGCCTTCTTCGAGCATCGCCGCCGCGCTCCTAACCTAGCCGCCGCCGCCGTCGCCGATCTTCTTCGGCCACCGCCGCCGCTACCCCTGTAGCCGCCGCAGCCGCCCGTCCACCCTCTTCATCTTCGTCCAACACCAGCCCGTCGCCAGCGTCGCCATCATCTACCCCGGCCACTTCATCTACTCCGACAACCGCGGGCGACATTGGCCCCGTGCCGATTGGCGCCGCAACCGTCGTAGAGTCCTTCTCTGCTGGCCTCTCCAACTTCTTTGACATGGCATACAGCTCGTGCAGGTCCCAGTCTACGCATGCCCGGTGCTGGCAACACCGCCGCGTGCCTTCGTCCACGACGTGTCCCCAGGTCTGGCAAGCCTGGTGCGGCGCTTCGTCAACTTCATCTTCGTTCGTCTACGCATGCCCGGTGCTGGAAACACCACCGCGTGCCTTCGTCTACTATGTGTCCCCAGGGCTGGCAACCCTGGCGCGATGCGTCGTCAACATCATCTACTTCCTGGCGCACCACTACTTCGACACCACTGCGCCCACGACTAACTCGGCGCCTCCTTGCGCCCGCGGCTCCACGTCGACTTCCTCGACACCGACTACCCCGACTCGACATCGACCACGACATTCTTCGCACGGGTACCTTGACTACGGCTCGACCACCCACGCTCTCAGCTACATCGACAAACGGCACAAAGGGCTACCGCCTGCTTGAGCAACCTCATTGGTTTCCACTCCAGCCACGACTCTGTGATGCATCGACCGTTACGACTGGGGGGGGGGGTGTCCGTCGGCTTGCCTTCGGATTCTTCTCCAGTCTCACCGTCTACGTCGCTACCGTTGTGACTGCGGGGGATGTTGAGTATCGTGATTATTAGGAAAGCTAGGATAGCGTAGGATATTATTCTACCTTGCCTTATACTCCAAGATGATCTTGTACTCCTATATATATGCCCATAAGGCTCAAGCAATACATCAAACTATTCCACCAACCCTCTCTCTCCTTTCCAACAGTAGCACCGGTAGCTTGCGTCATCTCTGCCCCGCGGGGGCGCCCCAAGCAGCAAGCCCTCGTCATGCCGGGTCGCCATAGTTCGGCAGCACGGAGCGGGTGAATGCAGCAGCAACGCCGCCCCCCTGCGCTCGACAGGCCGCCGGTGGTGAGATAAAAAGGGAAGACAAGGTACGACGGAGAACGAGAAAAGCACCAGGACAGCGCACGGGGAGCAGCCTGTCGTGGCTAGAACAAGGCAACAGTTGTTTTTAGATGAGAAAAATGAGAGGTGGAGAACGATTGGTGGAGGATAAGAGAAATAACTACTCCCTCCGTCCAGGTTTATTAGGCCTCTTAGCAACATAAGTATGTCCCTTTTTATAAGGCATCCCTTTGGAAAGGTGCATGCATGCAACCATTTCATTGGTTGCATTAAAAGCCATTGTTGTTGGTGCCATGGCTGAGAAATTAATACACTTCATGCGTGTTTTTTCATTGGCTGCATGCATGTGAAAGAGTGCATTGGGAGTGAAATGAAAGAATTAATTTTAGCAAATTACTAGGTGTCTTGGTCTAAGAGAAGTTGTCTTTAGGCCTAATCAACCCGGACGGAGGTAGTAAAAAAAAGACAGGCTGCAGAGCGCACAATTTCGTCTGCTCGAGTGGTGTCAGTTCTAGCGGCCCGAGGTTTCCGCCGGCCCTCCGGAAGCAAACGTTTTCCTAACTAGATGATAACCCGCGTGTTGTTGCGGGATATTTGCTCAGTCTTTTGGAGGCATGTATATAATAATGAAAGATGGCAATGACGGAACTTGAAAAAAAAAGGGAATAAAACCAGGCAAGGAATTGCTCGAATAAAGTTCAATGATGAATTTAAACTTTTAGCATTTAAATGGTATAACTAAATTTTACACATAGAAAATTGGGAGCTCCCAAAATACAGTTACAACATTTTGGCTCTAATATTTTCTTACAAAAATATGCAACAAAAATGGTTAAACCAATCTGATAGTTTCACACCGAAAATTAATGTACACACATACAACATGGGTGAAAGTACAATATATTCAATGGAAAGAAGTAACGAAAAGTTGCATAGTTGAACAGTTTCTGAAGTAGCCGTGGATTCATTCCCATGTATGCAAATATTTGTTGGTTGCGCCGAAGAGATAAACAATCAGCTTAATACTCAAAGAACCTACCTGCAAGTATATATATGAGACAAAAAGAATTATATTAGCATTGCAAGTATATTTTTTTAGAAAAGGTGCATTGCAAGTATATACAGTCCAAAAACGCTGAAAATGAATGTACACACAGACACACTTAGTTAAAGCATCAGCTTAGTAGTCAAAGAGCCTACCTGCAAGAATATATATGAGATAAAAAGAATTGAAAACAACTTCAAGATGGAGATGAGATAGACCATCATTAAGAGTAGTGCTCCCAGTCCTGAAACAAATTTAATTGCGTGTAAGTATATATCTACTTTTCTATCCATCTCTTGTGGTGGAAATATATTCTACTGAATCCAAAAATTGCTTACCATTGTCACCAGCATGAATAAAGTAGGGGTGCACTCACCTGTCCATACAACACAGTTCTAGAAAAACGACAAAGAAAATCTGTAGCCTCTTCTTACCCCAATTCCCCAATAATTTCTTCATTTATCAGGTCGAGCATGGCCAGGAACTCGTCATCCACCCTTTTCAGCTCCTGGTCCATCTGTATGTGATCTTGGTTGTCATTGTCAATGGTGCTGGTGAGGCCGTCAGAGGGCGGCCACATGCGCTGCTTCTCTATTACGGTAAAGCCGGCTGATGATTCGTCGGCCGCTGAGTCGTAGGAGTTGATCCCCCGCCTACGTTGTCTGCAGCCTGCTGGGAGCGGCATGCATCAGTTAGTGGCAGTAGTAGGTTATCCTAGTGCGAGAAGCTTGCGGTGGAGGTGACGGTGAGCAGGGCTGAGGGCGCGGTGCCGGCGAGCAGGATGAGGATGCCGCGTTGCTCGCCCACAAGATGGACCTGGAGGTATCGCTGCTCGTGGTGCCAGTGTCCCCGATGGCTCAGAGAGACGCTGACGATGACTATGAGGGAGGAAGAAAGAGCACCGCAGTGGAGCAGGGAGGTTGTGAAAGTCGCCGTTGCCGCTGGATCGGAGGTAGGCTATGGAAGGATTTATAGGGATGAAGCCAAGGGAGATGAACCGAGGGGCTTCGTTGGGGAGGCCTGCGTGTGTTACCATGCACGAAGAAGGAGAAGATACAGTAGTGGGATTTAATGGCGAGTAAAGAAGGTGAAGAGGGAGAGGAAAATCAAGGTTCGTTTGTATGGAGAATCCTCGAGGAAAAAAAGAACGATGCCATGCGTGAAGACAAACGTTGCTCTGCCGTTGAATCCTTTTGTTCGGTATATGCTCACTTTTCTCTCGTAATAATGGAACGCCGGAAGGTGAGGACGTGGCATGCGTTATGCATGTGCAAAATTGCTGATCTGAATGGACCGGTGACATGATGGTTGCATGTTAAGAGAGCGTTGACATGGCATCATGCTGATGTGGACAATGCGCATGTAGATTGAATTGCTATAGTATGGAGCAACTTTTTAAGAATAGTATATATAATAAGCAAAGAGGATTAAGGAATCAAAGAAAATAAGACAGATATAATGAAGACGTGAAGGAATATAAGGAAGGAATAAGAGCAACTCCAACGGGGCGACCCATTTCGTCTGCTGGCATCCGTATGGTATGGGTCGGCGCGGACACAAAAGTCGGCCCAACACGCCGACTCAATCGGACGCGCGTCCGCCTGCCGACCCATTCCTGGCCCAATTTGAGCCGGATTTGCATCGGCGCAGACATGAGACGGACGCGCGCGCGCCTACTCCTCTTTTCGGGCCCGCCGTTCGGTGGCAGCCACCACCATTTCCCCCCATTTTCCCCAAAAACCCTCCCGCCCGCGTGCCCTCCAGCCCCTCACCCGCCATGGACGACGACCTTGACCTCGACGCCGCCACCGGCCTCGCCTCCCTCGCCTCGTCTGGCAAAGGCAAGCCTTGCGCCCCTCGCAAGGCCGCCACGCCGAAGCCGAAGAAGGTGCTGACGCCCGAACAGCGGGCAAAGGAGTCGGCCCAGAAGAAGGAACCGAGACGCGGCGGACGCAAGGGATGAAGCCATCGCGGAGGCCGCCATCGCCGCCGCCGCGCAGCAGCATGTCACCAATGCCCGCGTCGCGGCGGCAACGAGGGAGGCGCTCTACATGATAGGGTTAAATCCTAGCAAGCACGGCATCGTCAACGCCGCCATGGCCGCCGCGGTCAGCACCGGCTCATCAACCTTCCCTTGGACGGTGCTGCTCGACTCGCCCCGCACGTCGACTTGCACCCCGGTGCCCGGCCTTCCACGTCTACCTGCGGGCCTCCCACCTCTCGAGGGAGTGCTCGCCCGAGGTGAGCGTGATCGCGCCTTCCACTCCCTCGCCCGCGCCCATCGACCTCATGCCACACCGGTGGCCGCTGGCTCGTCAGCCGGAGGCGCGAGGAAACGAGCGTGGCAGACGCCAACCGACCAGCTATCGGGCGCACGCAACCTGTTCGACGAAATGCCGGCCGCCGGCGACGACGACTACATGCAGAACATGATTACTAGTGCAGAACCGGGCTATAGCACCGGTTCGTAAGGCCCTTTAGTGTCGGTTCTGTAACCGACACTAAAGGGTGGGGACTAAAGCTCCCCCCCTTTTAGTATCGGTTCTGCACGAACTGCCGCTAAAGGGCCACCACGTGGCACGTGCCAGCACCGGGGGCGGGGAGCCCTTTAGTACCGGTTGGTAACACCAACCGGTACTAAAAGGTTTGGAGGGTTTTGGGTTCATGATTTATTTTTTCTTTAATTTTGTGTTTTCCATTTAATTCTTTTTCGTTTGCTGATATTTTACGATACTACATATTGTACACATTATGCATATATATAAATAGAATTTCTCATAAA
>NC_041389.1:15920477-15921732 GCF_002162155.2 Triticum dicoccoides | reverse complement strand
CTATTCTGCTAATATTAGCAGAATAACTATTCTGCACACCACTTCGGCACTGCACGCTCAACAGAAGCGCACTGCATCATTTTGACGACCAGCACTGCAATATAGACTAGTGAACTTCATGTCGAAAAAAATTGCACGCGGTGTTTTTTCGATACTGTTTTCGCTCTAATTTTTTAACCGTTTATCGGAATGAGGCGTGTAATATACCACTGAAAAGCTATGGATTAGGCACAACTTCGACATGTTGAACACTTTTCGAGATTCCACACGGTTTGTGAGCAGTTTTGAAAATAGTGCGGCGGATGACGAGTGGCAGCGAGCGTTTTTTTGCGTTTATTTCTAAACCGCTTGTCGGAATGAAGCAAATGATACGCCGTTGGATAGATATCGTCGAGGCGCATATTTTTTATATATAAATCTTTCTCTAATTCATTACGGTTTAAGAGCAGTTTCAAATTTACTAAATCGCGGAATTCTGTTTTTCAATTTTTTTCAAATTTTCGGTATTGTTTTCGCTCTAGTTTTTGAACCGTTTGTCGAAACGAAGCATGTAATACGTCGTTGGAAATCTATGGACAAGGCGCAACTATCATATGTAGGAATGATTTTGAGATTGCTTACAGTTTTAAGTTAATTTTGAAAATCGTGCGGCGGAGGACGAGTGGCAGCGGCCTTTTTTCTGAAATTTTTACAAACCGGTTGTCGAAATGATTCAAATGATATGCCGTTGGAAAGATATCGACGAGACGCAACTTTTTCATGTAGAACACACTCTCTAATTCCTTACGGTTTAAGAGTAGTTTTAAAATTAGCAAAAAGCGGACACTCTATTTTTTCGTGACACCAAAATCGTCGTCGGACAGAAAAACGCACTGCTTCAAACTGAAATCCGCACTGCAACAGACAGTCAAGTGAACTTCATGATTTCTTTTTGTCAAACATAAATTTTCTCGCACAAGTTTTTGTTGTCTTTTTTTCAACTTTTTTCCGAACGAGAGTGGCACTAGTGCAGAACCGGGCAATAGCACCGGTTCGTAAGGCCCTTTAGTGCCGGTTCCATAACCGGCACTAAAGTGTGGGCACTAAAGCCCCCCCCCCCCCCTCTTTAGTACCGGTTCAGCATGAACCGGTGGTAAAGGGCAACCACGTGGCACGAGCCAGCTCTGGGGGGCTGGTGCCCTTTAGTACCGGTTGGTAATACCAACCGGTACTATAAGGTTTGGGGGTTTTTTAGTTTTATGATTTATTTTTCATT
>NC_041389.1:15914559-15920037 GCF_002162155.2 Triticum dicoccoides | reverse complement strand
TTTTCCGAACGAGAGTGGCACTAGTGCAGAACCGGGCAATAGCACCGGTTCGTAAGGCCCTTTAGTGCCGGTTCCATAACCGGCACTAAAGTGTGGGCACTAAAGCCCCCCCCCCCCCTCTTTAGTACCGGTTCAGCATGAACCGGTGGTAAAGGGCAACCACGTGGCACGAGCCAGCTCTGGGGGGCTGGTGCCCTTTAGTACCGGTTGGTAATACCAACCGGTACTATAAGGTTTGGGGGTTTTTTAGTTTTATGATTTATTTTTCATTTAATTTTGTGTTTCCATTTTAATTCTTTTTCATTTGCTGGTATTTTATGATACTACACATTGTACACGTTATGCATATATATATATATATAGAATTTCTAGTAGAACCAATCATGCATATATATATCATCAATGTCTCACAAACCACCATATTAATTAATTCACGCATACACAAATGTATAGCTAGCTATATACATTCTCCTACATATGCATGTTGCCTTCGGAGCCAGTGGCATTGGCCTAATTGGTGCCTTCGGAGCATGATGACAATTGGAAGTGGTTTTCATTGGGGCGGTAGCGGGTAATAGTATTCTCCCTTCGGATTTATGACCTGGTCGAGCAAAAATCCCGCTATTTCCTCTTGAAGTGCTTCTACGCGCTCCGTTTCTAGGAGCTTCTCCCGCACCTCTCTGAACTGTTAAGAAGGAGATCAATATGCAAGTGTATTAGTTGTGTGACTAGATATCGATAATGGTGTAAAAATTGTGAATAGTGTTCTGACAACCGTACCCATTCCTGTCTTTGAGATCTGCTTCTTTCGGATGCCATCATGCGAATGTTCTCGCAAACGCAGAATGCACACAGATCAGTCCCCTGCGCCTGCTTTAGGGCCTTTACGAGAATGGAATTTGATCAGATAATAATTAATCAAGCATGATAATTAATTAAAGAGATAGCAGCTAGCTAGCCAGCTAGTACTACTTAATTACTTACCTTTGGTCGAAACCATTGAAGCTTTTTTTTCCATTCGCCATCCGTGACGCTGATGAACCTTGCCCAAGCCCTGCCCGCCGACAAAGAAAATGAATAAAGGGGTTATTAAATAGTTCATATCATGAAATGACGAACTAAATAGGCCGAGATATATAGTTAATAATGATTGAAATTACCTGTTGACTATCCCAAACAAGATGTTATAGTCAGTTTTTTCTTTGAGTAGTGAGTCCAGTATTTCAAGAACTCTAGCATGTTGTCCTCTACGTCCTTTTGATGATGTGGATTTATCCGCCATGTGTATTCATTAACGGTGTTTGGGTCAATGAACCCAATGCCATAGCGTCCACCTTTTCTCATTTCATACATCTTCATCCTGCATAATACCACAGAAAAGAATATAGTGAGGATAATTACAGGTAATGATTGATCAAAAGGATCACTACAGCTAGCTTGAGACTTAAATTACAGAAAGAAATCACTTACAGAGAATACTAACTGACGATAGATTTGTCGAGTGCGTCTTGATTGTATAACTGAAACAGTTCAGAATACTCAACGGACAGAGCTTTCTCATGGAAGTAAAGATCCTCCTTGACATTCACCGTGAGGGACAATCGATCTGAAATCTTGGTAATGTTCATGTACCATTGATGCAATTCATACATTCTCGTTGGGAGGTTCTTGACCTTATCTGGCTCGACCAAAGGTTGGCCCCGGACATATTTCTGTTTTATTTCATCCTCTCTAAGCACAGGCATGGGCTCGATCTCGAGGAGTGGTCCAACAGTGATTTTGAGAACTTCAGCCTGCATTATATGCTCCTCCGTTATTACCACATTGCTCACCTCAGGAACGTAAACTGTTTGCCCACACTAATATTGGGTGCGCGTATTGTCACGTGTTGTTGGCACAACAAGCAAGGGGATCGATTGCGCCGCCTGTTCTCCCAGTTGGGGAATGGTTTTCCCGCATTTTTTGACAACTGCTTCTTGTTTGCTCGACCCCGAGCTCGCCTCCTTACGTAGACGTGCTCGATTTAACTTCCTGATGTGGCGCTCATAGTCTGTGTCAACAGGCTTGGGAGCTGGTGGTTGAGCCATACGTATGAAGTGGTTAATCGTTTCCTGAGGCACTTTCTCCCTTGGCGGCGGTGGCGGTTTCGGTGCAAAATGGGATTCCACCTCGGCCTTCGATATGGCTGCGATTTCCTCCTTGGACCTGTCAAAAGCCCTCTGCGGAAGAGGCGTGAGGCTTGGACCATATTTATATCACTTGCCTCCGCCTGTACTTCTTGTACTACCTCGACTCGTACCGCTACGCACCATAGCTGCGGGGTGTCTCTTCTGCGATTGCTGAGGCGACGGAGATGGCTGACGGGGCTGAGTTGGAAGAGGAGGAGTGGCCGCCTGAAGCTGTGCGGACTTGGAGGAGGAGTGGCCTGAGGTTGTGCCGGACTTGGAGGAGGAGTGGACGTCTGACGTTCTGGCGGACTTGGAGGAGGAGGAGTGGCCTGACACTTTGCCGGACTTGGAGGAGGAGTGGCCTGACACTTTGCCGGACTTGGTGGACTTGCAGGAGCGGGAGACTGCTGACTCGGTCGCGGACTTCGATGAGGAGTCGGCTGACGCGGTGTCGGTGGCCTTCGAAAGATGATGCAATCCTTTTTCCATAGGATGATACGATGTTTGGCCTCTCCGAGAAAGCACTCGTCGTCACCTCCAGGAATGTCAACCTATAGCTCCGAATATGGTGGGTCCACCACCTCATCAACCAAGACACGAGCATAGCCCGCTGGAATCGGATTGCAATGGAAGGTTGCCTCGAGGGGATTTGTAAAAGCAACGGCGTCCGCCAACTTCATGGATACGTTCCTTATTTTGACATGTAGCTCGCAGTTAGTGTTCTCCGTGATGTCATCCACGGGGTATCTACCCAGCATTGCGTCGTCCGGGGCGGCCGAACCCACACTGCTTCTCGGCATGGATGGGTCGGTGCTATCCAATACTGGATCATCCGCTAGCTGCTGCAGCTGCCGAGACCCCCTTTGCTGGGTAAGTGAGTCGATCTGCTCCTGCTGCCGCTGGAATTTGACTGCCAATTCCGCTTGAGTTGCTTCTAGGCCTTGAAGGCGTTCATAGTCCCGCTTCCTCTGCTCCTCCTCCATCTTCCTCTTCTTCTCCTCTGCAACCTTCTTTCTCGCACGGGTTCTGTAGTCGGTGTTCCAGTCTGAAAACCCCTCATACCACGGAATAACGCCCATGCCTCGTGTTCTTCCCGGGTGTTCAGGATTTCCCAGGGCACGCGTAAGCTCGTCGTTCTCTCTGTTGGGCTGGAACACCCCGATCGTGCCTCTTCTATTGCAACAAGTATCGCATCGTCGGCTCCCTCCAGACTTGCCTTCGTCGAAACATTGCATGTCTTCGGGTCCAACTCCCCCACATGCGCATAGAACCAAGTCCTGCACATGGGGGGCCAGCTCTTAGTAACCGGAGTGACACCTGCATCCTCCATCTCTTTCTCAGACTTATCCCACTTTGGCATTGCCACCGCATAGCCACCTGGCCCCAGCTTATGGAACTTATCCTTTTTTTCAGCATTCTTCTTGTTTATTCTCGACCATTTCTTAGCCAATTCCGAATCCTTGAATTTCACGAAATCGTCCCAATGAGCACGTTGGTTCTCTAGTGTTCCCTCGAATACTGGAGTCTTCCTTCCTCCCTTGACGTATTTGTCCCATTCACGATTCTTGTGGTTCTTGAATGCAACCGTCATCTTCCTAAGAGCAGCGTCCTTGACTTTCTGCACATCTGCTTCTGTGAAATGATCTGGTAGGGTGAAATGTTCCATGAGAGTATCTCAAAGCAGATCTTTTTGATTCTTGTCGACAAAAGTAACATCTGGACGTGGAGCAGCGTCCTCTTTGCCTTTTTGTCTTTTGTCTTTTGCTAGCTTTCTCCATTCTTGAAGGGAGATCGGGAGTTGGTCCTTCACAAGAACTCCGCACTGACGAACGAACTTGTCCGCAATCTTCTTAGGCGCTAATGGTTCGCCATTAGGTCTGACTGCCTCGGTATTGTACTTTACGCCCTTCTTCAAATTTTTGTTCGGGCCTCATTTCATCCTTTTGCCTGAAGATTTGCTCGATCTGGATGGCTGAAAGAACAAAGATTGATTTGTTAATATATCTTCAAGTCATTTAAAACATGTGATGATCACCAGATACCTGCTTATATAAATATATATACCTCGCCGGTCTTTGTTGTTTCAGGATCAACATGTTCTTCGTCATCGTCATAATCGTAGTTCATGACTTCATCAATTCGGTCGTCGCGATCGAATATCGTATCACCCTCTCCGGTGATGTTTAGAAATTCGAAGCCGTCATAATCTTCTTCATTCTGATCATCATCTGGCCCACGTATCATATCAAACATGGTCTGTTCTCCCTCTCTGTCGGTATTGTCTGCCATAGCTTTTATTCAACTAATCCAAAAGAAATATAAAACAATTTAGTATTCAAATTACATCGTCTCGAATAATAGATATAATCTCGAATACTTCGTCTAGAATAATAGATATAATCTCGAATACATCGTCTTGAATAATATATAATATTGAATAGTACATCACTGGCTAGCTAATTAAAGATCGAATACTACAGAAGCATCTAGGACACTCGCGGTTCCTGCGGCGCGGGCGGTGGACACCCAAAGAGAAGGAACCCTCACAGGATCATAGCTGAAGTGAGATCCCCGAAGATACTGCCAGGTATTGGAGAATCTGCCGCCCTCTAACGCAACCATGTAGCGATGGACGTGCTCGTCCTCCTCCCTAACACGGCGACGTACCACCTTCGGCGGGGCCGGGTCCCTCCGCACCGAAACTGGCCCACGCGAACGCCACCAAACGAGATCAGGGTCGACGACGGGACCCGGGGCTGGGTTCCTCATCAAGCGGTGCGCCCCTCCAGGCAGCACCTCCCAGTGCCAGCCCGACGAAGCCCAGTCCCGGACATGGGTCGGCTGGACGTCGTCGCGGACGGGTCGACGGCGAGAGTGCGGGCCGGGCATTGTCGAGAACAAATACTAGCTATATGCCCGCAAAAAGTAACATTTTTTAATGATTGGATTTTGATAACTAAAATTTCTAACATTTCTACTATTTCAAAAATCTATATACTATTTCATACTAATTAAGCATCTAACACTAAAAACAGAAAACACGACTTCTATACATCCATTAAAAAATTGAAAAACAACATTATATAAAAAATTTCCATACTAATTAAACACTAATTATATCCATCTAACATGCATTCATACATATATAATAGTGAAAAAATAATAATCTAAATAATCTAAACTAATTAAACATACAAAATACGTATATACTAATATATACATGCATTAATTCATACATATGTGTGTGTGTGTGTGTGTTCATCATGCTTGTGTGTGTGTGTATGGGCTCGGGGAGGGGCGGCGCCCATGG
>NC_041389.1:15906130-15914252 GCF_002162155.2 Triticum dicoccoides | reverse complement strand
GCCACCAACCGGTACTAAAGACCACCCTTTAGTACCGGTTGGTGGCTCCAACCGGTACTAAAGGCCTCGCGCTGCCACCCTAAAGTTTAGTCCCACCTCGCTGGGCGAAGGGCAGCCGCACTGGTTTATAAACCCAGCCGCGGCTACCACTTCGAACTCCTCTATATAGCAGGCTTGTGGGCCTAAACTCTGCGCGCTGCCCTGTGAGTCTGCTGGGCCTTTAAGGCCTGTAATTACACACCTGTGGCCTATCAGGCCCACAGGGCAGCGCCCCAATTTTTTTTATAGTTTTTTCTTTTCTGCTTTATTTTCTTCTATTTATTTTGGCGTAGTTTTTTGTATAGTTTTTTCTTTTCTGTTATATTTATTTTCTTCTATTTATTTGTGAGTAGTTTTTCATCTAGTTTGCCAAAATTCAACATTTTCAGAGTTCATTTTGTAGTGATTTTCAGTTTCACGGTCATTTTGTAAACGATTGAAAAATAGCAAATATAATTTTTTTCTTTTCTGCTTTATTTTTTCTTCTATTTATTTCTGAGTAGTTTTTTCTTTTCTGCTATATTTATTTTCTTCTATTTATTTTTGAGTAGTTTTTTTATATAGTTTTTTTCTTTTCAGCTATAGTTTTTCTTTCTTTTCTGCTATTTTTTCTTTTCTACAAAACTTGATGGTCAAAGTCTGGAGTTATAACTTAAAAAAAAGAAATGTCGACGTGCAATTAGTTTTTGCCATAACAGAAGAAGTCTGGAGTTGTAATAAGTTATTAAAAATAAAAAAGAGGTGCAATGCTCGTTAATTTGCTTCAAGCCTTTTGGAATAGTGTAAACTGCACTGCGCATAGCTCCGTGCAGTTTACCGTATTCCTGAAGGCTTGAAGCAAAGCAACGTGAGCATTGATCCTCTTCTTCATCGTCTCTGCACTCAGGGCTTATAAACCGCTCCTAGTCCCTCTCACTTCGCGAGGTGGGACTAAAAAATAGCTTACGTCTGGTTCATCCATGAACCGGTACTAAAGGTGCTCGTGGGGCCCCAGCCTTACCTGACACAACCTCATTAGTACCGGTTCATGGTACGAACCGGCACTAAATGGTGATGGTGGGGCCATAGCCTGACCGGAGGCTGACACAGCCTCTTTAGGTACAAAAAATTACAAACTTTCTGTCAGTGCCCGTAGTTTTCAAATTTGAATAGTTTAAATTTTGAATTATTTGAAATTAGTGTGAATTTGTTTGCATATAAAATTTCTTTGCGTTTCAAATGCCAAAACCCATAACTACCCTAACTACTACAGAGATTCCCCTCTGGGTGCGAAACACAGAAGAAAGTGATGATAGCTAGTGAAGCCGATCACATCCCAGATCTTTGGGTGTGAAACTTTTTCTTCGCGTGTGTCCCTTTGCGCCGTAACCATGGAAAATCTTCATCATTTAACGGGATGCTCGGGTCAATATTCACTGTGAATGGAGCAATTTCATCAAACTTTTCATAATCTTCTGACTTGTCTGTCTTGTCATCCACTCCCATGATGTTTCTCTTCCCCGAAAGAACTATGTGCCGCTTTGGCTCATCGTACGATGCATTCGCTTCCTTATCTTTTCTTTTTCTTGGCTTGGTAGACATGTCCTTCACATAGAAAACCTGTGCCACATCATTGGCTAGGACGAATGGTTCGTCTGCATACGCAAGATTTTTGAGATCCACTGTTGTCATTCCGTACTGTGGGTCTTCCGTTACCCCGCCTCGTGTCATATTGACCCATTTGCACCGAAACAAAGGGACCTTTAAACCACGTCGATAGTCAAGTCCCCATATGTCCTGTATATAACCATAATATGTTTCCTTTCCCGTCTTGGTTTCTGCATCAAAGCGGACACCACTGTTTTGGTTGGTGCTCTTCTTATCTTGGGCGATCGTGTAAAATGTATTACCATTTATCTCGTACCCTTTGAAAGTCATCTTCAAAAGAGGTGTCATGCATGGTACGTGTCTGCAACCAGCTGGCGAAACTCCTGCTTTGTTCACGTGTAATCCAGTCATCAGACCGCTCCGGGTGTTTGGAGCGTAGCAAATTCTTGTGTTCATCCATATACGGAGCCACCAAGGCGGAATTCTGTAGAACTGTGTAGTGTGCTTCAGTGAGAGAATGTCCGTCCATACATATTATTTGTTCCCCTCCTAGCCTGCCTTTTCCATCCAGTCTGCCCTTATGCCGCGATTCAGGAACACCAATCGGCTTAAGGTCAGGAATAAAGTCAATACAAAACTCAATGACCTCCTCATTTTGATGGCCCTTGGAGATGCTTCCTTCTGGCCTAGCACGGTTATGAACATATTTCTTTAAGACTCCCATGAACCTCTCAAAGGGGAACATATTGTGTAGAAATACAGGACCCAAAATGTTAATCTCTTCGCATAGGTGAACTAGGACGTGCGTCATGATGTTGAAGAAGGATGGTGGGAACACCAACTCGAAACTGACAAGACATTGCACCAAATCATTCTGTAACCTTGGTATGATTTTTGGATCGATTACCTTCTGAGAGATTGCATTGAGAAATGCACATAGCTTCACAATGGCTAATCGAACGTTTTCCGGTAGAAGCCCCCTCAATGCAACCGGAAGCAGTTGCGTCATAATCACGTGGCAGTCATGAGACTTTAGGTTCTAGAACTTTTTCTCTGCCATGTTTATTATTCCCTTTATATTCGACGAGAAGCCAGACGGTACCTTAATACTAAGCAGGCATTCAAAGAAGATTCCCTTCTCTTCTTTGGTAAGAGCGTAGCTTGCATGACCCTGATGTATGTCGTCTTCTCCGTGCATACGTTGCTGGTCCTCCCGTGCCTTAGGTGTATCTTTTGTCTTCCCATACACGCCCAAGAAGCCAAGCAGGGTCACGCAAAGATTCTTCGTCACGTGCGTCACGTCGATTGCGGAGAGGACCTCTAGGTCTTTCCAATATGGCAGGTCCCAAAATATAGATTTCTTCTTCCACATGGGTGCGCGTTCGTCAGCGTCCTTTGGAACAGGTTGTCCGCCAGGACCCTTTCCAAATATCACCTTCAAATCCTTGACCATATTATGTACATCAGCACCAGTACGGTGGCGAGGCTTCGTCCGGTGATCCGCCTCACCTTTGAAATGCTTGCCTTTCTTTCTCACGGGATGCCTGCTCGGAAGAAATCAATGATGTCCTAGGTACACATTCTTCTTACAACTATTCAAATATATACTGTCGGTATCATCCAAATAGTGCGTGCATCCCCGGTATCCCTTGTTTGTCTGTCCTGAAAGGTTACTGAGAGCAGGCCAATCATTGATGGTCACGAACAGCAGCGCCTTTAGGTCAAATTCTTCCCCCATGTGCTCATCCCACGCACGTACACCTGTTCCATTCCATAGTTGTAAGAGTTCTTTAACTAATGGCCTTAGGTACACATCAATGTCGTTGCCGGGTTGCTTAGGGCCTTGGATGAGCACTGGCATCATAATGAACTTCCGCTTCATGCACAACCAACGAGGAAGGTTATACAAACATAGAGTCACAGGCCAGGTGCTATGGTTGCTGCTCTGCTCCCCAAAAGGATTAATGCCATCTACGCTTAGACCAAACCATACGCTCCTTGCGTCATCTGCAAACTCCTTCCCGTACTTTCTTTTGATTTTTCTCCACTGCGACCCGTCAGCGGGTACTCTCAACTTTCCGTCTTTCTTACGGTCTTCTCTGTGCCATCGCATCGCCTTGGCATGCTCTTTGTTTTGGAACAAACGTTTCAACCGTGGTATTATAGGAGAATACCACATCACCTTGGCAGGAATCTTCTTCCTGGGGCGCTCGCCCTTGACATCACCATGCTCATCGTGGCTGATCTTATAGCGCAATGCACCACATACCGGGCAAGCGTTCAAATCCTCGTACTCACCGCGGTAGAGGATGCAATCATTAGGGCATGCATGTATCTTGTGCACCTCTAACCCTAGAGGGCAGACAGCCTTCTTTGCTTCGTATGTACTCTCGGGCAATTCGTTGTCCTTTGGAAGCATATCCTTTATCATTACCAGCAACTTTCCAAATTCCTTGTTAGATACACCATTCTCTGCCTTCCATTGCAGCAATTCCAGTGTGGTGCCCAGCTTTTTCTTGTCACCTACGCAATTCGGGTAGAACAATTTTTTGTGATCCTCTAACATGCGCTGCAACTTCTTCTTCTCCAAATAACTTGCGCAGTTTCTCTTTGCATCGGCAATGGCCCGACCTAGATCATCAACGGGCTCATCTGATGCCTCTTCTTCAGCTTCCTCCCGCATTGCCGGCTCAGCTTCTTCCCGCATTACCGGGTCAGCTTCTTCCCTCATTGTTGTATCATCGTATTCAGGGAACCCATGGCCAGGATAGCTGTCGTCGTCCTCTTCTTCTTCATTGTCTTCCATCATAACCCCTCTTTCTCCGTGCTTGGTCCAAACATTATAGTGGGGCATGAAACCGGACTCAAACAGGTGGACGTGATTGGTTCTTGACGTAGAGTAATTGCGACCATTCTTACAGCCAGCACATGGACAAGGCATAAAACCATCCGCCCGCTTGTTTGCCTCAGCCGCAAGCAGAAAAGTATGCATGCCCTCAACGAACTGGGGAGAGCATCGGTCATCATACATCCATTGCCGGCTCATCTTCATTACACAACACCGAATAGACCAAATTAATACAAGTTCATACATAAAGTTCATACAACACTTAAATGCAACAAACAAATAACTCTCTAGCTAAAGCATTTAAATGCAACAACAAATGCGATCAAGATCGCACCTAAGGTAACACTTGATCCAACAGCATAATGATACCAAGCCTCACTATCAATGGCATATTTTCTAATCTTTCTAATCTTCAAGCGCATTTTCTCCATCTTGATCTTGTGATCATCGACGACATCGGCAACATGCAACTCCAATTCCATCTTCACCCCCTCAATTCTTTTCAATTTGTCTTTCAAGTACTCTTTTCTCTTTCAACTAAATTTAACCTCTCGACAGTAGGGTCGGTTGGAATTTCCGGTTCACATACCACCTAGATAAAAATATCTATGTCAACTTGATGGGTATAATTTGTCATAAACACGAAATGCAACAAATAGTTTTAAAAGAGAATATACCACATCCGAATCATAACAAGGACGAGGGCCGACAGGGACGGATATCAAAACCATGGCACTATGTATAACAAACAACATACGGGTAAGATAATTATTATACGAGTAACTATATATCCAAATCACACAAACATCAATTTTTTATATAAAATTTCATGAACAAGAGGCTCACCACAAGGTGGTGCCGGCGACAGGACGGTGCGGGCGATCGACGGTGGTTACGACGGAGATTTAGAAGGCACTAAGTAAACCACAGCTACATATGCAAACTAAGTGTTATTTTGACCTCAAATTGTATATAAATCAAATACTACCACATATAATTCCTCCCAAATTACTAAAACCCACAATTAATCACTATATAAACCAATGCAAGAGCTAATCTAGCAATGAGAGATGAAAGGACAAAGTTGCTAACCTTGGTGATCATTTGAATGGATGAGGGCCTGCAAATCTTGACAAATTTGGGGCAAATTTTGTGATGAACTCGAGAGGAAGAAGCGAAGAATAGAGGAGAGGGAGAGGGGAAAGGGGGAAGAACAGAGTGTTGGTGGACGAAGGGTTTATATAGGACGACCTTTAGTACCAGTTCGTGCCACGAACAGGTACTAAAGGTGCTGGAAGGGCCCCACTCTGACAACATCCTGCCAGCACTCTCATTAGTACCGGTTCGTGGCACGAACCAGTGCTAAAGGTTTGCCACGAACCGGTACTAAAGAGCTCCACCCGGATAGCCGTTGGAACTGGCACTAATGGACACATTAGTGCCGGTTCTGTTACAAACCGGGACTAATGTGTCTCACATTTGACCCTTCTTCTACTAGTGTGGACCACAACACTTCCCAAAGTGAACCGTAACACTACTAAAAGTGAACCTCATGAGTACTTGTTGTCTTTTTTATACTTCTTAATTTTTTACGTGCGTTGACCAAGCGAGTGGACCTTTCATCGGACAGAAGAACGCACTACTTCAAACGGAAACCGCACTGCAGCAGGCAGCCAAGTGAACTTCATGATTTCTTTTTGTCGGTTTTTGTTGTCTTTTTTCAACTTTTTTTTGAACGAGTGTGGATCAACACTCGCGAAAATGAACCGCAACACTACCAAAAGTGAACCTCATGAATTTTGTTGTCTTTTTTCGTACTTATTAATTTTTACGCACGTTGACCAAGCGAGTGGACCTCAGGGATTGAGCGAGTAAACTACATCTAATGCAGAAGCGAGCTTTTTTGTTGAGATCTTTTTTGTTTTGTGTTTACCAAGTGGACAACAAAGGATCTTTATAGCATATAGAATATGCACTCTCCACAAGCCAAATCACGGTAATAAACTGCAGTTTTTACAATAAACTAATGCAGTGCACTTTTTAACAACAACAACATTGAGTAACAGGGCATTCAATAGAACTACATCACTTCATCCTTTGGGACTGCACGCCCAAGCCTGTGCGCCGTTGAACTCCACAAATGCTTGTGAGCTGCACCCAAACCAGCAAAGAGTTGCATGCATTAACATGGTCAAACTGAAACATACAGCAAGATGACTACTAAAAAAAGACATAACTAGATGAACTACTTAAAAAAAGTATGACACCGGCCACCCCTAGTGCAGTGCACTTGTCCTCTGCTTCCCGCGAACAATAAGGAGTGTAGGAGGGAGCTGCAAGTGAGGTTCGTCGCCCAGACGCCTGGCAAGCTGCACGGCACAATCGCCTGCACTGCATGCCACGCTCGTCCACACTGCATGTAGTGCTCGCCGAAAAGGGGTGACCCATCAGTTGGTAGGACGGTAGGACCTTCAAGCACACACGCCGGCACCCGACAAGTTGCATGCCCTCTAGGGAGGGTGGAGAGGAGCAGGAAATAGGATGCATGCACGCAGCACTGAGGCACCCACAAAACTACAGGAGATTGGCTACCTGTCAACAGCGAGCAAAACAGTTAAACACCTTCGATCCCCAATACATGCAGAATTCACCACCACGAGAACCAAATTCAACAAGAAAGACGGACACGAGATGCAAGATGACCAAGAACCTACTCGATTTTTTGCAGAAGAGAGGTGCTCGAGGGGGATGAAGGATCTCGCCAGAGGAAGGATGACAAGACACCGAACGACACACGCGCGTGCCTACGAGCTGCGTGTCATGCTTGCCCGGACTGCAAGCTGCTGTCGCCAGAACCTCGGCCCCAATGGACCTAGCTCCTTCATAGCTGCCGGTCATCTTTTCTGCATCATCTATCTTTTCTGCAAAAAAAGAGTGAAATGAACCTCAAGAGCAAAACTACAGTGGACTGCATTTGCACTTTTATTTGTCTTTAGAAGAACACAAAAACGCAAATCTCATCGACGGGAACAGCAAACTGCAGTGCGCTGATTTTCCTCCAAAAAACAAAAAAGTGAACTGCAATAACCTCAAAACAATGGTGTGGTTGCCTGTTCGTTAGTGGGGAGAAAGCAGGGGAGGCCGGTGCATCGGGGAAATCTCCAGGCCAGGAGGGCGGGCTGCAGTGGAGCCGGTGGTGGACCTCATGGGGGTAGGTGAGGTGAGCCCCTGCCTTGATCTGGCATCTGCGGATGCAGATCCAAGCGTCGGCGTGGGCGTGGGTTTGGATCAGGTCGGCATAGAGGTCAACGGCCGTCGGGGAGGCGGATCTGGGCGTGGGGACGGGATCCTCCCATGGCCGCCGGCGTCGATGCAAGGCAGGGTGGCGCGAGCCCAGCACGCCGGTGATGCAGGGCAGGACGGCGCCAGCCCAGGCCGCCGATGGGTGGGTCGACGGCCGGCTCGGGGTAGGGCGGCGCCTAGCAGATGTGGATCGGGGGACACGAGGGAGAGAGGTGCGGCGCCGCCATGGGGGGAGGTGGATCAGGGGAAGGAAGGTGCACAGCAGAAGGTGTGGTGGGGAGGTGGCGCGGGGTGGTGGCCGGCGTGGGGTGGTTCATCGCCAGGGCGGGTGGCTGCGTGGTGGTT
>NC_041389.1:15897370-15905852 GCF_002162155.2 Triticum dicoccoides | reverse complement strand
GTGGTGGTTGGGGTCGGGGGGTGGGGGAAGCCCCGTTGACCAGGTGGAGAGTAGCGAGGTGGGGGTGGGGGTGTTTATTTCTTATTGCCTGCGCGGTTCGATTCGGGTTTCATCGCAGTGTGGAAGTGTGAGCAAAATAAGGCTAGTTGATATATATATCATCGAATGTATCACAACCACCATTGTTCACACATACACATGTATATATATACAAGTATATATATATATACAATTTCTCCTACATGTTGCCTTCGGAGCCAGTGGCATTTGCCCTGGTACCTTCGGAGCACGATGAAAATTGGGAGTGGTTCATGGGGCCGGACGGTAGCGGGTAATGGTATTCTCCTTTGGGATCTATGACCTGATCGAGCAAAAATCCCGCTATTTCCTCTTGAAGTGCTCGTATGCGCTCTGTTGGTAGGAGCTGCTCCCGCACCTCGTTGAACTGTTAAGAAGGATATCAATATGCATGTGTTATTAGTGGTGTGACTAGATATTAATAATGATGTAAAAATTGTGAATAGTGTTTTGGTAAACCTACCCATAGTTGTCTATCAAATTTGGTCATTTCGGACGCCATCATGCGAATGTTCTCGCAAATGTAGTATGCACACACTTCAGTCCCCGACGCCTGCTGCAGGGCCTTTGCGAGAATAGAATTTAATCAAATAATAATTAATCAAGCATGATAATTAATGGAATTCAAACAAGAATTAAAGAGATGGTAGCTAGCTAGTACTACTTAATTACTTACCTTTATGTGCTACCAAACGTCACAAAATAAATGAGTGATTATAAAGGAGCTCTATAGGTGTCTGCGAAGGTGTTTGTTGGGTTGGCATAGATCGAGATTAGGATTTGTCACTCCGTGTTTCGGAGAGGTATCTCTGGGCCCTCTCGGTAATACTCATCACTATAAGCCTTGCAAGCATTGTGACTAATGAGGTAGTTGCAGGATGAAGTATTACGGAACTAGTAAAGAGACTTGCCGGTAACGAGATTGAACAAGGTATGATGATACCGACGATCAAATCTCGGGCAAGTAACATACCGATGACAAAGGGAACAACGTATGTTGTTATGCGGTCTCACCGATAATGATCTTCGTAGAATATGTAGGACCCAATATAAGCATCCAGGTTCCGCTATTGGTTATTGACCAGAGATGTCTCTCGCTCATGTCTACATAGTTCTAGAACCCGTAGGGTCTGCACGCTTAACGTTCGACGACGATTGGTATTATGAGTTTATGTGATATGATGTACCGAAGGTTGTTCGGAGTCCCGGATGTGATCACGTACATGACGAGGAGTCTCAAAATGGTAGAGTCATAAAGATTGATATATTGGACGGCTATGTTCAGACACCGGAAGTGTTCCAGAGAAGTTTCGGATAAAACCGGAGTGTCATAGGGTTACCGGAACCCCCCGGGGGAACTAATGGACCTAGATGGGCCTTGGTAGGAGAAGAGGAAGGGACAGGAGGGGCTGGACGCCCCCCCTTGAGTCGGAATAGTACAAGGGAAGGGGGGCGGCGCCCCCCCCCCCACCCTTTCCTTCCCTTCCCCCTCTTCCTTCCTCCTTCCCCCTCTTCCTTAGGTGAAAACCTACTAGGACCTGGAGTCCTAGTAGGATTCCCCTCTCTTGGCGCGCCCTAGCAGGGACGGCCGGCCTCCCCCTTGCTCCTTTATATACGGGGGTAGGGGGGCACCCTAGAACACACAAGTTGATTGTTTAGCCGTGTGTGATGCTCCCCTCCACATATTTCCACCTCGGTCATATATCGTCGTAGTGCTTAGGCGAAAGTCCTGCACTGGTTACTTCATCATCACCATTATCATGCAGTTGTGAAACTCTACCTCGACCTCAGCTGGATCTAGAGTTCGTGGGACGTCACCGATCTGAACGTGTGCAGATCGCGGAGGTGCCGTACCTTCGGTGCTAGGATCGGTCGGATCATGAAGACATACGACTACATCAACCTCGTTGTCATAACGCTTCCGCTTTTGGTCTATGAGGGTACATAGACAACACTCTCCCCTCTCGTTGTTATCCATCACCTAGAGATAGATCTTGCGTGATCGTTGGAATTTTTTTAAATTACTGCGTTCCCCAACATAAGGCAAACAAGCAGAATGGTTTTATGTGTTGTCCATGCCCTATATGTGGGAATACGAAGTCTTACTCTAACTCGAAATCCATTCACACCCACCTTCTTTATAAGGGTTTCATGTCACAGTATAATGTTTAGACCAAGCATGGAGAAATAGGGGTTATGATGGAAGATAGCGAAGAAGAAGAGGACGATGACAACTATGTGCCCTCTGAATACGGTGATGCTGCAATGGGGGAAGCTGTTGAAGATCAAGAGGAACCAGATGATGTGCCCGATGATGATCTCCACCGGGTCATTATTGATGCAAGGAGACTGTGCGAAAGTGAAAAGGAGAAGATGAAGTTCGATCGCATGCTAGAGGATCACAAAAAAGGTTTGTACCCCAATTTCGAAGATAGCAACACAAAGCTATGTACCATACTAGAATTGTTATAGTTGAAAGGAGAGAATGGTGTGCCTAACAAAGGATTTGAGAAGCTACTAAAAATGTTGAAGAAGAAGCTTCCAAAGGATAACGAATTGCCCGACAATACATATGCAGCAAAGAAGGTTGTATGCCCTCTAGGATTGGAGGTGCAGAAGATACATGCATGCCCTAATGACTGCATCCTGTATCGCAGTGCGTATGAGGATTTGTACGCATGCCGGTATGCAGTGCATTGCGATATAAGATCAGACGAGATGACCCTGGTGATGTTGACGGCGAGAGCCCCAGGAAGAGGGTTCCTGCCAAGGTGATGTGGTATGCTCCTATAATACCACGGTTGAAACACATGTTCAGAAACAAAGAGCATGCCAAGTTGATGCGATGGCACAGAGAGGATCGTAAGAAAGACAGGAAGTTGAGAGCACCCGCTGACAGGTCGTAGTGGAGAAAAATTGAGAGAAAGTACTGGGAGGAGTTTGCAGGTGACGCAAGGAATGTATGGTTTGGTTAAAGCGCAGATGGCATTAATCCTTTTGGGGAGCACAGCAGCAATCACAACACCTGGCCCATGACTCTATGTATCTATAACCTTCCTTCTTGGATGTGCATGAAGCGGAAGTTCATTATGACGCCAGTTCTCATCCAAGGCCCTAAGCAACCCGACAACGACATTGATGTGTACCTAAGGCCATTAGTTGAAGAACTTTTATAGTTGTGTATTGGAAACGGTGTACATGTGTGGGATGATCACAAACAAGAGGAATTTGACCTGCATGCATTGTTGTTTGTCACCATCAATGATTGGCCTGCTCTCAGTAACCTTTCAGGACAGACAAACAAGGGATACCACGCATGCACGCATTGTTTAGATGACACCAAAAGTATATACCTGGACAAATGCAGGAAGAATGTGTACCTGGGGCATCATCGATTCCTTTCAACCAACCATCAATGTCGAAATCAAGGCAAGCATTTCAAAGGCGAGGCAGATCACCGGAAGAAGCCCGCCATGCGAACCGGTGATCACGTACTTGCTATGGTCAATGATTTAAAAGTAATCTTCGGAAAGGGTCCCCGCGGACTATCTGTTCCGAATGACGCTGAGGGACACACACCCATGTGGAAGAAGAAATCTATATTTTGGGACCTACCCTACTGGAAGACCTAAAGGTCTGCTCTTCAATCGACGTGATGCACGTGACGAAGAACCTTTGCGGGAACCTTCTAGGCTTCTTGGGCATGTATAGGAAGACAAAAGATACACCGGAGGCACGGGAGGACCTGCAACGTTTGCACGAAAAAGATGGCATGCCTCCAAAGCAGTATGAAGGTCCTACCAGCTATGCTCTTACCAAAGAAGAGAAGGAAATCTTCTTTGAATGCCTGCTCGGTATTAAGCTCCCGTATGGATTCTCGTCGAATATAGAGGGAATAATAAATATGGCATAGAAAAAGTTCCAGAACCTAAATTCTCATGACTGCCACATGATTATGACACAACTACTTCCGGTTGCATTGAGGGCGCTTCTAACGGAAAACGTCGATTAGCCATTGTGAAGCTATGTTCATTCCTCAATGCAATCTCTCAGAAGGTGATCGATCCAGAAATCCTACCAAGGTTAAGGAGATGTGGCGCAATGTCTTGTCAGTTTCGAGCTAGTGTTCCCACCATCCTTCTTCAATATCATGACGCACGTCCTAATTCATCTAGTCCACAAGATTGTCGTTCTGGGCCCTGTATTTCTACACAATATGTTCCCCTTTGAGAGGTTCATGGGAGTCCTAAATATGTCCGTAACTGCGCTAGGCCAGAAGGAAACATGTCCATGGGCCATCAAACAGAGGATGTCATTAGGTTTTCTGTTAACTTCATTCCTGGCATTAAGAAGATAGGTCTCCCTCAATTGGGGTATGAGGGGGACTGGGTGGAAAAGGCACGCTAGGAGGGGACTCAATAATATGTAGGGACGGGCGTTCTTGGTCTCAAGCACACTACATGGTTCTACAGAATTCTATCTTGGTGACCCTGTATGTCGATGAACACAAGAACATTTTGCGCTCCAAACATCGGGACCAGTGTGATGACTGGATTACATGTGAACACATTAGGAGTTTCAGCATTTGGTTCCAAACACGTCTCAGGGGTGACAACACTGTTTCTGATGACCTGTAGTCGTTGGCAAGGGAACCATCTTCGACCGTAATGACTTACAAAGGGTACGAGATAAATGGGAATGCATATTATGGTTACATAGTGGACATATGGGAACTTGACTATGGATATGATATTAAGGTCCCTTTGTTTAAGTGCAAATGGGTCAATCTGTCAGGAGCCGGGGTACAGGTAGACCCACAGTATGGAATGACAACAGTCGATCTAAACAATCTGGGGTACACAGATGAACCATTCATCCTAGCCAATGATGTGGCGCGGGTTTTCTATGTGAAGGACATGTCTACCAAACCGAGAAAAAGAAAAGATAAGGAACCAGATACATCATACGATGAGGCAAAGCGCCACATAGTTCTTTCAGGAAAAAGAGACGTCGTGGGATTGGAGGGCAACACAGACATGTCTGAAGATTATGAAAAGTTTCATGAAATTCCTCCCATCAAAGTCAAGGCTGACCCAAGCACCCTGTCAAACGATGAAGATTATCCATGGTTACGGCGCAATAAGCAAAGGACACAAGCAAAGGAAAAGTGAAGACTTTCCAGCAACAACTATGATGATGCCTTTAATCTAGAATATCACTGCAGTTACATGTGAACAAATCAAATCCCTTTGTAACAGATGAGTTTTCGTCCGAAACCCTGATACTTCCAAAGAGATTGTCTGTTTTGTAAACGAAGTGCATCCAGTTTTTGTCGTAACCCTCTCAACTTTTTAGCACATGCAATGTGGGTGAAATGATGATACCATGCCAACTTTCTACCTTTTTAGAGTTCATTTGTAGTGCTTTTCAATTTAAGGGTCATTTAGCTATAAAAAATCAGTACGGGCATGAAAAATACCAAATGAAGTTAGAGAGGGTTGAAAATTGATGATGTGGCTTTCAATGGTGCATTTTTAACACACAAAAAGTCTGGAGATAAAATAAGTTCAAAAAATGGAATCCCTTTGTAACAGATGAGTTTCCGTCTGAAACCCTGATACTTCGAAAGAGATTGTCCATTTTGCACATGAAGTGCATTGCTACATCTTAAGCTTGCGTTGGTTTTCCTTGAAGAGGAAAGGGTGATGCAACACAGTAGCATAAGTATTTCCCTTAGTTTTTGAGAACCAAGGTATCAATCCAGTAGGAGGCTCCTCAAAAGTCCCACGAATCTACACAAACAAATAAGAACCTCGCAACCAACGCGATAAAGGGGTTGTCAATCCCTTCACGGAAACTTGCGAAAGTGAGATGTTCTAGAGATAATATAATAAGATAAATATTTTTGGTATTTTTATGATATAGATTGGAAAGTAAAAGATGCAAATAAAAGTAGATGAAGAACTTATATGATAAAAGATAGACTCGGGGGCCATAGGTTTCACTAGTGGCTTCTCGCAAGATAGCATAAGTATTACGGTGGGTGAACATATTACTGTCGAGCAATTGATGGAAAAGTGCATAGTTATGAGATTATCTAGGCATGATCATGTATATAGGCATCATGTTCGTAACAAGTAGACCGACTCCTGCCTGCATCTAGTACTATTAGTCCACACATCGACCGACTCCTGCCTGCATCTAAGGTATTAGGTTAATGAAGAACAGAGTAACGCATTAAGAAATATGTCATGATGTAGAGGGATAAACTCATGCAATATGATATAAACCCCATCTTTTTATCCTCGATGGCAACAATACAATACGTGCCTTGCTGCCCCTACTGTCACTGGGAAAGGACACTGCAAGATTGAACCCAAAGCTAAGCACTTCTCCCATGGCAAGAAAGATCAATCTAGTAGGCCAAACCAAACTGATAATTCGAAGAGACTTGCAAAGATAACCAAACGTACATAAAAGAATTTAGAGGAGAGTCAAATATTTCTCATATATAAACTTGATCATAAACCCACAATTCATCGGATCTCGACAAACACACCGCAAAAAAGAGTTACATCGAATAGATCTCCAAGAAGAGGAAGGAGAACTTCGTATTGAGAATCAAAGAGAGACAAGAAGCCATCTAGCTAATAACTATGGACCCGAAGGTCTGTGGTAAACTACTCACAACTCATCAGAGAGGCCTTGGTGATGATGTAGAGGCCCTCCATGGTGGATTCCCCCTCCGGCGAAGCGCCGGCGACGGCTCCAAGATGGGATCTCGCGGATACAGAAGGTTGCGGCGGTGGAATTAGGTTTTCATGGTCGCTTCTGATGGTTTCTGGGTACTTGTGTATATATAGGAGGAAGAAGTATGTTGGTGGACGATTGAGGCGCCCACGAGGGTGGGGCGCACGCCGGGCACCTTCATGGCCGCCTCGTTTGTTGCTTGATGTCCACTCCACGTCTCCAGGTTGGCATTTGTTCAAAAAAGATCGTTCCCGGAGGTTTCATTCCGTTTGGAGTCCGTTTGATATTCCTTTTCTTCGATATACCGAAATAGGCAAAAAAACAGCAATTTGGGTTGGGCCTCCGGTTAGTAGGTTAGTCCCAAAAAGGATATAAAAGTGTAAAGTAAAGCCCATAAACATCAGAAACAGGTAACATAATAGCATGGAACAATCAAAAATTATAGATACGTTGGAGACATATCATGCATCTAGTTTTTGCCGTAACCCTCTCAACTTTTTAGCACATGCTATGTGGATGAAATGATGATATCATGCCAACTTTCAACCTTTTCAGAGTTCACTTGTAGTGCTTTTCAACTTCAGGGTCATTTGGCTCAAATAATGAACTAATAGCAAAAAGAATGAACCAATTGCAAAAACAATGAACTAAAAATAATCAATTCAAATATTATGTTATGATCAACTAAAAACACTATAATATCCTTCAATAGCAAAAAGAATCAACTAAAAAGCTTTTATAAAACTCCAATAGCAAAAGTAATCAACTCAAAAACTTTTATAAACCTCCAGTATTATTGAAACTAAAATTATATAAAATTTATGCAACCAAAATTATCAAAGTATTTTCTGTTCAAAACATTAAAAGCAAAAAAGAATTTTCATAAAGAATTTTTTTTAGAAACTTTAATAGCAAAAAGAATTATCATAAAGAAATTTTGTGTTAGAAACTAAAATAACAAAATCTGTTTTTGAATATAATGATATAACACAGTAATATTAAATACCAGGAGAAAGAATCACTCAAAAATCTATTTTTATAGTAAAGTTATTCAAAAACTAGTGATTCATACAAATTTCAAAAAATTCAAATTTAAACTATTCAAATTGGAAAACAAATGGCACTAAAAGAAAGTTTATAATTTGTATTACCTAAAAGCAAAAAGAACTAAAAAATAAAGAAAAAAACAAAAGAAATAAATAATGAAAAAACAAAAAAACTAGAAAAAAATGCCACCTACTGGGCCACCACGGCCTGAATACGTCTGGAAACCCACCATGGGCCAGAACTCAGGCCCGCAGAAGGCCCAGTATGCCCATCAGGCATAGAAATGTCAGATTAGGCCAGTGAAATTGCAATGGAGAGGAGCTCGAGAGGAGTGCGGCAGTGGGGCTTAGAAACCACTACACGCCCCTCTCAACTAGCGAGGTGGGACTAAAGGTTTTGGCCACGGGCAGCATGAGGCCTTTGGTCTCGGTTGGTGCCACCAACCGGGACCAAAGGCCTATGTTTCCCGCCCTTTGGGCTGCTGAAAACAGACCTTTGGTCCCTGTTGGTGGCACCAACTGGTACCAAAGGGAGGCATTGGTACCGGTTGGTGCCACGAACCAGTACCGATGCCCTGGGTATATAAGAAAACACTTAGCAGTTTCGA
>NC_041389.1:15893424-15896987 GCF_002162155.2 Triticum dicoccoides | reverse complement strand
CCCTACAAATGTTTTAAGATGTTTTTTAATGTACTTGGTCAATTTTTAGATGTTGTTAGATGCTATTTTTAGATGTTTCTAGATGTTTTTTAGATGTACATGGTGAATTTTCTGTAGTATATATACATATATAGATGTTGTTAGATGGTTTTGTATACATATGAAAACTTGGTCAATTTTTTTTTGTAGTAGATGATCATGATATATATGATGATATCTGAAAACTAGCTTGGTCAATTTTTTGTATTAGATGATGATATATGAAAACTTTTTTAGATGTATATATGTGATGATGATGTAATTTTGTTCGATGATATATGATGATGTAATTTTGTCGATATATACACCCCCTCCCCGATAATTTCGACATGAGGGGGGTCGACATACCCCCTCCCCGGTAACACTTTTTTCTATGTATATGTCGTCGTTGTCGATATACCCCCTCCTAGATAACTTTGACTTGAGGAGAAGAAGAAGGAGAAGAAGAGGAGAGGAAGAAGACGAGAAAAAAATAATAAGAGGAAGAAAAAAAAGAGGATAAGAAGAAGGAATAGAGGAAAAGAAGAAAAAATAGAGAAAAATTTCTATTTTTTCTTCTTCTCCTCTATTCCTTCTTCTTCTCTTCTTCTTTTTTCTTTTATTTTCTTCTACTTTTTCTTCTTCTTCTCCTCTATTTTTTCTTCTTCTTCCTCTTTTTATTTTTATCGGGAACGAGGGTGTCGGGAACTAGGGTGTTGGAAACTAGGGTAGAGGGTCGAGGGTCACCAAGGGATCGAGGGTCGTCGAGGGGTCGAGGATCTAGAGCCGTCGAGGGGTCGAGGGTCGAGGGGTCGAAGGTCGAGGATTATCGAGGGTTTGAGGGTCGTCTAGGGGTCGAGGGTTTAGGGTTGTCGAGGGATCGAGGGTCTAGGGTCCTCGAAGGGTCGAGGGTCGAGGGGTCGAGGGGTCGAGGGTCGAGGATCGCCGAGGGTCGAGGGTTTCTGTTTAACAAGAATGCCTCCATTATGGATGTGCACAAGTTGATCCATTTTTTTCTCATCTCATCCATGGCTAGATCATTTGCTGGAAGAAAGAGGCGTATGATGCTACGAAACTCCTCAAAGTTGTTTTGAAACGAAGTCCCAAATAGTATGATTCATTTTTTCATACGGATTTCAGCAAAGGCCTTCCGAATAGCGATATTCAGAAGGCCCTTGTTGAACTTCGTACCAAAAAGCGAATTATCCTATCCAGGACTCCGTTCCAAAACAATTTTGGAGAGCTTTGTACCGTTATGCACCTGTTACTTTCGGTAAATGATGAAGCAATGGTTTTCTTGAGATCAGGAAAAATATGGATCATTTTCTGCACATCCAGAATGGCGCCATCTTGTTAAATCCCTTAAAGGTTAAGAGAATACGAGCGGTCGAGGATCAGAACTAGCTAGGGTAGGGACTCATGCGTCGCCGAGGGGATGAGGGTCGAGGGTCATCGAGGGGACGAGGATCACCGAGGGGTCTATGTTTGCCACTATTAATATATCCATCTCTCATGTTTGTATATTAATTGCCATGTTGTAATATTTGCAGAAACTATGGATCAACAAAGAGACTTCGAACAAGAAGAGATATTGGTGGACATAATCCATGAAGAGGTGATGTCTTGTTGTTTCTCAACAACCTCGAAGAAGGTCTGGAAGGAGAGGAGGCAGGCCACGATGATCAAACAATGGAGAAAGAAAGTCATGGTCATGATGGTGGTTCCGGCGACCATGATGATGGCTCCGATGACCGAACGGAGTCGGGATCAGCCGTTGCAACGTCCGGCGAGCTATATATATTAATTAAGCCTGTGTTGACTACCTAATTGATGCATTAATTGTTTTGGTATGTACATATATTAACTCTTCTGTCTTCTTTTATAGCCCTCCGGATGAAGCAAAACTTCGGTAACGAGACGAGGCCCGAAGAAAAAGTTGCGCCCGGATGAAAGGTTTACGATCACAGAAATCGCGTGTGATGGCCAACCGATTACACTCCTCTAGACCAAGGAAGCATTTTCTGCTCAGTGCAGGGTTCTTGTTAGGGACATGATCCCGATCAGCATCGAGTAATGGAATCAGCCTTAGAAGGAAGAGCTTCAAGTTTCTTTTGTCGAAGATAGACATAAAGCTGATCTTTGGACCGCGCTAAAGGTAAATTTCACCCTACCGGAAGAAGAGGATCCGGAAAAGCCAGTTCTAGAGCCATTGATCAAGTCTCATGCTCTCAAGAATATGGCGGGTCTATTCAGGAGGTGGAAGAATGAGTTGAAATCAATGTATGTCGACCAAAACAAGACTCCAGAATTCATCGGCCGATTTGAGAAGATAAGAGATCAATGGCCCGGTTTGTGGCCCACAAGACATCGAAGAGGAGTAAGAAGATGTCAGCGATTAACAAGATAAATGCTGCAAAGAAGGAGCATCACCATCGCACGGGGTCAGGTGGCTACCTCAAAGCCCGGCCGTTGTGGGACAAGGATGAGAATACCATGTGGCACTTGAATTCAGACTTTAAGGATTGTAATAGATCTTATATTGTATATATGTAGCTAGTAGCATCGGATAGATATACGAAAACTTGTTCTTCGACCAATCTCTCGGAGAAGGAGAGGTTGATCACTTCTCTCTGTATATGTTCATGACGATCTTCTGTACTTAATGGTTTCCTTCATTTGCTTACTAGCTAGCTAGCGTGTCGAGTCCTCTCTATACGTATAGTACGTAGCGTCGACCAAGCACGGAGATAAGAGAGGACACTTCTCTCTATTAGCTAGCTAACACAATATATGAAATCCTTAAATTAACCCTACAAAACCACCAACCCCCCCCCCCCTTCAGAAAAAAACAAAAACCCCAGCCACTGAACTACTGATGCATGGAAGCCTTTTGGTCCCGGTTGGTGGCACCAACCGGGTCAAAAGGCCCTCCTGCCTAGGCAAGCCGCATCGGCCACATGGAGCCCCATCTGTCCGGGTTCCTGGGCGAACCGGGACGAAAGGTATTGGGCTTTAGTACCGACCCTTTAGTTCCGATTCGGCAACCGGGACAAATGGGCCTCATGATCTGGGACAAATGGGGCTTTTTCTACTAGTGTTTGACATTATACTATTTGACAGAAAACCTTTGTATAAAAAATAGAAAAATAGAAAAAAAACCTTTGACATTATAACTAACATTTCTACATACTATTTGACATTAATAAAATTTAATTAATTAATTCATCTAAAAACTTTGTACAAAAACAGACAAAAAAACTAAAAACTAAAACAGAATCTAGTGCAAAAGATGAACAAATTGTGTGTGTGTGTGTGTGCACGCGTGTGTGCACTTACGGCGCCAGCGGCACGACGGCTTCGATTGGAGGTGGGAGAGGGGGGAGAGGGGATCACAACGCGGGCGAGGTCGAGGTGACGGCGACGGCGATGTCCAGGTGATGGCGATGGCGACGGCGACGGCGAGGCGAGGGGACGGCGCCGGGCCGGTGCGTCAACGGGGACATGCCGGTGATGGGGGTGGCGCGAAGTCAACGGGGACGACGCGA
>NC_041389.1:15870736-15892746 GCF_002162155.2 Triticum dicoccoides | reverse complement strand
TGGCGGCGATGTCGAATGCAGAGAAGAAGAGGGAGATGAAACTGCAAAATTTTGAAGGGATGTATATATAGGATGGACCTTTAGTACCGGTTGGCCAGGCCAAGCGGCGGGAAGGCGACCCCTTTCATATTGGGTGGTGGCTCCAACAGGTATTAAAGACCCCCCCCTTTAGTACCGGTTGGAGCCACGACCCGGTACTAAAGGATGTGCACTGGTGTAGTTGCGGTGCGGAAGTTTAGTCCCACTTCGCCTAGCGAAGAGCGGCCACACCTGTTTAAAAGCCCCGGCGCGGGCGAGGTATCGAACTCCTCTCTATAGTAGGCTTCTGGGCCTAACTCTGCCGCTCTGCCTTGTGGGCCTATTGGGCCTTGTGGGCGTGCATCCTAGCCCAACTAGAGGTTGGGTTTCTAGTCGTGTGCAGGACGTTGTGGCCCAGTAGGTGGGTTTTATTTATTTTCTTTTTTCTTTTCAGCTTTATTTATTTTCTTTTATTTATTTCTGAGTTGTTTTCTGTTGTATTTAGAATTTATTTGTGAATATTTTTTCTTTAGGTTCAAAAAATTAAAAACTTTCTGTTAGTGCTAGTAGTTTTCAAATTTGAATAGTTTAAATTTGAATTATTTGAAATTTGTGTGAATCACTAGTTTGTGAATAACATAACTTTAAAAATAGATTTTCGAGTGATTATTTTTTCTTAAGTTTAATATTAGTGTTTTTTTACATTATATTCAATTGGGTAATACTTAGGTTATTTAAAAAATGAAATGCCTTTGTAACAGATGAGTTTTCGTCCGTAACCCTGATACTTCGAAAGAGATTGTCCATTTTATACACGAAGTGCATCCAGTTTTTGTTGTAACCCTCTCTACTTTTTTGCACATGCTATGTGGGTGAAATTATGATACGATGCCAACTTTCAACCTTTTCAGAGTTCATTTGAAGGGTTTTTCAATTTCAGGGTCATTTAGCTGAAAAAATCAGTAAATGCATGAAAAGTAGCAAATAAAGTCTGAAAGGGTTGAAAATTGATGATGCGGCTTTGAATGGTGCATACTGAACGGACAAAATGTCTGGAGTTGTAATAATTTTAAAAAATGAAATGCCTTTGTAACAGATGAGTGTTCGTCTGAAACCCTGATACATCGAAAGAGATTATCTCCATTTTTTGCCGTAACAATCTCAACTTTTTTGCACATGCTATGTGGGTTAAATGATGAAATCATGCCAACTTTCAACATTTCCAGAGTTCATTTGTAGTGTTTTTCAATTGCAGGGTCATTTAGCTTAAAAAATCAATAAATGCATGAAAGAATTTGTTTGCACATAAAATTTCTTCGCGTTTCAAATTCCAAAACACATAAGTACCCTAACTATTACAAAGATTCCCTCCGGTTTGTTCAAAGCGGCACTTTCTAGGTATATAAGTCTGAAAACTCACTAGAGAAGAAAGTGGTGACAGTGAAGCGGATCACATCCCAGAGTGGGATCTTTGGGTGTGAAACTTTTTCTTCGTGTGTGTCCCTTTGCGTTGTAACCATGGACAATCTTCATCATTTAACTGGATGCTCGAGTCAATATTCACTGTGAATGGAGCAATTTCATCATACTTTTCATAATCTTCTGACATGTCTGTCTTGTCATCCACTCCCACGATGTTTCTTTTCCCAGAAAGAACTATGTGGAGTTTTGGCTCATCGTATGGTGCATTCGCTTACTTATCTTTTCTTTTTCTCGGCTTGGTATACATGTCCTTCACATTGAAAACATGCGCCACACTATTGGCTAGGACGAATGGTTCGTCTGCATACGCAAGATTGTTGAGATCCACTGTTGTCATTCCGTACTGCGGGTCTTCCGTTACCCCGCCTCGTGTCATATTGACCCATTTGCACCAAAACAAAGGGACCTTCAAACCACGTCCATAGTCAAGTTCCCATATGTCCTCTATGTAACCATAATATGTTTCCTTTCCTGTCTTGGTTGTTGCATCAAAGCGGACACCACTGTTTTGGTTGGTGCTCTTCTTATCTTGGTCGATCATGTAAAATGTTTTCACATTTATCTCGTACCCTTTGGAAGTCATTATATTCGAAGATGGTAACTGGGATAGCAAGTACAAGTCATCTTCAATAGTGACGTCATGCATGGCACGTGTATGCAACCAACTGGCGAAAGTCCCCGTTTGTTCACGTGTAATCCAGTCGTTAGACTGCTCCGGGTGTTTGGAGCGTAGAAAATTCTTGTGTTCCTCCATATATGGAGCCACCAAGGCAGAATTCTGTAGAACTGTGTAGTGTGCTTGAGTGAGGGAATGCCCGTCCATACATATTATTTGATCTCCTCCTAGCGTGCCTTTGCCATCCAGTCTGCCCTTATGCCGCGATTTAGGAACACCAATCGGCTTAAGGTCAGGAATAAAGTCAATACAAAACTCAATGACCTCCTCATTTTCATGGCCCTTCGAGATGCTTCCTTCTGGCCTAGCAGGATTATGAACATATTTCTTTAAGACTCCCATGAACCTCTCAAGGGGAACATATTGTGTAGAAATACATGACCGAAAACGTTAATCTCTTTGCATAGGTGAACTAGGACGTGTGTCATGATGTTGAAGAAGGATGGTGGGGACACCAACTCGAAACTGACAAGACATTGCACCAAATCATTGTTTAACCTTGGTATGATTTCTGGATCGATTACCTTCTGAGAGATTGCATTGAGGAATGCACATAGCTTCACAATGGCTAATCGAACGTTTTCCGGTAGAAGCTCCCTCAATGCAACCAGAAGTAGTTGCGTCATAATCATGAAGCAGTCATGAGACTTTAGGTTCTGGAACTTTTTCTCTGCCATATTTATTATTCCCTTTATATGACAAGAAGCCAGACGATACCTTCATATTGAGCAGGCATTCAAAGAAGATTTCCTTTTCTTCTTTGGTAAGAGGATAGCTGGCATGACCCTAATGTATGCCGTCTTTTCCATGCATACGTTGCTGGTCCTCCCGTGCCTCTGGTGTATCTTTTGTCTTCCTATACACGCCCAATAACCCAAGCAGGGTCACGCAAAGATTCTTCGTCATGTGCATCACGTCGATTGCGAAGCGGGCCTCTAGATATTTACAATAGGGCAGGTCCCAAAATATAGATTTATTCTTCCACATGGGTGCGCGTCCGTCAGTGTCATTCGGAATAGGTTGTCCGTCAAGACCCTTTCCAAAGATTACCTTCAAATCGTTGACCATATCATGTACATCAACAACAGTACGGTGGCGAGGTTTCGTCCGGTGATCCGCCTCACCATTGAAATGCTTGCCTTTCTTACGGGATGCCTGCTTGGAAGAAATCGACAATGTCCCAGGTACACATTCTTCCTACAATTACCCAAATATATACTATCGGTATCATCCAAACAGTGTGTGCATCCGCAGTATCCCTTGTTTGTCTGTCCTAAAAGGTTACTGAGTGCATGCCAATCATTGATGGTCACGAACAACAACACCTTTAGGTCAAATTCTTCCTGTTTGTGCTCATGCCATGCACATACACCTCCATTCCACAACTGTAACAGGTCTTCAACTAATGGCCTTAGGTACATATCAATGTTGTTGTCGGGTTGCTTAGGGCCTTGGATGAGCACTGACAATATAACGAACTTCCGCTTCATGCACAACCATGGACGAAGGTTATACAAATATAGAGTAACAGGCCAGGTGTTATGGTTGCTGCTCTGCTCCCCAAAAGGATTAATGCCATCTTCGCTTAGACCAAACCATACGTTCCTTGCGTCACCTACAAACTCCTCCATGTACTTCCTCTCGATTTTTCTCTACTGCGACCCGTCAGCGGGTACTCTCAACTTTCTGTCTTTCTTATGGTCTTCTCTGTGCCATCGCATCGCCTTGGCATGCTCTTTGTTTTGGAACAAACTTTTCAACCGTGGTATTATAGGAGCATACCACATCACCTCGGCAGGAATCTTCTTCCTGGGGCTCTCTCCCTCGACATCACCAGGGTCATCACAACTTATCTTATAGCGCAATGCACCGCATACTGAGCACGCGTTCAAATCCTCGTACTCACCGTGGAAGAGGATGCAGTCATTAGCGCATGCATGTATCTTATGCACCTCTAACACTAGATGGTAGACAACCTTCTTTTCTTCGTACGTACTCTCGGGCAATTCATTGTCCTTTGGAAGCATATTATTTATCATTATCAGCAACTTTCCAAATTCCTTGTCAGATACACCATTCTCTGCCTTCCATTCCAGCAATTGCAGTGTGGTGCCCAGCTTTTTCTTGTCAGCTTTGCAATTCGGGTACAACAATTTCTTCTGATCCTCTAACATGCGCTGCAACTTCTTCTTCTCCTTTTCACTTCTGCAGTTTCTCTTTGCATCGGCAATGGCCCGACCTAGGTCACTAGCGGGCTCATCTGATGCCTCTTCTTTAGCTTCTTCCCACATTGCCGGCTCAGCTTCTTCTTGAATTGCCGGCTTAGCTTCTTCCCCCGTTGTTGTATCATCGTATTCAGGGAACCCATGTCCATGATAGCTATCGTCGTCCTCTTCTTCTTCATTGTCTTCCATCATAACCCTTCTTTCTCCGTGCTTGGTCCAAACATTATAGTAGGTCATGAAACCGGACTCAAACACGTGGACGTGAATGGTTCTTGAGTTAGAGTAATTGTGATCATTCTTACAACCAGCACATGGACAAGGCATAAAACCATCCGCCTGCTTGTTTGCCTGAGCCACAATCAGAAAATTATTAACGCCATCAACAAACTGGGGAGAGCATCGGTCATCATACATCCATTGCCGGCTCATCTTCATTACACAACACCGAATAGACCAAATTAATACAAGTTCATACATAAAGTTCATGCATAAAGTTCATGCAACACTTAAATGCAACATACAAATAACTCTCTAGCTAAAGCATTTAAATGCAACAACAAATGCGATCAAGATCACGACTAAGGTAACAATTGATCAAACATCATAATGATACCAAGCCTCACCATCAATGGCATATTTTCTAATCTTTCTAATCTTCAAGCGCATTTTCTCCATCTTGATCTGGTGATCATCGACGACATCGGCAACATGCAACTCCAATTCCATCTTCTCCCCCTCAATTCTTTTCAATTTTTCTTTCAAATACTCGTTTTCTTTTTCAACTAAATTTAACTTCTCGACAATAGGGTCGGTTGGAATTTCCGGTTCACATACCTCCTAGATAAAAATATCTATGTCAACTTGATGGGCATAATTTGTCATAAACACGAAATGCAACAAATAGTTTTAAAAGAGAATATACCACATCCGAATCATAACACGGACGAGGGCCGACGGGGACGGATATCAAAACTATGGCACTATGTATAACAAACAACGTACGGGTAAGATAATTATACAAGTAAATAAATCTCTAAATCACACAAACATGATTTTTTATATAAAAAGATAAGAACAAGAGGCTCGCCACAAGGTTTTGCCGGTGACGGGTCGGTGCGGACGATCAACGGTGGTTACGATGCAGACGGGAAGGCACTAAGTAAACCATACCTACATATGCAAACTAAGAGTTATTTTGAGCTCAAATTGCATATAAATCAAATAAACTACAACATATAATTCCTCCCAAATTACTCAAATAGACAAATTAATCACTATATAAAGCATTGCAAGAGCTAATCTAGCAATGAGAGATGAAAGGACAAACTTGCTAACCTTTGTGATCACTTGAATGGATGGGGGCCTTCAAATCTTGACAAAATTTGGGCAAAATGTGTGATGAGCTCGAGGAAGAGGGGAAGAACAGAGATGAGAGGGGAAAGGGGAAGAACAGAGCGAGCTCGATCGCAGAGTGACCTTTACTACCGGTTCGTGACACGAACCGGTACTAAAGGTGCTGGAGGGGCCCCTGTCTAACAACATCCTACAAACACTCTCTTTAGTACCGGTTCATAGAACGAACCGGTGCTAAAGGTTCTCCACAAACTGGTACTACTGAGAGCGTCCCACCTAGCCGTTGGAACCAGCACTAATGGTCACATTAGTGCCGGCTCAAATACAAACCGGGACTAATGAGCTGAACATTAGACCCTTTTTCTACTAGTGGATCTTCGGGGGTGGTGCGCTGGCCACTGGCTTCGATCCCGAGAAGACACAAAGCCAGGATGGCCGAGGGGTGTTCACGCCGTCCGCTGGCTACAATGAAGATCAGATGTCCTTCATGCGTGATCAGGTCGGCCTGGACCTGGACGGCTTCCCTCTCGACCATGAGTTTCCGAACGACTACGGGCTAGAGGAAGAGGACGAGTGAGACATCGAAGGGGAGCCACTGTTCGAGGACGAGCTTGCCAACCAAGCCGCCGGGCCGAAGCCGAAGCACAAGAGCAAGCGGACCAAGGCATACACGGCGGCCGAGGACAAGCTTCTTTGCGAGTGTTGGAGAGACATTGGGCAAGACCCCAAGATGGGCGCCGAACAAAAGGATTCAACCTTTTGAATTCGTGTCCACCGTGAGTTCCATGAGCGCAAGAAGTTTCCGCCGTACCAAATAGTAAGCGCGAGCGGGTGGCTGTCCATTTCGAAGCGATGGAGGGTCATCCAACAAGAGTGCAACAAGTTTTGTGCCACTCTTGAGAGCGTCAAGGCCCGCCCCGTGAGCGGCATTGGCATGCAAGACATGGTATTCTAGAAGGCCGCCCTCTTTTTGTGTCTTCAAATTTATGCTTGCGTGTTCGTTTGGATACCATTTTGCCAATATGCTTGCATGAAATACATTCGTAGGCATTTCATGCTTTGGAGGCATTCAAGGTCCAACACAATGGCAAGTGCTTCAACCTCTCCCATTGCTTTAGGGTGATCAAAGACGAGGAGAAGTTCAAGGCGCAATATGCCGCCCTCAAGTCGCATGGTGGGAAGCAAGCCGTGGAGGAGGTTGGGGACGGCGAGAAGGCTCGGCCACGGGGGAAGACCAACTTCAAGAAGGAGGACAAATGGGATGCGGCATCGATCGACTAGATCTCAACCGTGGAGGACATGATCACCGCGAAGGTCTCAAGGAAGGAGAAGCTCCGGAAAGAAAGGGAAGAGCAAATGAACGCCTTCATGGAGATCCAAAAGAGGAGGCTTGACATGAAGGTCGAGAAGCAAGCACGGATGCTTGAGATGAAGGCGGAGAAGCAAGCCAAGATGTTAGAGATCGAGGCCGCCAACGCCAAGACCAAGGCGAAAAAAGTGGCTCTCGCGAGCATGATGACTGGGGTGGAGATCATGAAGGTGGATCTCAACACCGTGTCGCTAAGGAAGAGGCCGTGGTTTGAGAAGATGCAGGCCGACATGCTCAAGTTCGACGACAAGTGATCTATGACGGCTTGTGCCATCTTTATTGTATGCCGGCAGGTGTGCTGCCATGACCACCGGGCCGCGATGGCGTGGTCGAACTCAAGTCCCACCCTTTTTTTTGTGCTGGCATTGTGTGTTGGCCGGCTGGCAAGTGCGCCAGCATGAACTGTGGTGTTATTTTTTTGAAACCGGCATTGTATGCCGGCGCTGGCATGGTGCCGGCATGAGACATGGCCGCTCACATGATCGGCCGCGGACCTATTTTTTAAATGTTCATTGCGGAAATGAAATGGATCGTCGCGTTGGGCGCACTGCCGACACAAATCTAAAACAAGGAGGACCGATGAAAATAAGTGGAGGCATGACACCTGTAACAATATATCCCGCTGCTACGCACGGGCATTTGTGCCAATACATTATTTATACAGTGATCTTACATGTGATGTTACATTTTGTACCGTGCAATACATAAATCATTTTATATTACAAGAATGCGCTGCATTCCTTCCAAAGTAAGGCAATACTATTGTACTTATAATATAGAGTATGGGATACATCACCTGTAAAGCAGAACATATGAAGTACAATCAACACATTATAGCAAATTCCAAAGCTCCTTCGCACTGTTGCAATTCCTGGGGAATCCTTGTGCAGGTTCATTGAACTGGACAACAAATTGAATACGGTAGAACATAGTAATGGAATGATGGACCAAAAAGTAGTTGTGTGTCCTCTCACTGCTGAAATCAATCGTTCAAAGGTCTGGCTTAGTGCAGTAAGTGCTTCTCTCCAACCAAGCCCGTGAACGAGCAGATACCTGAGTAGCAGCAACGCAGCTGCGGCTATCAGTAAGTCATTTGCCCAATGCCTCAGTAATTCCACAGCCAGCTTCCCTGGATCCTGCTTTCCATCAGCGGCTTGTACATCCAGCTTCCCCGGATCCTGCTTGTCATCGGCGGGTTGAACAAGAAGCTTCCCTGGTTCCTGCTTGTCATCAGCCGGTTGTTGCCCTGGCCAATGACTTAGCATGAACACAACGTAGTGGGCCAGGAGCCCTGAGACGGCACAGCAAGCAAATATTGTCGTGCACCAGCCGGGGCGCAGGGACTCACCAATCTTGGCCAGAAAAAGAGCTACCACTGCACCTAGAGAAATGCGCCATTCCCAGCTTTTATAAGTTTCCATCACCTGGTCGCTGACGGAGCCATGGTGAATACTGAACCAGATTAGCACAGCTGGGATAACCTCTGGCATGCAGAGGATAATCACTTCCTCGCCCAGCGCCTCCGCGGCCACCGTGTGCGCTGTCACCAGCAGGAGTACAAGCAAGGTCTTGTGGAGCAACTCCGATGCCGGTGCAATGCCCGGGGAGACGTCAGTAGGCAGTCTCTTCATCATGGACGTCAGTGCTGCCAGCATAAAGCTCAGGAACAGGAGGAACTGGGAGATGGTGAACCTGTCAGTTGCATGCTCATCAAGTAGCAGCTCGTCCATCGCCCATAGCGCCCCGAACGTTATTATCCCGATCAACTCAAGCTGCAGAAATATTACCCTAGTGATCTTCTCATTGCTAGATTCTTCTGTATTCCTCGTCGATAAATTTTCTCCTTTACTGCCTTGGTTTGCCTCGCAATGGCCATCATCACCTTCTTCTTTTATTTGTGAATAGAAGGTAACCGCGGCCTCTTCACGATCTTCACCTTCTTTTATTTGTGAACAGGAGATAACCGCGACCTCTTCACGATCTTCACCTTCTTTTATTTGTGAACAGGAGATAACCGCGGCCTCTTCACGATCTTCACCTTCTTTTATTTTTGAACAGGGGATAACCCCGGCCTCTTCACGATCTTCACCTCGACTATAGGGCTTCGAGTACAACCGTGACAGGGCATATATGAAAACAATGCCCATGACGGGGAACATGGTGAGCCATTTGAAGCTCCAGTTGATGTCCAGTAGTAGCACATAACAGGCAAGTACGGCAGCGCCGGTGTCCATGAAAATCAGGATGCTCGGAGGCATGAATGGCAGATTGGCTGCCATCATGAAGAATCTTAGAACCATGCAGGGGAAGCAAAGAGTCTCCAATATACCCGATTTCAACTCCACATCAGGATATGTACTTCGTAAATTGTCTAGGCTGCTTTCCAGTGTGAAGGCGAGAAACACAGACACCAAATCCAACGGCATACGCAGCTTTGTCCTGAAGCACACATGCATGGGAGACGATAATTAAATTCGGGGTCTTCTTTCGATTGCATGCGTGTGGTTTAGAAAACTACTATATCTAAAAGAAGAGTATTGTTTTGGGTCTTTTTTTCTTTTTGTTTGGAAATGAAGGATTACCACCTGCCTCTGCATCATGCACACAACCACCATTATTTGTTTTGGGTCTATTTAATTGTGTGCTTGATATATACAGACTATTTCTAGCAGACACAAGTTTCACATGGTTTGATTCTCGGCCGCAAAAAGTGGATTTCGGCCGAATTTCGTCCATCTCGGCCTGAGGCGAAAAGTATATTTAGGCTGAAATTTCTCAAATTTGGGAAATTTTGGTCAAATTTAAGTCAAATTGCAGTCAAAATTTGGTCAAATTTCAGCTGAAATTTTTGAAAATGGCCGAAATTCGGCCATCTCGGCCTAGGGCGAAAAAAAGCTCAAACCGAAAATCAAAACACAGGGTATAGCTACCAAGCTCGTTGTTCGAGGTGGGTACACAATGTCAAAAATATAGCGGGTAGTTTGAGATAGGTATTCACAGGCAGGTAGTAAAAAACTAGATGTGTGTAATATAGCATAGATTAAAGGTGTATATTTTAAAGCTTCATTCAATGACGATTCCCATGATATATATAACACACATTTCACTAATATAAAATTGATGGCAAAAAATTCAGTGTCCGACTTATAAAGCCCGCGGAGGATGTTTTGAACGGGCATGCAAGCTTTATGGAGTGTACATCCCCACTAACTATATATGTCAGCATAGGGACACAAGCTCCATGCTGGAAAAAAATTGGCAACACGCGTGGATGTGTGTTTTACCAGGGTTGAAATTTTTGTGATGGAATGAGATTTGTCGATGTCTTAGAAAAATCGATGTTCGAAACCCCTCGTGTCGCCGTCTCTCTCGCGATACGGGGGGCGATAACCACGTGCCGCCGAAGTCCCCTCCCTCCTCCTTCTTCTCGCGCTGCTACTGGTGAAGCCCGGGCAGGCTCCAATGACGGTGGCAGCGGGGCGGTTCCATCTGTTCTCCCAACCCCATGAAGTGGTGGTGGCGGGCGCGCACTCCCGATCTACGTGCATCGGCGGCTCGATAAGGCGGCGGTCCTTGGTGGGCGCTGGACAGAGGCCGGCGACACCGAGGGATCAGGCGTGTGGCGGGGGCAGAGCTTTGGCGGCTGGAGCTAGCGGTCCTGTTCTGGGTGTCGCCAGCGAGCGGTTGCCTGCGTGGTTGTCCTCGCCTCGGGTAGTGTAATACATGCTGTTTGCGGCAGCTGTGGTAGTAGTGGATGGCACTGCAGGCTGTCTTCCCGGCGGTGGCATCAGTACGAGAGCGGATCTGCTCCATTCCCAAGCCATGCATGTGCATGATGTGCCAAAGGGCCGAACTTTCCCACGTCTGCTCACTATTGAGGGTTAATTCGTCGGCAGGAGGGCCACATGACTTCAACATTACCTCCGTCGGGTGGTCGAGTGCTACCGGGATCTTGCCTTTACTCGAGAGGAGCAAGGGCGGGTTAGGGTGGGAAGGGGGTTGTGGACCTTGGGACTGTACAACGGTGGGGAAGGAGGTGCCTTCCCGCCCTCTCTTTTGTCGTCTTGGTTGCAAGTATGGGCCAGGGATGGAGTTGGAGCCATGGATGCCGGGGCAGCAGCCTTGGTGGTGGGAGACGAGGTGCTTGTGAGCACAGCTCATGGCTTGGGTATTAGATTTAGTGCCATCGCCGTGCGGGCGGCATGGTGGCCATTGTGCGACGGTCGGTGCCATCAGTGCGGCGATCCTCCGTGGCCCGTTGTACTATGTTTAAGAGGAGAAGTGCTTGCCAGTGTGAAAACCTTGTCTGGCTCTGTCAGGACGATGAAGGCACCCTTGCCGTGTGTGCTTGTGTTGTGTGCCGTGTTGAATGGTTAGGGTTATATGATCGTTGATTTATACATAAAGTCGGACTCAACCCTTTTTGGGTAAAAAAAACGATGTTCCAAAACTAGTTCTTTGAAAGAGTTTGAAGTATTTTTTTTGCCCACACTTCCATGAGTGTCATTTCATCATAAAATATTGCATGTAGGTGAAACGCACATCAATGTTTGTAGCCAAAAATTTTAGATTTAAATATTATTAATTTTTACTATTCGTCATGAGTTACCGGTCATCGGAGGCAGGTTTTTTTTTCTCGGCCAGTATTTTTTAAATCGGTCGAAAACCAGCGCTTTCGCTACCCCCTGAAAAAAATTGAATACCGAACTAAAATTTTGAATTTAACGTCTAGGTTAGGTCAACTAGCCCCGTATGGCTATCTAGACAGAGTCCATCTCTTATGTGGTGGTAATGCTCTTGCTGTAGCTTTGGCATGTTCGAGGATGGAAACCTAGTTTGGGCAACGTAGGTTGGTAATGCTCTTGTTGTAGCTTTGGCGGGTTGGAGGTTCCAAACCTAGTTTTGGCATGTGTTTTTTAATAATTGTTTTGCCGTTTACAGAAAAAGTAGCAAGGCAGTGCGGGATGGGTTGTTGGAACCCGCAAGCTCACAAATGTCGGAAAGCCTAGCCGACCAGTAGAACAAGCACAACGTTATGTCAAATGATGCTTTGAAGCAAGAAAATTCAAAATTGAAAATGATGCTTTGAAGCAAGGATATATATTGAAGCAGGAAATTTCAAAATTGATATGAAAAATTAGGTCAAAAAAATCCGAAAATTCTGAGATTATCCGGAAACCGGGTTTTTTCTATAGCTACCGAAAACAAATCAGAATAAAAAAAAAGCCTTGATCTGAGGTCAAGTGAGCTGGGGCTCACAAGAGCACTTTCGCTCGTCTATGAATATTTTTCTTATGAGAATGTCCGGTCTATCAGCTGGTTGCTATATGTACTTGGAAGCCCCATTAGAACCCAAGTAGAATAAAGAACAACTGAGCCATACGGGCGAGCTCATATCGGCTGTATTTGGTACCGCGGTGGAATTTTATAATAGTTTTATCAGATATATAACAAGTTAGTTAGAAACATAGACTTTTAGATGCAACTGAAAAAATCTCATTGGAATAGTGAAAGAATTAAAACTAACCGAAATACAAACTGAGCGGAGCTTACTTGAACTGGGATACAGATTGCTCATGTTGACCTTGACCCATTAGTTATGTCGACGTCCCTTCGCAGCGTGCGTCCAACTTGTTGCTGCCACGTCGTCCGTTAGATCTGGACTCTTAGATCTGCACCGGAATACTAAACTGTAAACCAGTCACTGATGATCGTACATGGCGACACATCTTTTAGGAAAATAGGACCATCGTCTCTTAAATATTGGTACAACTATTGCATTTATGTCGACTCGACAATGTCCAAAGAGCCGTTAACGCCTGATTAAGTCAAGCTGCTAAAAACAGAACCAAAGCAAATCAATTTGGTTTGTCATCGACTGGACATCTAAGGAACGGAGCCGCATCGCTGCCTTCTCATGCGGCAACCCCTCCTAGATGTCATCGTTGGCTTTTGCATCGGTAATCTCCAGATTATTGTCACCTAGTCTTAGGATTATGAGCCAGTTAGTTGCTAGATTAAATTAAGTAGGTTGCTAGATTACTGAGTGTTAGTATATGCGAGTAGAAGACTTGCTTCATGGTACTTGCATGCAGTGGCGGAGCTTGGCCCAGAAAACTGGGCGGGCCGACAGTAGGAAAGAACTATTGGGATGGTGTTTCATGGCCCAAAAGTAAGTATACACTACAGAAAAATCGAATGGGCTGGGCGGGCCACGGCCCATTCGGCCTTGCTGTAGCTCTGCCACTGCTTGCATGTGTTGATGATACTCTTTCCTGTTGTTAAGACATGAATACTCTCTAGTTTTACAAAGCATTGCAATGTCTAAAAATCATAAAATACTAATGTTAAGTGACTATACACAATTATTGTCACAACCATTTACTTATAATACGACAACTGTCTTAACATAATTTGCGAACTGGAGATGACGAAATGAATACGTTGAAACATACTAACATGTGTTTTCTTAAGGCTGCATCGAAATGAACTCACCGGTGTAAACGGCTCATTAATCATATTAACGCCTTGTGAGATACGTCATTTGAAATTCAAATTTATCTGTTCATGTGATGATGCTAGCATGTGGCGGAAATTCCTGCATGCATCTTGCCTCACTATAAGGGAAAATTACCATTGACAAGGCGCCCGGGAGCAAAAGTGCACACATATGTTAAGTAAATTTTTGTACACATTGTACTAAAAGTGAGAATCAAATTCCAATTTAATTATTTAAGTAAATACCAAAGATACTAATGTTCTAATGTTCTACAAAACTAAAAATAACACAAAAAAAGTAACCCAAAAAAAGTAAAACTAAATGCTCTAATGTACTAGAGAAACAACCGTATCTATGTGGAAATAGTGATCAAGGAAACCATCAGTGAAAGAAGAATTAATAATACCAAGTAGTGAATCATTGTGTTGTATCATTGGCATGTACTATAACTTGCACACCTTATGCTTAGTTAGTAAAGGACAAATTTACTAATATCGTTTGATGCACATAAATTATAGTTTATATCATTGCGTATTCGGGGATTGATACTAAATTAGTCGGGTCATTTCAAACTTGCATCAACTTTGAACAGTTAATGATATATTCATATATAGGTTCTTGAAATACCATACTGCGGGAGCAGAAAAAGGCCCCCGCGTCGTCTAGCTTAGGCGACACGGGCGGCGACTCGGTCCCCCGCCGCCAGCAGCTCCCTCCACCTGCTCCTCCCCCCTTGCCGCCGCCGGTGGCCACCTCCGGGCAAAGCCTGTGTGGTGGTGGCGGTGGTGGGGCCTTCTCCGTTGCTCAGCTCTCTTTTGGTGGGAGATTCGGCTGGCGGCGCTCGATCCAGTTGCCGGCGGCGCGATGCGCAGTGGGGGTCGACAGCTGCCGGCGTGGCGGCTTCGCGCATCTCTGGTAGGGCTGTGGCGGCGGTTGTGAGGAGGAGGCGGGTGGGGAGGGCTGGATTTGGTCGGACTCGGCCGGATCTGGCTTCTCCTGTCCGTCCGGTGGGTGCAGGGCTCCATGGCTGCTGCGGATGGAGTGGAGGGCGCCGGGGAGGCGGCCCCGGGCTCGATGTTGCTGGTTCTTGCCGGTAGGGAGCCGTGGTGCATGGATCTGGCGGTTACTGCACGGATCCATGGCCGGTGGTGGTGTTTCGGCCGACGTAGCGAGAGGTGCTGCGGAGGACGTGACGCGAGATGCAGATTGGTGGGCTTCGATCAGGGCGTTTGCGACATGCTGCATGCTCCGGCCATCTTGGCGCTCCGGTGCCCAGATCTGGTCGTGCAACCTCGCCATTCTCGGGTTTGTGGATGAGCTCTAGGCGAAAGCCTTGCCCGACCTCGGTTGGTGCCGGCAACGGTGGCACCTCGGTGCCATTTTCCTCGTTGGAGGCGTGGTCGTGGAGCCTCTTTCCACCCCATGGCGGATGGGCTCTCCGGGAGAAATCCCTAGCTCTGATCTCTCGGAGCGGGCGACGATGGCAGCTACGTCGCATTCTCCTTGGAGGCGTCGTCTTGGAGAGCCAGATGCAGATGTTTGTGTTGTTCATGTCGTTGAGGTTGGTGGATGTCGGGGCGGCGGCCCCGGATGTTTAATGTTTGTGCGTCGAGGCGGCGGCCTCGGGAAGCATGGGTGGAAGCGGCTCCACGAGAAGGGGAAACATCTCAACATGGCTTGGGTGGCAATTCTGTGTCGCTAGTGTGGCGGGGTTGTCGGCTCGGTCGACGCGTCCCAGAGGGGGCGGTCTGACTTTACGTCGGGGCAGCGGCCCCGGATGAGTTGGTGCGGCGGTCGTGGTGTGCGGGTGGTTGCCCTATTCAGCTTGGACTGTGGGTGACTAAGCCGTGCGACGTTGCAGCTCGAGGGCGAGCGGTGGTATGTCGGGATGGCGGTCCCGGAAGGTGGTATGTTGGTGGAATATGCAGGGCATAACGGAGCAGCGGAGGTCGAGGCGGCGGCTTCGAGAGTTCGGCAACATCGATTGCATTCACCTCGTGTCGCTTGGGCGGCGAGGTTGCTCTTGATTTTTTTGGCGGCGTCTCAAGCGTCATGTTTGGTGGCTGCACACACCTTCACCTTGTGGGAGCGTCCCAGGTCTGCTCCTCTCATAGCAGTCGTGGCTTCTTTTCTCCGTCAACGGTGGGTTCATCTGTGTGTATGGTGGTAGTGTGCGGCCTTGTGGTGTGGCGTATCGGGTTGGCTTGGCCATGTGATGCGTGGGGCTTGGCCCTGTTTGTATCGGTTTTTGCCCGGTTTTCCGTAATTAACCGGGCAACCTTCTTCTTAATTAATGAAACGGGCAAAGCTTTTGCCTCGTGTTTCGAAAAAAAAACTTTAAACAATTTGGTATTTACTAATACCATGAGAAAATGTTTGGTATTTACTTTGTATTTACCAAAGTATTATAACTAAATTTACCGAAAAGCCAAATTTACCAAATAAAATAAAAAGAATTGACCCAATAGACCTACAAGTAACCACTGCACACCTAGCTAGCGATTTTTTTGTAGCTACAGTGCTAGTTAAAATTCTTGATTCTAATAACTCAAGCAAACTGAGAACTCTATGTTTCCAACCGCACTAGTACATTTCTTCGCTCCTCTATCTCCACTAGTGATGGCGAAAAACACGAGGAACTCCCGATGCAAAATTGCCACCCTCCTTGAGTATCTACTAGTCCTCGGAGATAAACGGTGATAGAAATGCACATGAATGAGTGCTCCTAGAGATGGAGGAGATTGAAATCATGCAACTTGAACTCTCCACGTCTATGTGTACTTCCGTCAACTTAACACCTACAATTATTGGAATGGATTCCAAGCATGCTGCTAGACCTCTCTTATATCCGGTTTCATTGGAGGAAGACTATTAGACAGCCGATAACATTGTTCCTATGCTAGACCACAGGTTGCGGGAGAGGCGTTGTGGGGGCGAACCATGTCAGAGCCGAACTATGATCTTGCCTCGCAGATTAAAAGGAGGGGTTAAGGAGAGGAGGGCGAAAGGTTGAAAAGGCGTGTTTGGTGGATGAGTGACAACTAAAGACGTGTTGGAGCTTGGATTCTCCTTGCTGGAAGAGGAGAATGCAGGCTCTGAAGTATCTTTGACATAAAAGGAGCAGGTACACTAAGACTGGGGAGGAATTCAGGACCCTATTGGGTACATAATCAAACGGATTTTACATTATCTGGATAGGGGAGCGGGAAATAATTACAACGAATATAAATGATATTTGTTTAGAAATCATCCTGGAGTGGTTTGATAGGAATGGGAATATTCTCCTACTCCCCTTACCCGCTCCCCGTGTGATTCCGGTAAAACATGATTGGTGGATAACTTTAGTGAGCTAACTTATGTATGCAACTTAGACCCATGTAGAAAAACATAACTCTACCCAATCGATCCATGTTAGAAAAAGAGTTTTTGGTAAGAGTTCTTTTTTTTTTAAGTCACTAGGAATTCTGTTAGAAATAAGCATGCAATTAATCTTGGTTGGATGGTGACGTGCACCAGACATACATTAAAGTGGTTTATCGAAAAAACGTCTAATAATCGTTTTTCCAGAAGCTCAGTTTTCCAATTTTACGGACATTGAGATTTACATATCTATAAATTTTTGTTACTCTACCACCAAGGCAAGGTTACACGGGAGATTGAAAATATGCGAATTATTCAAATTTTACGGCATGTTAATCCAGTTTAGAATTATCTTTTTGCTGAACGCACAATACATTTAATTAAAGAAAGTAAGAGTTATGTACATGACATCCAGTTTATTACTTCCTAACCATTATATATTATCGCCTAAATATTGAAATTGTTTTATTGACCTTGATATAATCAAAGGCATGGCTTATGGCTTTATCAAGCTCACAACTTGTCAGTTCCATTGTTGTGACTCTCTGGGCTTCACGATCTGGTTATTAGTGGCTTTGCCTTGAGGCACTCACCCGGCAGGATTGTGCTCCCTCCGTCCCATAATATAAGAGCGTTTTTGATATGGGAGTAGTTGTTAGGGTATATTTGGCATCCGTGTATTTGATAGTATAGGATTTATATTTATCCTCCTACCTTTTTCTCTACAGGTGCTTCTTCCCTGAATAAATATACACAATATACATTCATCCACAGGCCTCATCAATACAACAACGATTCCACCAATTCAGCCTCTTTCTATTGTCATATGATATATACCACAAGCTTCTAGACCTAACTCCACCTCACCTTCTAAGACCCCCTGCCCATAGGGAGATCGATCTCCATGACATTCAGTTGGGGTTGTCCAACCCGTACCTATGGTTTGTCTACCGATCGTGTTGATCAGCCACCTCATAGTACTTTCCCCAATCTGTTGCTCATGGCATTTTCTCTGTTGTTGGTCTATTGACTCATGTTACTTTTTTATCAGTTTAAGATTGGTTTGTGTCACCGGCCAACAATCAGCCCTCCTCGTCGTTATTGCCTGATGTTAGGGTTTACCACACTGCCCTCTTCTTCAACTATGTGGTCAGGCATGCTTCATGGCAATCTAGGGGATGCCCGTCATCCGCACATCTATCTCCGCCACTATGGATCTGCTCTTATCAGGACTCATTTGTCGCCATCGTCGGTGTCATTCTTCCCCTCCCCCCGCCCCATCAAAAGCTTGTGTGCTCTGTCAATCATCCGAGAATGCATGGCACACTCCACCCTCAGCACTCGGCCAATGTGATCGGTCATTTGCAAGAAGCTCAATAGAATCCCAGAAAACCGTCATGAAGTATGTGCTCACCTACATCGAGAAATATCGGGATGCTCTAGCATAGCCCCTTTGGGCCGCAGTGCCGCTTCCCCATTGTCCTCGCTACCGGCAATGGAGTGCCTTGTCCGGTGTGTAAATCGCTAGTTCCCTTACCCATCAAATTGAGTCGGAGCTAAAGCTAAGTTGCTCCTTTGGACATACTGCCGCCGCACGCACTCTATATCGCCAACCCCGCACACCGGCATCTAGCATGGCACCCACTGTGCTGCCTCTGTAGGCGCAGCACCCCTTCATCCAGTCATGGTCTACATTACATCGTTGGGTTCTTGCATCCCACTTCGAGTACCATTGTCACGCTTCTATAGGAGATCGATCCGGTTGCTTCAGTGTTCCATTGGTTCCTTGGACAACACCTTTGTGTTTTTCTAGTACATGCCCATCACTACCGTCACCATCTCTTCCACCACTACTTTGTCTACTCTAATAATCATGCGAAGCAACACCACCTTCTACCAAGTCGCCATTATTGATCACGACTGTAATCTCTTCAACTGGCACACATTTTTCTAGGTCCCCACCTACGCACGGCCGATATTGGCAACACAGACACATTGATTCGTCTCCGACGTGTCCCTAAGCCCGGCAAACCCGATGTGGTGCCTCCTCTATGACGGCTTTGACAACATCATCTTCGGTAACGATGACCTCCTAGATGAGTTCCTTCATTTCCTAATCATTTTATTTGTGGCGCAACTTTGCATTTTTGGATCTATGGTGCATCCTTGCACCCGCTGCTCGACATGGTGCTACCTTGACACGGGCAACTCTGACCTCATATCGACCACAAAGCACATCGCTCGACTACCTTGACCACGACTACACCACCCAAAGCACTCGGCTACCTCGACATCTGGGAAAAGGCCTATAGTCTTGCTTGAGCAAACTCGTCGGCTTCCACTCTTTTCACAGTCGGCACACCAACTGTTTTGATTGTCGTGGGATGTTATCGTCGGCTTACAAACTTTGGCATCTTTTCTAGTCTCACTGTCTACTCTGCTACTACTGTGACTGCTTGGGGATTTAGAGTATGTTTGACATACTTCCGCTTCGGTACAACCCACCTAAACACATCAACGGTGGAGATCTCTTCATACCCCTTCATAATAAAGGATAGGATGGACTTTCTCAAGAATACGTCATCCGCTAATACGGAAGAAGCGCCTCACCTACAGCAATGGGCCGGCCCATTAGCACGCTTACGACTGAAAGAAAAAAGAAGTAAAATACACAATTATCAGGGATCGAACACTGCACTCCAAGGTATTGGTCAAGAGTGCTATACAATCGGCCTAACATCATGTACATGATGGGTAGCAGGCTGCAACATACTTGAGGGTGAACGACGCAGTTTCCCATTGATTTTTCCGGAATTTACTGTTTCTGTTTTATAAAACCGGATTTTATTCCTTTTATATTCTTTTTTTACTTTTATTTTATTTCCTTTTACCATTTTTCTCAGATGCTTAAACTTTTTAAATTTGAAAAATCGTGATCTTTTTCTCAAATTTCTGAATCTTTTTGACTTCTCGAACTGTTTTTGCAAATGTATAAAAAAATCAAAATTAATCATTTTATTTTCAAATTCATGAATGCTTGGGGCAGCCCAACAGGTGGCCCACGGGAGCGATGTCGTCACCTAATTGGGCCAAGGTCTAAGCTTTTTTTTCTTTTTTTCTTTTCTACTTTTTCATTTTTCCTTTATTTTCTTAATTAATTTTCTCCTTTTTGAAAATTATTATTCTTTTTGAATTCCGTTCAAAAAATTGAAATATAGTTTGGAATACCCAAAAATGTTCTTAGAATTGTTCCTGTTTTGAATTTTATATTCATAAAGCTAATTGTGTTTCGTAAGAAGTTGATAAAGTGTGTGGTTTGCAATTTGTGTTCAAACTTTTCATCTATTGTTGGGATTTTTTTATTTTTTTTTGAAAATAAGCGTTCATGTTTGTAAAATTTTCATACACAATTTGATATTGCCAAATTGTTGATAAATTTTAAGAAATGGTTAGTAGAAAAAATGTTCATGTTGATTGGTAATGACCAAAATTGCAAATAACAGAAGCACTCAAATTATAGATAACTACATGCTCACGGACACACCCGTTTGGCCTTGTCTGGCACACTCCTCTCAACTCATATTTTTTGAACTATGGATAAATGACCCGAACTTTTGCAAGCAGGTGGGCATGCTCGTGTAGTTGTGTAAAGCATTCATGCTAGGTTTAAACAAATTCTAACATCGTATGCACATTGCGACACTTCCGGCCAATTATCGGCCTTTTTCACCGTGAAAACTCCAGAAAATGCAAAACTTGATGAAAACCCACACGACTTGCCATGGTGCCTTGAGTTGGTCATAAAAGGTCATGAAAAAATTGGGATCATTTCAACGATGTACAACGTGCTCTCAGACAGAGCCTTCTGGCATATCCGAACACCCTCCGTTCAACATGGTCTACGTTTGGACATCCTTGAAATGATCCCAACTTTTGTAAGTTAGTAGTAATGCCCATGACACGCATACATGCCAGGTTTGAACAATTTTCGACACTGTATGCAAGTTTTGACACATCCGACCATTTACCTGCCTTTTTTGATTGAGAAAACTCCAGAAAATGCAAAGCTCGCCGAAAACCAAAAAAACTTGACATGGTGCCTTCAATTGTTCATACAAGGCCATGTAAGAAATTAGAGTCATTTCAAGGATGTCAAAGAAACAACGTGCTCTTAGAGGGACCCTTATGGCCAACTTGAACATATTCCGTTGCACATAAACATAATGTCCTTGTTTTCAAAATTCTTCACTTCTATAAAAATATTCGGAAATTTAAAAATGCTCGCAAACTAAACGATTGCTCAGATATTTCAAAAAATGTTCTTATTTTAAAAATTTGTTTGCAAATTCCAAGAATGTCCGGCAAAGTTTGAAAAATGTTTGGGGATTTCAAAAAAATGTCCTTGTTTTGATTTTTTTTTTCAAACTAAAAAATGTTCAAGGAATTTCAGAAAATGTTATTGTTTTCAAAAAAATCACAAATTGAAATTGTTCATGTTGAAAAACTGTTTGTAAATTCACCTAAAATTGAGGAACTTAAAAAATATCAGATTTTCAAGAAAGTATTCGTTATATTGAAAATGAGCTAGTTTTCAATTTTTGTTCCAGTTTTTTAAAAATGTTCAAAATTTCCAATAATGTTTGGGGTTTTTAAAACATGTATAGAAATTTGAAGTTTTATTCACATTTTTTTGTTCTGAAACCTGTTTGTTTTTTCCAAAATGTTGGCAAATAATGCAAAAATCTGGACGGTGCAGCAAAGAATACTGATACTGTAGATATGCCGTTAGTTTAAATTCTTAACCTGTTTGGGCTTCAGTTAGTCATGGCCGGCCGTTGGTCGTAGTGGCTATCCGCACTCTGCACTATGTTTTAGTCCCGAGTTCGATTCTAGCCAACATCGCTTTCTTTCTGCTATTTTTCTCGCGCTATAAACACAGCTTCGGTGTCGTTGAGTGGGCCGGCCCAGTTCCCTGTCACCTCTCTGTGTATACGGCGATATGTATTCGAGGGGATTCAAGTTGCCCTT
>NC_041389.1:15863333-15870573 GCF_002162155.2 Triticum dicoccoides | reverse complement strand
TCTTTTCCTCAATACATATTAACACATATACTTGATTGTTGTGTACCAGAAGTAGACGAAAGTCGTGGGGTCTTACCGTGAACGTTGATGCTCGAGGGCACCAAACCGTCGACGCTACACAATTAAAACTAATTTTGACCGTTAAGGAATCTGTACTGTTCAAGGGAAGTTGGTCGTTGTACATTCGCATTCGCCACCACCCCTCGCATGTTTGGTTTTCCGATCGTGGATGCCCCCTCCCCCCAACTCCTCCTGTATAAACTCAACAAAATTAACTGAACATTTTCTTGGTGTTCCACGACATATACCCAAATCATATCAAATGTTACCAAAACCTCAGATAAATCCAATATTTCCTTGCCTTCCCTTATCCAGACCCAAAACAAATCAATTCTAATGGAAATCTAGAATATAGTTGGTCTGAGATATATAATTGTCAACCATGATTGATATAGAACCACTAATCTATTCTCGGCTTCAGGCCATCTACCATGGAAGCCGCTCCCGGATACGCAGAACGGAACACAATAAAGTTCAAGGGCGACTGTGCTCTGTGCTAGAACAAGTTAGCTAACTAGCAATAACCATCATCTTACTCTGTTTTCATTACTTTTGTGTTGAGGCAAATATACAAGCACAAAACTACAGTAACTAGCGGCACAGGAAAACATAATAACAATGAAAAAAGATGAACACGCCCCTTGGGATCAAACGATAACAAAGAGTTCATAGTTAACAAAAGTAAACCGGGCCACATATACCTTATCCTATTGTTGCTGATGATTATCTTGCGGCAACGATTTGCTTTTGCGTCCTAGGAAAATACTCCTGTTTGGCGGGGCTAAACAGGAACTCTTGTAAGCATATAGAGAGAAGATAGAGAAGAAGACGCAACGCATAGGATAGAGCTTTGCTACACGCACGGACAGATGACAACGGAGTTTTATGGGGAAGCATAGCTGGGACCTTCTGATTGGAAGAAAGAATGATGAGGGGCCCACACCCCTGAAAATCAGGGGCGGTGAAGATTAGTTAACGAACAAACCCCCGTAATAGGCCGTAATAGTCCGTTGGTTTAGAATTTTCGCATAGGATACATCTCACTGTGCTACTGGTTCTCTTTATTTATTGGGCCCACCATGTTACGAACTTTCTGCCAGGATACGTGTGACTTTAAAAAATTGACCACGAGGCTGTAGAGTGGAACAAATATATTTCACCTAGGGTTGTGGTATTCATCACCTAGGATGTAGAATAGTTATTCTTCACCCGCTCTATTTTAACATCGTTGCATTTTATTTGTATGTTCCATCAAATTTTTCATGTCGACAGCCAAACAAGAGCATAAGAAAATATATATTGTGTTACATAAAATAATGAATGTAAAAACATAAGTAAAAATTCCTCCATTGCTTATCCCGCCCCTATATTTACTCCACTGCTCGGTGGCGGAGTAAAAAATCTTCACTCTCACAGTGTCTCTCCCCCATTCCCACCTCCCACGAATCCCCCGCCGGCCTAATGGTCGGATCCCATGCGCGCTGGCCCCACAACACATCCGCAGCTCGGATCCACGCCGTCACGAGCACGGTTGGCTCCGCCACCCCTCCAGTGAGCTCCCTTCTACGCCCCCCCCCCCACCATTGCCGCAAAGGAAGTACCTTGGCTGGCTGCAGCAGTCCTCGGGGACATGGTTTACCGAATTGGCCGAAATCACGGGCCAGGAGACCCACAAGAGGCATTGAGCGGGCTCCTTCCACACTATCGAGCTCGCCGTGAAGGAAGAAGGAATATGGCCTATGGCATGTCCAGCTTCGCGTTCGGCGAGGGTTCGCTGCAGTCTTTGCCGCCGTGGGGGTTGGTGAGTGCGGCATTGGGTAGGGAGAACCGGGAGGTGAGGGACCGCATCATGGCGATGGCCGCCGATGAGGCGTACATGGCGGACCTCTGGCGCAAGTACCCAGAGCTGATGGAGGCGGAGCGAAACATCTTCAAGTAGGCGAAGCGTGGGCCGACGGGGAGGTCATCGTCCTCTCGGACAATGAGGATGACGGCGGCGCAAAGGACTTCCACATTGAAGAGTGGCGGCGCATGTTCCCAGCTCAAGGCACATGGCCGGACTCCATGGGCGGTTGGATGTCACGGGCTGATTGGCTTGCCCTCTATAAGAGTGACGATGATGATGACGCCGTTGTTCAGTTTTAGCTTAAATTCATGTTTCGTTTTAGTAAATACATGTTTAGTTTTAAGTTTCAGGTTTAGGTATAAAACTACTATATTTCGGCGGACGATTATCTATATTATCTGTCGAATTTTGGTATTTTGTGTCAAATCTATGTTGAACTTATGAAACTTCTTTTTACTCCGTTAAATTTAGGAGTTCGGCTAGGTCAGACCAAAATTTAATGAAATGAATATCCTCCACTAAGTCTTACTCTGCTGGTTTGTGCCTCTATTTTAGGTGACCGGTTAGAGTTGACCTAACCCCGAAAAATGATCTTACTCTGGCTAAAAATATTTAAAATCACTCTCTATGCTGATAGGATTGAGCAGACTTCTAACGTTGCTGCTGGTCGCGTCATCCTTAGCCATAGGCTGGTTGCTTGTTGCTCCGTGTTTGAATGAATGTTTATACCCTACTTCAGTTAACCCGTGATGACATGAAATTATATTTAGTTTGAATATTTCCGTGTGTTAGATAACTGTCGCTGATACAGAGCCATCATGAAGGAGACACCATCCTTCGCAATAAATGAAATAAAATATGTAAGACTCACCATGAGGTTGATAGTCGTCGCCTAGGTCCACACTAAATTGATTTTTTTTTTATGCTCATGGATGAGATAGATTGCGCAAAGGGAACCATTCATGTCGCTTTAGCATTTCCCGTGGTTCTGGATGCTCGATTCTGCATGCGCGTGGAACATTCGTCGGCTTTTGTGGCAACCTCCCGAGAGGCCGAGAGACGACACCGGCAGGCCTATTTCGATTTCGACCCTGTAAAGCTACATCTACTGGAATTTTCTAACGGACTCTACGACGAGATCTCTTGCCAGATTTCGTTGGAGAGAAAATGGGAGGAGCCCCGGCCCGTTCACTGAAATATCCGTGATTGTAACAGTTTTTGTCTACAGCGTGTGAGTCGGGAAAAATACACCTTGGGTGCTGCTCATTGTATTGCTATGAATATATAGCTGCTGTACATGTACACGGCGCTTCAGCGCAGGAGAAAGAGAGAGCGAAGAGTGGGGATCGTGCATGGCATGCAAGCCCATTCATACGTGATCACTAACTGCTAACACCCCGCCGCAGCTGAAGCATCTGGTGGCCGGATGCAGAGGCTGGACCGGAATACTTGGAACGCCGGCGTCGGAAGACCCTTCGTCATGACATCAGCGAACTGCTGCTTGGTGGGGACGTGCAAGACGCGCAGGTGGCCGAGAGCAACTTTTTCCCTGACGAAGTGGATGTCGAGCTCGATATGTTTCGTCCGCCGATGATGGACTGGGTGGGCTGCCATGTAGACGGACGATATGTTGTCGCAAAAGACGACCATGGCCTTCGGCAAGGCGATGCGAAGCTCACCGAGCAACTGGCGTAGCCAGCAGCACTCGACGACGGTGTTTGCGACGGCTCGGTACTCTGCCTCGGCGCTCGATTGCGAGACGGCGGCCTGGCGCTTGGAGGACCAGGAGACCAGGGAGTCGCCGTGGTAGACGACGTAGCCAGAGGTGGAGCGCCTGGTGTTGGGGCAGCCTGCCCAGCCCATGTCCGAGTATGCGGTGAGGCAGAGAGACGTCGAGCGATCAAGGTGAAGCCCATGGTCCGTGGTGCCGCGAAGATACCGCAGAATGCGCTTCACCAAGGCGAAATGGGAGGCACGCGGATCATGCATGACGAGGCAGCACCGCTAGACCGCGTAGGCAATGTCCAGGCGCGTCATGGTCATGTACCGGAGGGCACCGACCAGGCTGCGGTATTCTGATGCATCAGAGACCGGAGCGCCATTAGCAGCCGAGAGCTTGGAGTGCGTGTCGACCGGCGTGGACATGGGCTTGCAGTCCAACATGTGCGCGCACTTGAGAAGCTCTTCAGCGTACTTGCGCTGCGAGAGGATGAACCCATCCGCCGTTCTGGTGACCGCGATGCCGAGGAAGTAATGGAGGGAGCCGAGATCCTTCATCAAGAATTGCACGAACAGAAGCTGTTGCAGTCGCTGTAGAAGGGCGGACGACGAAGCGGTGAGGACGATGTCGTCCACATAGAGCAGCAAGTACGCCATGCCGGAGTCGTTGTGGAGGATGAAGAGCGACGGATCCGAGCGCGAGGCTGTGAATCCAATCCCACGAACAAACATTGCAAAACGAGTGTTGGAATTTCTGCCCACAGGATCGATCACATCAAATTACTATGAACACGCACACGAAAAACTTTGGCCAAGGGCACGTGTCGTGCCCCTTCTTTTTATTCCTTTTCTTGTTTTCCAGTACCTAATACAAACCTGCCGAGGTGCTGCATATAAATATACGCAGGACCAAACAGACCTAGACGTACTTGCTTTGAGTCCAAACCGGACTCACAGCCAGCCAAACTAACCTACGACTTGGACACGTACTAACCAACGCACATGACCAGGGACTCCTACTTCTAGTAGGTATAGCACTAGGACACGTCCAATAGCTATACTCCTAATTAACTAGCATACTAGTACATGAACTCACATACTACGTGCCATCTTCTAACTTCACTCAAGATTTTGGCTAACATTCTCTCCCTAATCTTGACTTGTCTTCTATGCTTCTCCGGTCTTGACTCATTGTCGATTCACCCCTTGCCGACTCCTCCATCTCGCACCACGACAAGTTAAATTGATAGGCTTCATTGATCGCAACAATCTCTCCCCAATTTCAACTTGGCGAATTTACGGACCACCTCAAATATGCCATGGACTACCCAGCCTCGCTAGTAACCTGTGGAACACACCACCCGGTGGACTACACCATCCACCCTAGCGAGATACATGCCGACTCCTTGTGGATCACACCACCCTGTGCACTACACCATGCACTCCAGTCTCATGTAGAGACATGGCCTCATTGAAGAGACTCACCTTCACTGGTTTACCACCCCCACATAGTTTAACTTGATCCTCTCGTCGAGACACGTGGACGACCTTGGCAAACTTTATCTTCAACGCCTTCTCACAGAGACGAGCACTTGGACATGACGATGACTCACAGAGGCGACGACGACGACTGGCCGTGCAAACACGCACGCCTCCATGACTCTAGCTAACTCCCGGATGACGATCTTAACGACTTTCCGGCACCGCACCACGGCACCACTGCTCTCGTCAATGATATTCTTCCACCGCCTTGCCGACGACAACTCGCCGTCTCCCTCCATGTCGCTCCGTTGAACGACGATTGCATGATCCTCTCTTCGCCGCATCATCCAGCGACTTCATGGCCCGCCGCTCCTCGTCGCTGCACCACCCAGCGACCAATCGCCCGCCCCGAGGCACTAGCAGATCGCCACCCCGAGGCAAGCGCGGCTTCAAATCAACCTAGCTTTTATACCAATTGTTGGAATTTCTGCCCACAGAATCGATCACATCAAATCACGATGAACACGCACACGAAAAACTTTGGCCAAGGGCACGTGTCATGCCCCTTCTTTTTATTCCTTTTCTTGTTTTCCACTACCTGATACAAACCTGCCGAGGTGCTGCATATAAATATACGCAGGACCGGACAGACCTAGACGTACTTGCTTTGAGTCCAAACCGGACTCACAGCCAGCCAAACTAACCTACGACTTGGACACGTACTAACCAACGCACATGACCAGGGACTCCTACTTCTAGTAGGTATAGCACTAGGACACGTCCAATAGCTATACTCCTAATTAACTAGCATACTAGTACATGAACTCACATACTACGTGCCATCGTCTAACTTCACTTAAGATTTTGGCTAACAACGAGCGAACCACGCACGGGGCGCTTGGATCAGGCCGTAGAGTGACTTGTCGAGTAGACATACATGATCGGGGCATGTGGCGTCGACGAAGCCGGCGGGCTGCTGACAGTAGACGCGCTCGGCAAGACGGCCGTGCAAGAACGCGTTGTTGACGTCCATCTGGTGAACTGGCCATTGACAGGCAGCAGCCATGGTGAGCACGACGCGGATGGTCGCAGCCTTGACGACCGGGGAGAACGTCTCGTCGAAGTCGATGCCGGGGCGCTGGGAGAACCCGCACATGACCCATCGGGCTTTGTAGCGCTCCAGAGTGTCATCCGCCTTCAACTTGTGACGGAAGAGCCATTTGCCGTTGATGATGTTCGCGCCGGGCGGGCGCGGAACAAGGCTCCACGTCCGATTCTCCATCAAGGCCCTGTACTCCACCTGCATTGCAGCTAGCCAATGGGGGTCACGCAAAGCGGCACACACGGTTTTGGGTATTGGGGATATGGTGGAGGGTGTCTCTGTGAGATCTACAGCGGGTTTGGGTGTGGTGGAGGTGAACGGGAACGTGTGCTCGTCGAACATGACGTGGCGAGAGATGATGACTATGCCGGTGTCACGGTTGAGGCATCAATATCCTTTGTGATTGGGTGAGTATGCGAGGAAGACACGCAGTGGACCGTGGAGCCAGCTTGTGCAGAGTGGTGGCAGTGAGATTAGGGTAGCACAAGCATTCGAACACGCCGAGTGCTGTGTAGCTAGCAGCGATGCCATAGAGAAGAAAGAAGGGAGTCTGGTCAAGGCGAGGCCGGCAGGGGCGTCTGTTGAGCAACACTGCTAGGGAAATGCCTATAGACAGGAGCTTAGTAGTAGCGCTTTTTACAAAAAACCGCTTCTACTACTTATCAGTAACGCTTACGCATGGTAAGCGCTGCTACTATGCACTTACCAGTAGCGTTGTGTTTTCAAACACGCTACTACTACAATTGCCAGACCGTTGCCGGCAGGCCAGGCATAGTAGTGCGCTTGTATGCAGAAAGCGCTACTGCTATTGTACCTAGCAATAGTGCTTTCTACATACAAGCGCTACTACTACACGCACCTTATCCACGCTCCGGCCCGCGCTCGACCTCACTCTCCCCCTCACACACTCTCACTCGCACGCCTCCGCCGAGCGCCGTCGCTGCCGCCGTCCCCCGAGCCGGCCTTATCCCGCCGGCCGCCCTCGCCCGTGCCGGCTCTCCTCCCCCGCCGACCTCCTCCCCCGCCAGCGG
>NC_041389.1:15806646-15863185 GCF_002162155.2 Triticum dicoccoides | reverse complement strand
CCTCCACCGAGAGGTACTCCTCCCTCCTCCTCCCTAGTTAATTTTGAACCCTAGCTAGTTATGATCTTAGGTGTTTAATTTTAGAATAACATAGTAGGTTATGATCTTAGGTGTTTAATTTTAGAATAATGTAGTATGAACCCTAGCTAGTTATGATCTTAGGTGTTTAATTTTAGAATAATGTAGGTTATGATCGAACCATGTTCAAAATGTAGGTTTTTAATTAGGTGTACTTAATATAATTTATGTATTTTAGGTGTTTAATCTTAGAATAATGTAGTATGAACCCTAGTTATGATTGAACCATATTCAACATGTCAAATTTGTTGTTATTTTTTTAGTTAAAGCATTTATTCCCGCATCGACGTCGATGATGCCTATCCCGCATCCTCGTCGTCGGCTCGGCGGAGGACACCTGCTTGATCAAAGGGGGCCATGTCCGGGACTGGGAGGTGCTACCTTTCGAGCAGCGCAGCTTGGGGAGGAGCCAGCCCATCGTTGACCCGAACTTTCTTTGGTGGCGGTCACGTGGGCCAGTGATGGTGCGGAGGCTTGAGGACCCCGTGAAGGTGGTACGTCACCATGTCAGCGAGGAGGACGAGCACGTCCGTTGCTACATGGTTGCGTTGGAGGGCAGGTTCTTCAGGGATCTAACTGGAGCTATGATCCTGTGATGGTTCCTTCTCTTTGGATGTCCACCGCCCGCGTCGATCCCCGTCGTTCGCTAGGGTTTTAGCTATATTAGTGATGTTATATATATGATACTATTCGAGATGTATTAGTGATAATATTCGACGATGTATGGACGAAAGAGATGATTTAGTTTTTCTTATTGAATGCATGCTAATTTGAATATTATTATTTTTACGACTTGGTTTTGCTTATTGAATGCTCAAATTGGAAAACTACTCCTACTTTGAATGCCCAAGTGGCCGGCCATGTTTGCAGGTTACACCTCCGAGTGGCCTATGTTTTGCCGGAGTGTTGATTAATTTCCGTTCCGGCAAATTTCAAGCGCTCGATATGTCCTTTTTTTAGCGAAGGTCATGCCGGTTTTTTTCATGAATTCTTGCATGACTTGTGCTAGAATATTTAGGAAATATCGAGTGGACTGGATTTTCTAGAAAGATAAATAAACGACATATCGGGTTGAATTTAAGTCTGTCGAGGCCCCATACATGACAAACAAAAAATGAGTGAGGGAGTGTGTCCACCATATGTCAGAGAAGAATAATGCCGACTGTTGTCGTGGGTGTTGCTTCTCCTTCATTCCCGTGTGCTAGACATTTTGGTTGAATGCACTCGGGGATGAAGGGAGGAGATACCTTCACTAACGGTCGAATATATACACCACATGAGCTGAGAGTTTTCAAAAAAAGACTCGACGGACTGATAGTCGACCCGTGCTGAATAATAATGATCTAATTTAGTTTTTATAGTACATATATTGAATTGTACAAGTTTAATCTTTGGATTATGAACCTCTACTTCTTCTACACATGAGTAGTTGCCTTCGACTGATTTTCAATGTTTCAAATATGAACATATATAGGAAATGTCTGACAATGAAAGGAAATTTGGTATGTGCGAATACTATGAAGACGAGCGCAACATATGCGATAGGCCTCACCTAGTTGGTGGTAGGCGCTTCAGCATCGTGCTGGATGATAACTTCGAAGTGGATACAGTAAGTCACAACGACAAGTCTTTTTTCGTAATTAAGCTCGACTTCTGCTACTTTTGGTTTTTTGCTTCAACTTATAATTTTAATTTTTTATAATTCTACTAGCGTATCCCCTGTCATGCAAGAATCTCTGTCTTGGATAAGATTGGTTTTAGTACTATGGAAAGTATGAAGGTAAAGAAAGTTCACTTGAGGACCGAGCATGGTTATATTTTCGTAGCAAAATTATACAATGCAGACACCTACTCTATTTTGAATGCAAAAATTGGAGAGCACTATGCAAGGCCTATGCCTTTGAGCTTGATATGGTTATTGATAACCCACAAGTATAGGGGATCAATTGTAGGCTCTTTCGATAAGTAAGAGTGTTGAACCCAACGGGGTTTGGATGCACCGGCGAAGTTTGCACCAACTCTCGAGGTGAGATAGGGCAATGCATAGTGCCGTAGAGGCTAGCTAATTGCGGAGAGGTAAGAGTGTGTATAATCAATGGACTCACATTAGTCATAAAGAACTCATATACTTATTGCAAAAGTTTATTGGCCCTCGAAGCAAAGTACTACTATGCATGCTCCTAGGGGGGAGGTTGGTAGGAGTTAACCATCGGGCGCCCCGACCTTCACGCAAAGATAAACAATCAAAATACAATGCTCGCCAATTTGGTTACATAGTTAGGAGATCATACGTGCATGCTTCGGGAATCACAAATCTTAACACCAATATTCTTACTAAACACAACCATTTACAAGAACCTCCCACATATTATCATCTCTATATCGCAAAACTATTGCAAGGAATCAAACATATCATATTCGGTGATCTACAAGTTTTATGTAGGATTTTATGACTAACCATGTGAATGACCAATTCCTGTCATCTCTCTTTATAGATATAAGTGAAGCAAGAGAGTTTAATTCTTTCTACAAAAGATATGCCCACGCTCTAACAATTATAAGTGAAGCAAAAGAGCATTCTACAAATCGTGGTTTTCTATGTGAGGAGAAACAGGCCATCCAAACTTCAAATGATATAAGTGAAGCACATGAAGCATTCTATAAAGCCATACTGAAAAGATATAAGTGAAGTGTAATGAGAATTCTATAAATCAATCATGGACTATCTCATACCAGCATGGTGCATAAAAGAAAAGTGACAACTAAATGCAAAAGACGCTCCAAGATTTGCACATATCGCATGAACGAAATGAATCCGAAAACATACCGATACATGTTGAAGAAAGATGGGATGCCTTCCGGGGCATCCCCAAGCTTAGACTCTTGAGTATCCTTGAATATTCACTTGGGGTTCCTTGGTCATCCCTAAGCTTGAGCTCTTGCCTCTCCTCCTTTTTGTCACATTGAGACCTCCTCGATCTTTGAACACTTCATCTACACAAAACTCAACAGAAAACTCGGTAAGATCCGTTAGTATAATAAAGCAAATCACTACTCTAAGTACTGTTGCAAACCAATTCATATTTTGTTTTTGCATTGTAGCTACTGTAATATAACTTTTCCATGGCTTAATCCACTGATAGAAATTGATAGCTTCATCAAAACAAGCAAACTATGCATCAAAAATAGAATATGTCTTAAACAGGACAGTCTGTAGTAATCTGAACATTCACCATATTTCTGATACTCCAAAATTCTGAAAACATTAGGAAAAATATAAAAAATTTATAGAAAGACATTGCAAAAAGTTTCAGAACGTTTGACGTTCCTATGAAAAATGTAAAATCGCGCATTACAGCCAAAGTTTCTGTCCTGCACCGCACAAACCAACAAGCATTGTAAACATCCTAAAGGCAAACCTTGGCACATTATTTTTATTATATAGTGCAATTGTACAAGGGGATAATTATTTTTGTTGAAAAGTTTCTGTAATCAAGTTTCACAAAGTTCAAGGCTAGTTCCCACTTTAACAATGCTCGTCTTTCTCACTTTCTCTTTCTTTTTGAAAAAGTTTTGGGTTCCCCTCTTTATTTTTTTTGTTTTTAAACTTTATGAAAGCACACAACAGAAATAAATGACTCTCTAAAACTTTCGTGTTGTCTCCCTGGTAGCGCTTTCTTTAAAGCCATTAAGCTAGGCATATAGTGCTCAAGTAATGGATCCACCCGGATCTCAAGGTATATCAAAGCCAATTTTAATTAACAATGATTTGTAATTTAGTAGTGATCACAAAGTAACATATATCATGCTACAACGAAGTCTAACTCTCTTCCTATGCATCGGCATGTCATACAAGAACAATTCATGCACACAAAGTAAAGGCCAATACATAGTATAAACAGTTTCTTGCAATTTTATCATATTGGAAACATGGAGAGGCGGAGATGTAGTTCCTCTCTCATAATAATTGCAAGTTGGAACAGCAAGTGCATACTATATCTATCAAAATCATTATGTGTAGTAGTAAGACGCAACCCATCAATAAAATTCTTAATAAGGGCAAACTTCTCCGATATAGTGTAGTCGGGAGAATTCAAAAAGATAATAGGACTATCATGCGTGGGTGCAATAGCAACAATTTCATATTTAACATAAGGAACTATAGCAAGTTCATCTCCATAAGCATAATTCATATTGGCATCTAGGCCTCAAGCATAGCAACCATCATAAAAAAGGGATATTTCAAAAGAATCAACGGGATCATAACAATCATCATAGCATTCATCCTTCAGTAAGCACGAAGGGCAATTAAACAATGTATGAGTTGAAGAGTTACTCTCATTAGAAGGTGGGCACGGGTAGCTAATCCGCTCTTCCTCCTTTTGTTCTTCGCTCTCCTCATCATCTTTTTCATCCAATGAGCTCACAGTTTCATCAATTCCTCCTTCCATAGACTCCTGCAAAATATTAGTCTCTTCTTGGACAGCGGAGGAGTCCTCAATATATGGTTTAACATAGGCATTAGAAGCATAATTATCATAACAATATTTGAGTATGGAAAAATTTTCAAATTTGTAAAGAGCAGCATCATACTTTCCAATCAAAGAAGAAATTTCATAAGCACCCTTAAAAGCAACAAATTCTTCAATTTGTTGAACATCATAGTAATTATAAACACCCTTAGCATACGAAGATACGATTCGATTATCACTAAACTCACATTGGTAGGGAAGGTGTTTCTTAGGGTCATCAGAACAACAAGTAAAATCATATATTTCACATAAATTCCAAGCATAGCATTGCAAATGATGAATTTGATCCAGTAAAAGTTTTCCTTTTTCAGATATGCGGTGCCGCACATAACAAGCATGCTCATCTAAATAGTTGCCCTCAACTAAGCTAGTTGGGGTTTCAGCATGAGCACAAAGGGATCGAAGATGATCCAAGTAAAAAGCTTCAGTAGTGTGATAGATTTTGAGTCGTTCTTCAACCATTGGTGTAGTAGGTACAACTAGTTTTTTTGGTATTATGTGTTTCCTACCCATAACTAAAGATAGAAAACAACTAAGAACAACAAATAAAAATTACTTAGTGATAAAGCAAACAAGCACACATGAGAATATTCACCCCACGCTATCAATCCCCGGCAACGGCGCCAGAAAAAGTTCTTGATAACCACAAGTATAGGGGATCAATTGTAGCCTCTTTCGATAAGTAAGAGTGTCAACCCAATGAGGAGCTAAAGGTAGAACAAATATTCCCTCAAGTTCTATCGACCATCGATACAACTCTACGCACGCTTAGCGTTCTCTTTACCTAGAATGAGTATGAAACTAGAAGTACTTTGTACGTGTTGTTGGATAGGTTTGCAAGAATATAAAGAGCACATAAATATAAACTAGGGACTGTTTAGATAAAGAAGCAATGAAGTTAGTATAACAAGTGTGGACAAGTGGTGGTAGGAGTTGCGAAATTGTCCCTAAGCAATTGACTACTTTACTAGACCGATAACAAGTTTTATGTAGGAGAGGCTACTGCTAGCATGTCATCCCACTAGTAGAAAAGGGGGTATTTGTCCCGGTTCGTAAGGGCCTTTAGTCCCGGTTCATGAACCGGGACTAATGGGTCATTACTAATACCTCCCACCTTTAGTCCCGGTTCTAACACGAACCGGGACAGATGGGCCTCCACGTGGCCGGTGCGCCGAGCCCAGGCAGGGGGGCCTTTGGTCCCGGTTGGTGGCACCAACCGGGACCAAAAGGCATCCACGCGTCAGCAGCTGGCTGGAGCTGATGTTTTTCTTTTTAAAAAAAGTGGCGGCTTTAGGGGTTTTGGGGGTTATTTTTAGGTTGTTATTAGCTAGCTAATAGAGAGAAGTGTCCTCTCTTATATCTTCATCCTTGGTTTACCAACGCTGCTGCTATGTTCATTTCACCCGCTGATATAATAACTCATGCATGCTCGCATCATACATCATCATATATAATAACAAGTCCTACTAATCATGCATCATCATACAACTTCTACTCGTTATTAATAATAAGTCATACGATCATCATCCTAATAGTCATCGAACCCAACCCTACATAATTGTTCTTAATTAGCACATGATCATCAGTATCAGGTAGGACCTAAACACCCTTAAGGTAAACTAGCATAAAACAATATAGACCCTGACTCTCCATTATGAAGAATGAAGATCATGCTGTCTCCAAATCTTGCGCTTCACGGCCTTTTGCTTCCAAGAAGCTCCTTACGACTGTCCATACATTTTTTCCATTCTTTGATTGTCATGTCTCCACTTCTTTTAGAAACCCAGTGTGGACAGTTGAGATTCGTAGGAAGACCTGATTGTATGTTCAAAACATGAAGGCTACCGTGCGTATACATCAGATGAGGCACACAATAATTCGGGATTATCCGTTGAAAAACATAGTAATAACTTCGTAGTTAGCAATGATGTACTAGTTTTAGAAGTGTGCAAAAAGATGCACAGATGTCGTAATAGTAAAAAATCTTACCAGGGTATCTCTATGGTAGTTACCATAGTTCAACACATGCACTAGTGACACATATTGACCATAACGTTGAGGAGTTCGATTGTTGACATTGTAATTCTCAAGATCAGTACAAAATGCGATCAGATGATTTTTCTCCCTATAAGTTAATTCGGAGCCATCGGTGTAGTGGGTTTTGTCTACCATCTTACGCACATTCTTTGAAGAATTAAAATAAGATATCAATGGAAATAAGCTGTCAACTATTTTGAAATCAACAATATAAATTACTTAATAACTATGTTAAGCTCACATGGGGGAAGAATTGGAGGTGTATCCACAAGGACCCAAATCGAAGGTCTGTCTTGCTCGATTGTAGGATCACCAAGATCCATGGTGACAAGCATACCCTCATCAAAACCATACATCTTGCAAAGTGCTTCCCAATTTTTGCAACCAAAATGGGTTACACTCTCAGCATTGTACAACTTTACTTGAAAATCCACACCATGATTGGTCCTTAGGAGAATTTTTTTGGTTTCCATACTTTCATGGTCTTCAAAACCCATCCTCTCCAAGACATAGCGTCTTGCATAGCATGGGGTAAGCTAGTCGAGTTGGAAAAGATGAAAGATACACGTTAAAATAGTTGAAGTCATGCTTAATTACGAAAAAAACTATTGTCGTCGTTGCGTACTGTATGAACATCGAAGGTCTTCTCGAGCTTAATGCTGAAGCGCCGATCTTCGTCCAACTCAATGAACCTGTCGCACATACCTCGGTCATCGTGGCACCAGTCGCACTCCCCCGAGCGGTTTTCGTCGTCCAAGTACGACATTTCCGGCCTATGTTCATAATTCAAATATTAAACTTGTACAATTAAATATATGTACTAAAAAACCTAAATTAGATCATTATTATTAATCACGGTTTGACTATCAGTGATGGTACGTAGCTCATCCTTTCATTCACGAGTGCATTATTACACCAAATTGTCTAGCACACGGGAATGAAGGAGAAGCTACCCCCCGACGGAGTGGATGATGGAGGGGGCTCCTAGATTTCTGCATAGTGCTCTCCAATTTTAGCATTCAACGTAGGAGTACTTTTCCAATATGAGAATTCAATAAGCAAAACCAAATCATAAAATAAAGTATTATTCAAATTAGCATGCATTCAATTATAAGCAAAAGTACATCCTCTCTTGTGTCCGTACATCGTCAAATATTATCACTAATACTCCTTGCATAATATCATACAGATAGCATCACTAATACAGCTAGAACCGTAGCGCCCGACGGGTATCATCGCGGGCGATGGACACCCAAAGATAAGGAACCATCACAGGATCATAGCGCCAGTGAGATTCCTGAAGAACCTGCCAGGTATTGTCGAACCTGCCCTCCAATGCAACCATGTAGCGACGGACGTGCTCGTCCTCCTCGCTGACACGGTGACGTACCACCTCCGCGGTGTCCGGAAGCCTCGGCACCATCACTGGCCCACGCGACCGCCACCAAACAAGAATCGGGTCAACAACGGGCTGCCTGCTCACCAACCTACGTCCCCCGGAAGGTAGCACCTCCCAATACCAGCCCGGCGGAGCCCAGTCCCGAACATGGCCCTGATCAAACAGGCCTCCACCGCCGAGTCAACGACGACGAGGATGCGGGATAAGCATCGCCGACGTCGATGCGGGAACTACTTCTATATATAGTTAAATAAAGTAGTTTATTAAATCAACTAGCTAGTTCAACTATATATGAAGCACTTACTATAAATAAAATAAAGTAGTACTTACTAAAAATAAACTAGTTTAACTATAGTTCTATTATTTTTCTAACTAATTATATTAAACACTTTCTCTTCTTATTTGTTTCCTTTTTCCTCTATTCTAAATATGAACATATTCATAAATGACTTATATCACTCACAAATTTTCTATACATACACAATAAATTGACAAAGAAAATACTATGAACAAAAAAATCATTAAAATTCTATGAAAAAAATTACAACAGAAAAAAATCATAAAAATTCTATGAACAGAAAAAAAATCATAGAAAATTGACATCTAAATTACTTACACAATATGTAAAAAAATTGACATCTAAATTACTACAGTAAAAAATAATAAGAATTTGACATCTAAATTACAACAGAAAAAATCTAACAGAATATGAACAAATTAATTACACAATATGAAAAAAATCTAACAGAAAAATCTATGAACTACACATCTAAATTACTACACATTTAACAAAAAAATCTATGAACTACAAAAAAATCTTAAAAAAAATCTAACATAATCTAACTTAATTAACTACTACTAACATCAAATTAAATTAGTTGCTCACGGCGACGGCGATGGCGAGGTGCGGCGCGGGGCGGCGCGGCGACGGGCATGGGCGGGGCGGGCCGGGGCGTGGCGGGGCGACGCGGCGACGGGCAGGGTCGGGGTGGCGACGACATCGATCGGGGCGGCGCGGGACGGCGCGGGGCGATGACGGCGACTGCGAGGCGGAGACGGACGGGCAGCTTGGCAGCGTCGGGCGGCGGGGGAGAATGAACTGACCCAAATTTTTGCGAGTGCCGCTTATATAGGCAGAGCATTGGTCCCGATTCATGGCACCAACCGGGACTAAAGGGTGGCTTTGGTAACGGTTCGTGGCACCAACCGGTACCAATGCACCCCTTTAGTCCCGGTTCATGCCACCAACCGCGACTAAAGGCCTTGCGCTGGCGCGGTGGAGTGGGATGTTGAGTCCCACCTCGCTAGCTGAGGAGCGGCCGCACCTGTTTATAAGTGCAACTCTGCCCTCCCATTTGAACTCCTCACTATTGCAGGCCTACTGGCCTAAACTTGTGTCTCTGCCTGTGGGCCTGCTGGGCAGTCTGCGGGCCTGAATCCTAGTCGTATTCAGGCCGTGGTGGCCTAGTAGGTGGCAATTTTTTTATTTTGTCCCGTTTTTTTGTTTTCTTTTTTGCTTTATTTATTTTATGATAATTCTTTTTGCTATTAAAGTTTCTGACAAAATTCTAATTACTTATTTATTTTCTTGTATGATAATTCTTTGTGCTTTTAATGTTTTGAACAGAATTCTAATTACTTATTTATTTTCTTTTATGATAATTCTTTTTGCTATTAAAGTTTGTAACAAAATTCTATATAATTTTAGCTTCAATAATACTAGAGGTTTATAAAAGCTTTTTAGTTGATTCCTTCAGTACCAGTTCTAAGGCTGTTACAAAGGCATTTTATTTGGTACAGGTTTTAAGGCGACCTTTTAGTACCGGTTCGTGGCATGAACCGATAAAAGAGTTTTTTAATTGATTCTTTCTGCAGTTGTTTTTTAGTCCCACCTCGCCAAGCGAGAGGCACTCGCAGCGGTTTATAAGCCCTGAGTGTAGAGAAAGGGAGAAGCACAGTGCTCACCTGCACGTTGGCCTGCAGCTAAGCAACGTGCAGATGAGCATTGTGCCTCTGTTTCATTTTGGCATGGTATATATAGGCATATCAATGGTCCCGGTTGGTGGCATGAATAGTTAAAATTTGAATTATTTGAAATTTGTGTGAATCACAAGTTTGTGATTAACTTTACTCAAAAAATGAGCATAGATGCACCTATAGAGAGAATTCAGCATAAATTCATAATAAATTTCTATGAACTTCAGAGAAATTCAGTATGAATTTAGGTCAAATTCCCTATATAAGGGCATCTATTTTCACTTTGAGAGGAGCTCAACAAGGCAGAGAGGGAAGGGCTTATAAATCGGTGTGAGCGCCCTTCGGTTGGCGAGGTGGGACTAAACTCTGACCGTAACAAGGACCAACCCTTTAGTCCCGATTGGTGGCATGAACCGGGACTAAAGGCAGCCTTTGGTCCCGGTTCAAGCCACCAACCGGGACCAATGGTGGTGGGCGAGGAGCGAGGCCCATTGGTCCCGGTTCGTCCCACCAACCAGGACCAAAAGGTCCAGACGAACCAGGACCAATGGCCCACGTGGCCCGGCCAGCCCCCGGGGCTGACGAACCGGGTCCAATGCCTCCATGTGTCCCGGTTCTGGACTGAACCGGGACTAATGGGCTGGCCCGGCCTGGACCATTGCCCCCTTTTCTACTAGTGTCCCTGACTTGGAATTCTATGCACTTATGATTGGAACTATTAGAAAGCATCCGCAACTACTAACCTTCATTAAGGTAAAACACAACCATACATTAAGATATATTGGTCCCCCTTCAATTCCGTATGCATCAATATGCTAGGTTGAAGCTTCTGTCACTCTTGCCCTCAATACATAGTCCTAATAACATACAACTAACCCTATGGTATGATCCACACGCGCGCTCATATGATGGGCACCAAAGGACAACAACATAACCAAAAGCAAATTAAACCAAGCATAGCAATTCACCAATTAGCGATAGGACAACGAAAATCTACTCAAACATCATAGGATGGCAACACATCATTGGATAATAATATGAAGTGTAAAGCACCATGTTCAAGTAGAGGGTACAGCGGATTGCGGGAGAGTGGACCGTTGTAGATATATGGAGAAAGGTGATGGAGATGTTGGTGAAGATGATGGAGGTGTTGGTGTAGATCGCGGTGATGATGATGGCCCCGGCGGCATTCCGGCGCCACCGGGAGAGAGGGGGAGAGAGACCCCCTTCTTCTTCTTACTTGACCTTCTCCCTAGATGGGACAAGGGTTTCCCCTCTAGTCCTTGGCTTCCATGGCATGGGAAGGGCGAGAGCCCCTCCGAGATTGGATCTGTCTCTCTGTCTTTCTCTGTTTTTGCGTTTCCAGATTCTGCCCTTTCACCGTTTCTTATATTCCCGGAGGTCCGTAACTCCGATTGGATTGAAACCTTCAACATGATTTGTTTCTGGATATTACATTTCTTGCGGCAAAAGAAGGGCAACAACCGCCTTACGGGGTGTCCATGAGGGTCAGGGGAGCGCCCACCCCCTGGGGCACGCCCCCTGCCTCGTGGGCCCCTCGAGCACCGTCTCGCGTTGATTCCACTTCCCAAAGTTCATAAATATTCCAAAAAATAAACTTCGTCCATTTTTATCCCGTTTGGACTCCGTTTGATATGGATTTTCTATGAAACAAAAAACATGCAACAAACAAGTACTGACACTGGGCACTGGATCAATATGTTAGTCCCAAAAATAGTATAAAAAGATGCCAATAGTATAGGAAAGTTGTATACTATTGGCATCAAACAATCAAAAATTATAGATACGGCGGAGACATATCAGTTATCACCTTTGATATTTGTTTGGAAGATGAAATTGAAGGTAATATAGACATCTGGGTCGATGTGTAGACGCCTCCAGTTCTACCATTATGTGAATTTCTCAACCATATTTATTTCCTTGATATTGTTTATTCAAAAATAGTTGACAACTAAAATCTATTGACAGCTTATTTTCATTCAAGCAAACCTGTACGGCGCTTGGTAGACATGACCTACTAATATCCCGGGGCTGAACTAAACTACGAGGAGACAAATCATTATGTTTCATGGCTTGAGTATCTTCATACTGTGTAGACAAGTTATTTTCCTGGATTAGAAAATCTTAGTACTGAAAACATGCGATCAATAGTGTTCGTACTGAACTACGGTCACATCTATTTAGGAAAGATGGTAAGATTTTTACTATTTTTCCTATGTGCATCTTTTGCATACATTACTTTTAAGCTAAACTTCATTGCTAAGTATGTTACTACGATGTTCTTAAACAGCGACTCCCAACGATAGTTGTGCCTCAGTGGATTGAGGCTAAAGGTCTCATCTCCATTGTTAGCATACGGCCATGACATCCTACAATGCACATCAGCGCATTCAGGATTTCTAAAAGAGAGCAAGTATTAATAGTCAATGATTGGAACAAAATTGTGAATGATCACAGAGAAGTACTAGGGGGCAACAATTAGAAGCGCAACCCACAATTAGGAGACAGATTCATCTGCATTCTCCAATATGATGAAGCAGGAGTGTTATACATGTTCTATGCTATTTTACCAGAGAGAGAGCAACATGAGTGATTAGCTAGCTAGAATGAGTTTGAAGATGATGATGTGCTACACTATGACTATGATGATTAAATAGCTAGTGTTGGTGATAACGACTATGATTATTATTATTAGCTAGTGTTGGTGGTTATTATATAGCTACCGTACCTAGTGTTGGTGGTGATTAGCTAGCTAGAATGAGTTTAAAGATAATGATGTGCTACACTATGACTATGACCGGTGGTAATGACTATGATGATGATTAGTTAGTATATACAACAGTGGGTGAAATGAATGTTGATTAGGTTCAAGTGGAGGCAACATGTGCTACACTATGACTAACTAATCATGGTGATAAAATCATATGATGAAAATACTATATATAAAACCTATACAAATACAACGAAAATAAGCTGCAATTTAAAAAATACAGGAAAAATAAGCAGTAGCATTTTTCAAAAGAAACACTACTGCTACTTACTCCTATCAGCAGCGCTTTTCAAGCACCGGCGCTACTGCTAACTAGGTATAGCAGTAGCACTTGTCAGACACAGCTACTGCTACACGTTAGCTGTAGTGCGATACCAGTAGCGCTGGTACCAGCGCTACTACTATGCACATTGCAAGCGCTACTACTAGGGTTTTCCCTAGTAGTGCAAGAATGTGGCCGTCTGCAGGGCCTCCGCCCAGTAGGTGTATGGCATGGATGCGTGTACTAGCATGGCACAGGTTATCTCATTGAGCATGCAGAGGGTTCGTTCGACACGCCCGTTCTGTGGGGATGTGTAGGGGCACGACATGCGAAGAACAATACCCATGGATGCGAACAGAGCTCGTGATGCTAGGTCATCATACTCCTTGCCGTTGTCGGTTTGGATGGTGAGTATGGATAGGTTGAAATGGGTGTTGACGAAGGATATGAACGATCAAAGCGTGGGGAGAACTTCGGATTTGTGACGCAATGGAAAAGTCCAGACAAAGTGGCTATACTCATACACAACAACAAGGTAATACCGACTACCCAAAATGCTAATGACAGGGGAGGTCCAACATCACAATGTACAAGCTGAAACGAGAGATACGAAACAAGTTCATAGGAACTAAACCGCATCTGCACACACTTTCCTAGCTGACAAGCATGACACTCAGAACGCGAGTGGTCAGAGAGATGAAGACTGGAGATCTTGATGGTGTGGTCCAGCGCATCATCGCCAAGACGGTCGAGACGATGATGCCATGTGTCGCCGGAGACGACGAGGAGGGCTTGGTGTAGTGGTGGTGGCGAGGACAGGGGAAGACCTCGTCGGGTGAATCACATCAGAGAATCATCTTCTTCATCCTTCGATCCTTGACAGAAAAACCAATGTCATCAATGTGCATGGGTTGTGTCGAGCTAGGTCTTTGACAGACATTAGGGTTTTAATTAGGTGAGGGGATACTAGAACATTGTGAAGTGAGATTGGCTGGGCAGATATAGGTATGTTATGGCGTCCAAAGTGCATGACCGCAAGCTTAGTGCCATCGCCAACTATGATGCCAGGTGAAGAACAAGGATAATATGAAGAGAGTATACCAGAGGAGGAGGCCATGTGGGTGGTGGCGCCTGTGTCTAGGTACAAGTTGGCACTGGTCGCCGCCGGCTGACCCTGCTGCAGCTGCATGTTGTTGAGGGCGTGGATGAGTGCAGTTTGGTCCCATGCCGGTGTAGCAGGTGCGGCATCTCCGCCAATGGGAGCGCCACCAGTAGAAGCACGCCCGGGGACGGCGCCGTAGATGGAGTGTGCGAGGACCGCACCCTGGTGCCACGCAAAGCAAGCAGTGCGGTGGGAGGCACACCACCAGGAGCACCGCCTGGAGCGCCGTAGTGTGCCGCCATGCTGGCAAAGGGATAAGCGCCACCGGGGCAAGGCCCGAGGATGCCAGAGCCCAGAGCATGCAGCCGCCATGGCATAGGCCATGCGTGAACCATGCCGGTCCAGGGGGCTGGTGTAGTAGGAGGAGGGCGAGGTGTGAACCATACCCGTCGGAGTGGGACGCCTGTCCACTGCCAAAAGCATAAGCCTTGCCCTTGCCCTTGTTGTGGCTGCCTTTGAAATGGTTGTTGTTTCCGCGGCAGGTGTGGCTGCCGCCGCCAACCCTACCGGTGTTGGTGTGCCCCGGCGCCCTAGCCACATGAAGAGCAGTCTCCGGTGGGTGTTCCCCAGCATGCTGTCTCTCCTCGAGCATGAAGAACGCACAACAACGGAGGAACATAGGGAAGGAAATCTGCATAGTCGGGATGAAAATAGCATAGTGAAATCGTGGGTGCTGACCAGGAAACATGTTCAGCACCTGATCGTGGTTGGTGACAGCCGCGCCGAGATTGGCAAGGTGACTGGCGCAGTCTTTGAGTCGAGCGAAGTAGGCGATGATGGACGACAACCCAAAGATTCCGTGCTCACGCATTTGTACAGCCAGGATACGATGTGGGAGTCATCCTATGCCTAGGCTGGGTCGGCGGCGCGCCACGGACTGGTGATATGGTCCTGGACAGCATACTTCTGGGACATCACCTCGAACAGCGTGTGCCATTGGGAGAAGTTCGGAGGTTTGAGGGAGAGCACCAGGGGTACTTGCTGGTTGATGTAGACGGCGGCAAGAGGAGAGTGAGCCGGTGGTGCCGAGCAGGATAAGGCACCGGTGTCGGGGACGAACAGTGGCTAGCCTATGGTGCGCTAGGAGAACACCGAGGGGGTGAGAAGAGCATGGGTGGTAGGATGTGGGCGATGTGGAGTGGCTGGAGTAGCAGGCGAGACGCTGGCGATGTAGCCAGGACGAGGGGGCGGCGGATGGAGTGGGGAGGTGGGTTGCTCGCCATGGAGCTGCATTTAGAGAGAGGCATCAGAAGAGATGGGTAGACTGGCGTCTGATACCATGTGAGTCGGGGAAAATGCACCTTGGGTGCTGCTCATTGTATTGCTATGAATACATAGCTGCTACATGTACACGGCGCTTCAGCGCAGTAGAAAGAGAGAGAGTAGGGGGCGTGCGACGTGGGTAGGGAGAGTGGGGATCATGCATGGCATGCAAGCCCATGCATATGTGATCACTAACTGCTAACACCCCGCCGCAGCTGAGGCATCCGGTGGCCGGATGCACAGGCTGCCGGAATTCTTGGAAAGACGGCATCGTAAGCCCCTTTGTAATGACATCATCAAACTGCTGCTTGATGGGGACGTGCAAGACGTGTAGGTGGCCGAGAGGAACTTTCTCCCTGACGAAGTTGATGTCAAGCACGATATTTTTCTTCCGCCGATAATGGACTGGGTTGGCTACCATGTAGACGGACGATATTTTGTCGCAAAAGACGACAGTGGCCTTCGGCAAGGCGATGCGAAGTTCACCAAGCAACTGGCGTAGCCAGCAGCACTCGACGACAGTGTTTGCGATGGATCGGTACTCTACCTAGGTGCTCGATTGCGAGACGGTAGCTGAACGTCTCCATCGTATCTACTTTTCCAAAAACTTTTGCCCTTATTTTTTACTCTAACTTGTATGATTTGAATGGAACTAACCCGTACTGACCCTGTTTTCAGCAGATTTTCCATGATGTTGTTTTATGTGCAAAAAATAAAAGTTCTCGGAATGACCTGAAACTCCACGGAACATCTTAGAAAAAAAAAACCTCTCCAAAGATGAAGACCAGGGGGCCCACACCCTGTCCACGAGGGTGGGAGTTGCGCCCCCCCTCCTGGGCGCGCCCCCTACCTCGTGGGCCCCCTGGAGACCCTCCGACACCCACTCTAACTCCATATATTGGCTTTCGGGGAGAAAAAAAATCAAAGAGAAGAAAGCACCGCGTTTTACGATACGGAGCCACCACCAAGCCCTAATATCTCTCGGGAGGGCTGATCTGGAGTCCGTTCGGGGCTCCAGAGAGGGGGATTCGTCGCCGTTGTCATCATCAACCATCCTCCATCACCAATTTCATGATGCTCACCGCCGTGCGTGAGTAATTCCATCGTAGGCTTGCAAGACGGTGATGGGTTGGATGAGATTTATCATGTAATCAAGTGAGTTTTGTTAGGGTTTGATCCCTAGTATCCACTATGTTCTGAGATTGATGTTGCTATGACTTTGCTATGCTTAATGCTTGTCACTAGGGCCCGAGTGCCATGATTTCAGATTTGAACCTATTATGTTTTCATGAATATATGTGTGTTCTTGATCCTATGTTGCAAGTCTATAGTCACTTACTATGTGTTATGATCTGGCAACCCCGAAGTGACAATAATCGGGACCACTCCCAGTGATGACCATAATTTGAGGAGTTCATGTATTTACTATGTGTTAATGCTTTGTTCTGGTTCTCTATTAAAAGGATGGCTTAATATCCCTTAGTTTCCAATAGGATCCCGCTGCCATGGGAGGGTAGGACAAAAGATGTCATGCAAGTTCTTTTCCATAAGCACGTATGACTATATACGGAATACATGTCTACATTACATTGATGAATTGAAGCTAGTTCTGTGTCACCCTATGTTATGACTGTTACATGACAAACCGCATCCGGCATAATTATCCATCACTAATCCGGTGCCTACGAGCTTTCCATGTACTGGTTCTCGCTTATTTACTTTTCCGTTGCTACTGTTATAATCACTACAAAAATACCAAAAACATTACTTTTGCTGTCTTTACCTTTGTTACCGTTACCATCACTATCATATTACTTTGCTACTAAACACTTTGCTGCAGATACTAAGTTTCCAGGTGTGGTTGAATTGACAACTCAGCTGCTAATACTTGAGAATATTCTTTGGCTCCCCATGTGTCGAGTCAATAAATTTGGGTTGAATACTCTACCCTCGAAAACTGTTGCGATCCCCTATACTTGTGGGTTATCAAGACCTTTTTCTGGCGCCATTGCCGGGGAGCATAGCTCTATTCTTTGAGTCATTTGGGAATTATATCTGCTGGACACTATGAAGAACTTGAAAGACGATCGAACTACTATTTTGCCCTCAACTACGAGGGGAGGTAAGGAACTGCCATCTAGCTCTGCACTAGATTCTCCTTCCGTTATAAGTAAGCTTGCGACACCTAAACCTGCTACTGCTATGAATTCTGATATGTCGCGTGTTATTGATGATGCCACTTCTGCTACACATGATACTTATGATGAAACTACTTCTATGCTTGCTAATACTGTGCCCCTTGGTAAATTTCTTGATGAACATATTTCTAGGTCTAGAGAAAGAGAAATTACTGAATCTGAATACGATGATGAGAGTGATGATGAAAATATGCCTGCTATTCCTGAGGGTTATCTTTTTGATGTGGAATCTTCTGCAGCTATTTTTTCTTGCCAGGATAGATACGAACTTAAGAGGTTGCTAGTTAAATGGAGTAAAAAATCTCTTAGAGATAGAATGAGACTCGACCCTGCTTTTTCTACTTCACCCATCTGTGTTCCCGATAAGGATTATTATGAATTTTTCTATTGATCCATATATAATTACTTTGGTTGAATCTGATCCTTTCTATGGCTATGAATCTGAAACTATTGTGGCGCATCTTACTAAGTTAAATGATATAGCCGCCCTGTTTACTAAAGATGAGAGATCGCGCTACCTTTATTTACTCAAAATATTTCCGTTCTCATTAAAGGGTGATGCTAAGATATGGTTTAATTCTCTTGACCCTAGTTGTGTGCGTAGTCCCCAAGATATGATTTATTACTTCCCTGCTAAATATTTCCCTGCTCATAAGAAACAAGCTGCTTTGAGGGAAATATACAACTTCGTGCAAATTGAAGAAGAGAGTCTCCCACAAGCTTGGGGGAGGCTGCTCAAGTTACTTAATGCTTTGCCTGATCATCCTCTTAAGAAACCTGAAATACTTGATATCTTTTATAATGGACTAACTGATGCTTCCAGAGATTACCTGGATAGTTGTGCTGGTTCTCTTTTCAGGGAAAGAACACCGGATGAAGCTGAAATTCTATTGAATAATATGTTGACAAATGAAAATAATTGGGCACATCCCGAGCCACGTCCTGAGCCATCTCCTGAGCCAATTACTGAGCCTATTCCTAAACCAACTCCGAAAAAGAGAGGTGTTCCATTTCTCAGTCCCGAAGATATGCAAGAAGCAAAAAAATATATGAAAGAAAAAGGTATTAAAGCTAAAGATGTTAAGAATTTACCTCCTATTGAAGAAATACACGGTCTTAATTTACCGCCTGTTGAAGAAGTATATGATCTTAATTCCTTATTCACTGAAGAACCTCCTGATCCCAATATCCCGACACAGGTAGTAAAGGTAAATTCTCTCTATAGATATGATAAAGTTGAAGTCCCTCCTACTAAAATTGCCAGTCAGTGCTTGGATGAGTTTGATGACTTTATGTTTAAGCAAGATGACTTTAATGCTTATTTTGGTAAACAATTAAAACAGAATACCTTTATGATTAAATGCTTGGGTGATTTTATGGCTAATATTAGAGGTGAACTTAAACTTGTTAGCAAACATGCTTCTATGGTTACCACTCAAGTAGAACAAGTACTCAAAGCTCAGAAAGAAGTGCTTGATGAAATGAATAGTAAGAAAAATGATTATGCTGTTAGAGTGGCTACTAGAACTGGTAGAATGACTCAGGAACCTTTGTATCCTGAAGGCCACCCTAAGAGAATCGAGCAAGACTCTCAGAGAAATAATATTGATGTACCTAGCTCTTCTAAAAGGAAGAAAAAGAAAAATGATAGGACTTTGCAAACTTCTAGTGAACCTATCGCTGAACCACCTGAGAATCCAAATGATATTTCTATGTCTGATGCTGAAACACAATCAGGTGATGAACATGAACCTAGTGAAAATGTTAATGATGATGCCCAACCTAGTAATGATAATGATGTAGAGATTGAACCTGTTGTTGATCTTGATAACCCACAATCAAAGAATCAACGTTATGATAAAAGAGACTTCGTTGCTAGGAAACATGGTAAAGAAAGGGAACTATGGGTTCAGAAACCCATGCCTTTTCTTCCGAAACCATCCAAGAAAAAGGATGATGAGGATTTTGAGCGCTTTGCTGGAATGATTAGACCCATCTTTTTGCGTATGCGATTAACTGATGTGCTCAAAACAAATCCTTATGCTAAGTATATGAAGGATATAATTACTTATAAAAGAAAGATACCGGAAGCTGAAATTTCCACCATGCTTGCCAATTATACTTTTAAGGGTGGAATACCAAAGAAACTTGGAGATCCAGGAGTACCTACTATACCATGCTCCATTAAGAGAAATTATGTTAAAACTGCTTTATGTGATCTTGGAGCCGGTGTTAGTGTTATGCCTGTCTCTTTATATCGTAGACTTGACTTGAATAAGTTGACACCTACTGAAATATCTTTGAAAATGGTTGATAAATCAACAGCTATACCTGTCGGTATTTGTCAGGATCTCCCTGTTGTAGTTGTGAACGTTACTATATTAACCGACTTTGTTATTCTTGATATTCCCGAGGATGATAGTATGTCTATTATTCTTGGAAGACCTTTCCTTAATACTGCAGGGGCTGTTATTGATTGCAACAAAGGCAATGTCACTTTTCACGTTAATGGCAATGAGCACACGGTACACTTTCCGAGGAAACAACCTCAAGTTTATAGTATCAACTCTATTGGAAAAATTCCATCGATTATATTTGGAGGTTTTGAATTTCCTCTCCCTACTGTGAAGAAAAAGTATGATATTCTTCCTGTTGGGGATTTTCATATCCCCGTTGAGGTAACTTAGTGTTATTCGAAATTTCTCCGGTTCCGCGATTATTCGGAATGAGTTTGTTAACAAGACTTGATCAACCTTGTTAGTGGGTTCATTTTGATGATCACGAGATGGATGAAACTAGAAGCACAACCTTTTGTACCCTCTTTATATTTTCTGTTATTTAGTAGAAATAAAGTAAAATAGTATTTTTTCTGTCTGTCTCCTGACTTATCCATGCAATACAAAAATATCCCGAAAATAAAAGTCCTCAGAATGCCATGCCAATTTAATATGATTTTTCGGGAATATTTGAGGATTTACTGTGCAAAAATTACCGCGGGGGGAGCTGCCACCTGGCCACGAGGGTGGAGGGCGCGCCCTACCCCCCTGGGCGCGCCCCCTGCCTCGTGGGCCCATGGTGTCCATCCTCCACTTATCCCTGCACCCATCTTCTTCCTCTGCCTCACACAAACACGAAAAACCAACTCAAGCACGAGTTCCAACCCCTGTTGCTGTGATTTTCGATCTCCTTGCTCAAAGCACCTATCGCAAAACTGCTTGGGAGATTGTTCCTTGGTATGTAACTCCTCCATTGGTCCAATTAGTTTTTGTTCTAGTGCTTGATTCATTGCAAATTTGTGCTGCATAGGTGACCATGTTCTTGAGCTTGCATGTCAAATTTATATGGTTCCAAGTATTTCTAATGCTTGATATAGGCTCTAGGCACTTGTGGGAGTTGTTGCTATCAATTTTATTGAAGTTGGTTCACTTTTATTTGAAGTTACTAAAAATTTCAGAAATTTTTCAGAGGAAACAATATGTTTAGGAAGATGTTCCAAGGTGGTTCTTCAAGGAAGCAAGGTCACAGGCTTGCAATGCGTGATGCTGACGAGGAACTACCAAGAGACGCTCCTGTGAGGCTCTGTGAATGTCCTTCGGAAAATTTGATGAATCAAGCAGGAATCAAAGAAGAATTTAGCGCATATTTGCGTAACGCCGGTCTTGACGACTTTGAAGCTGACAAATGCCCCCAGTATCATGATCTCACAAGTTCATTTGTGAGGAGGTTTGAGTTTTCATCTTCGCGTAATTCTCCTTCAGTCATGTTTGACCTTTATGACAAATCTTATACCATGGATTTAGAGGATTTCATTTCTGCTTGCAAACTTCCATCTTGGGGTAGTGTCATGGATCCCCCTAAATCTGAATATAGAGACTTTCTTGCTAGAATAAATGTGGGGGAACCTATAGATATAACACAAGCCACTATAGGGAGCATTCACTTTCCTGCTATACATTATTTTGCTCTCTTCATAGGTAGATGCATAAAGGCTAAGGATGAAGCATGTCACATGTGTGCCCCTGATCTCAACATTCTCAGAAGTGTCGTGTTAGGAGACCAATCTTATCATATGGGGGCCATTGTAGCTCGTAGGTTCCATCATAATAGACATAACGGAGATTTCTTTGGAGGAATTTATGCAACCTGCTTAGCTAATTTTCTTGAGATAGACATTCGTGAGGGTGATACGGAGTTACCCCCTACTTATTTAGATTTTGATTCTATTATTTCCCACCAGTTTATTGAGAGGACTGAACCACCTCTCCAGTATCGACTAATCTTTAACAAATGACATGTAGTCCATGACGCTCTTCTTGCTCCTGCCTTCTTTGATTCTCAGACAAAAGGAAGATATATTATTACCAGAGAGGAGGCAGATGAGTACGAGAGGAGAGCCGAGGCTGCTCGACGCCATGCTACAGCTCAGGCGGCGATAGCCGCTGCATCGCAGTATGACCCCAGCTTCACCTACGGGTATCCGCCAGGCTATCCCTGGCAATAGACCAACCTAGGCCAAAAGCCTAAGCTTGGGGAAGTACGTATTTCCCACCGACATTACATTCATGTTCACACACACTCATTGCTAGATGTCGGTGCTCATACTCTTTCACTGTAATATCCATGCTAATTTATTTTCTTTTTCCTGCTTTCTTTTTGTGTGTTTAATAAACCTTAAGAAAAAACAAAAAAATTAGTAGTAGTTTATTTCTTTGCTGTAGTAATTAAAAAGAAAACCCAAAAATATTTCTCGTTCTTCTTTTTCTTGTTGGGAGCTTCCCCGTGTAAATAGTTTTTATTTCTTTTCTTTTCTTTGGGGGTCAGTAGGAGAAGACCATGTTTAAATTGTTGAAGTGGCTCTTATATGCATCATTGTTTATTTAACTTAGAGCCCATTTTACTTGTCTTCTCTCTTGAGTTGAATGCTTGCAGATTCGAGCTTAGTCCAATGCACGTGCACTCTTATTATTATACACATCGTTCGGTCGTGCAAGTGAAAGGCAATAATGATGATATATGATGGACTTATTGGGATTAGAAAAGCTGGTATGAACTCGACCTCTCTTGTTTTTGTAAATATGATGATTCATCGTTCTTGACTCAGCTATTATGAAGTAAACATATTTGCAATGACATTTAGAGATTACAGTTGCTTGCGCCTTGCTTGATTAGCTATGAGTTATAATGGTTTACCTTGCGTGCCAACATGCTATTAGAATGATTATGATGTGGTATGATGGGATGGTATCCTCCTTTAAACTAGTAGATACCCCGCGCGTTGCTGCGGAAATTTGTAATCTTTCATTGAGCATCTCTTAGAGCATGACACGATTCATAAACTGGCACTTGGAACTTGGAAGTCTCAAAGGTTTAAGTGCGACTGCAAGTAAACAAAACATTTGCCATGTGATCGGTCACAACATCTGAGGCTTCGCTCATGGTTTGGAAATAACATACAGAGTATGACAACTGCTTATTTAGTTAGTGGATTCAATCCATAAATGTAAAAGCATGAATAGAGCATTTTATTAAAATGGCCACTGGACACCAAAGAATCGTGCTTGTGGAAATTTTCAAACATCACATGCAATCAATTAAATAATAAACATAGAACTCCATAACGAAGCTCTCTAGATCTGCATAAAAAATCAATGAGTCAGAAAATAATAAAAAGTTATGTCCTATGTTGGAATCAAAAGCATAAATAAGCTTGACCTTGAACAGAAACTTTACAACCTAGCATATCAAAGCAATTGAGAGAGGCCTTGTTCAACAATATTAGGATACTATCCCGGCCCTAGGAAGTAAAAGTACTATATCCAAGAGAAAATTCGATACTACACATGCTTCTCTGCACCTATTGCTTGCCTTCTCATCAAAGTGGGTGAAATAAAAATAAATAACCCAACACTAGATTATATATTACTCCCTCTGTAAAGAATTATAAGAGCTCTTAGATCACTACTTTATAGGAAGTATTTCAACAAAGAGGAGTTTGGAAATGAATCCGCGAACACAGCCCAGAGGGCCCCTGGTCATGTGTAGAAAGAACCATAACCTGTAGAAATAGCCTCGCTTAACAAATGTTGCAAACTAATCACCATCAGGTCATATGTAACCACATCCGGAGAAAGGGAGAGAACTACAATAAACGTGTAACCAAAATTTAAGGAAAACTCTAGCCACAAATCTTTCGAAAATAAATTATTCTTTATCATAAAAATCTAACAGAATTGTACTCCCAAGGTGCTGAATTGCATATTAGAAATTCTTGAGCTCTACCTGAAAGCACCTCCTAAATCCTTATCCGAGCAAACCAACCAAACTATCTGCAAAATAAGTTGAACAAAAAATGAAATCGCAATAAACTTAAAGAGAGAAAAATTGAACAAATTAACACAGAAAAGTGGATGATAGCCTCCCATGTGGTATTGTGATGAATTTTCCATTCTGCACATTCGTACATTTTAGTGTTTGTACATGACCACAAGCCACATACCAATAACAATCAGTACAAAAAAAATAAAAAATAAGTACAGTGCATTTACAGTACACATCAGGCCCGTACAACAAAGATCCGGCAAATATACGACTGGAACGACCTCATCTACATTTACAGTAAGTATGCATCTCTTCCACTAAAAGAACACATATGCCTTCAGGGGAACAACACAGGTGTAAACATCTGGACAACTGTAGTAACGGAACGACCTCATCTTCTTGCTCCTACCTTTGGCGATAGAAGCACTACTTCGATTGGGATCTGGCGGATATGTCCATGCTTGGCACTGATCTGGATCCATCACCCTGCCGAACTGCGACTGGGGGTCGGCGTGCTCGCCCTTCCCAGCGCCGGCTACTCCGATTGGAAATCAGGCCTTCCGCCCAATCTAACTAAGAAAACACCGTTCAGATGTGTGGAGATAGACAGGAAGGATAGACAGGAAGGAGAGCTCCCACCTGTGATGCATGTCGTGTTGAAGGAGGCCGCTGATGGTGGCACGCATGCTTCTCCGGGAGGTCAGGTCGGCGATTATGGGACGCCCAGAACGCGGCAGGCCGTAGATCATGGGGCGCCCGGAAGGCGGCAGGTTGTAGGTCTCTAGTGTTGATGGCGAGAGAGGCTTGGCAGGTAGCCCAGAATACAGATGGGGATTAGAAATACTGGTGCACGTGAGATGAAAGGAACAGTCAAGCAAAGAAATAAGAGGAAGGCGAAGGAATTTGTGCGATGGTGGTAAAAATATCAGACGCTTCATTTCTTGTAAATAAAAAAAAATTGTTGAGGTGGAGCGAGCGAAACGGCTGGAAATAAACGAAGCGGTATTTTTAGCGGTGGCAACTCTCTGTAATATCGTTAACTTTTCATCAAACGGCTGTAGAGTCCTGAGCTATGCCACATCAACGGCTACAACAATTCGGATGACGTGGCTTCACGAGAAGGCAGGAAAATCACCTAGTGGGGTGCCCATATTTAGATATAGAAGATGGATTGAGTGACTAGACTTGGCACATGTTCACGCATGTAGTTGAATCGAATCAATATTGCCTTCATGGTATTTATGTTCATAGTAGATTACATCCTACTCATGCTTGTATTCGGTGTAAATTAATTTTAATGCATGTTTACGACTGTTGCCGCTCTCTCAGTTGGTCGCTTCCTAGTCTTTTGCTAGCCTTCACCTGTACTAAGCGGGAATACTGCTTGTGCATCCAAACTCCTTAAACCCCAAAGTTATTCCATATGAGTCCACTATACCTTCCTATATGCGGTATCTACCTGCCGTTCCAAGTACATTTGTATGTGCCAAACTCTAAACCTTCAAATAAACATTCTGATTTGCATGCTCGAATAGCTCATATGTCAACTAGAGCTGCCCTTATCTTCTGTGTTAGGCGGGTTATTCTCAAGAGGAGTGGACTCTGCTCCTCATTCACGAGAAAATGGATGGTCACCGGGATGCCCAGTCCCATGCTTTATGCAAACTAAATCAAAATAATTGCAAACAAAACTCCCCCTGGGACCCGTTGAATGTTGGAGGCACTCGTTGTTTCGAGCAAGCCATGGATTGATGCTTGTGGAGGAGGGGGAGTATAAACTTTACCATTCTGTTTGGGAACCGCCTATAAATTGTTTAGCACGGAAGATATTGTCATCTCTTAGTTGTTATGTTGACAATGAAAGTATGCCGCTCAAAATATAATTTATCTCTATTTCAAAACCGAGCTCTGGCACCTCTACAAATCCCTGCTTCCCTCTGCGAAAGGCCTATCTATTTACTTTCATGTTGAGTCATCACCCTTCTTATTAAAAAGCACCCGCTGGAAAGCACACTGTCGTTTGCATTCATTATAATTGGTTTATATTGGGTATGACTTGACTGGATCTTTTTACCATGAATTACAATGTTTAGTCAGTCCTTAATCTTTAAAGGTGCTCTGCATTTATGTTTTGTGTTCTTAGAAAGGGCTAGCGAGATACCATTTTGTTATATCATGTTATGATTATTTTGAGAAAGTGTTGTCATCCGAGTTTTGTTATTATGGCTCGCTAGCTGATTATGCTATTGATATGAGTAATTGTGAGACCTATGTGTTATTGTTAGTATGGTTAGTCCATAATATTTGCTGAAACTTGAATGCTGGCTTTTCATGTTACAACAACAAGAGCAAACAGAGTTTGTAAATGTTTTTCTTTTTCTCTTTCAGTTTGTCAACTGAATTGCTTGAGGACAAGCAAGGGTTTAAGCTTGGGGGAGTTGATACGTCTCCGTCGTATCTACTTTTCCAAACACTTTTGCCCTTGTTTTGGACTCTAACTTGTATGATTTAAATGGAACTAACCCAGACTGACGCTGTTTTCAGTAGAATTGCCATGATGTTGTTTTATGTGCAGAAAATAAAAGTTCTCGGAATGACCTGAAGCTCCACGGAACATCTTAGAAAAAATAATAAAAAATCCTCGCCAAAGATAAAGACCAAGGGGCCCACACCCTATCCACGAGGGTGGGGGCCACTAGTAGAAAAAGGGTCAAATGTGAAGCACATTAGTGCCGGTTTGTAAAAAAACGGCACTAATGTGATCAATAGTGCCGGTTCGTGGCTGCGATCAATAGTACCGGTTCGTGTTGAGCCTTTAGTACCGGTTCGTGCCACAAACCGGTACTAAAGGGGTAGTGGCAGGCTGGCGTCAGGCCGGGTCCCCGCGAGCCCCTTTAGTACCGGTTTGTGTTACCAACCGGTACTAAAGGTCTAACCTATAGTACCGGTTCGTGCCACGAACCGGTACTAAAGGGGACAAGCCTTTAGTACCGGTTCGTGCCACGAACCGGTACTAAAGGGGCCAATTTTCAAACTCTAACCCCCCCCTCGTGTATCCCCATTTCAGTTTTAAAAAAATCAAAAGAAAATGATAAAAATTTCAAAAAATAAAATCCTTCGAGAGGTAGTTATATTACTATATCTACTAGTTAGGAAAATTTGAAAACTTAAATTTGGACATGTTTTGCAAAAAGTGTAGGAAAAAATGTAAAACGTCTATAACTTTTGCATACGATGTCGGAAAAAAACGTATAATATATCAAAAAATTCAGCACGAAAATCCGCATCCGATGGAATGCTTTTGCATACTTTTGCATACCGCCTATTTGGAATTTTTGAGAATCCTCAAATTCGAAAAGGAAAAAAAGATATGGTCAAATTTCAGTTTTTTTAAAAAAAATTGGTTAAATTTGGTCAAACTACTTATTCAAGAAGTATTAATGTTACTACATAATTATTCAAGAATATTAGTGTTACTAAATAATTATTTCATTTTTTTGAATTTTGGTCAAACTATGGTCAAACTATGGTCAAACTTATTCAAGAAATATTAGCGTTACTAAATAATTACTGTTTTTTTAGAATAATAGTTTCAAACTCAAACGGTGAAATGTGTGAATTCATGCTCAAGCTAAACTCCTGAGGGTTAATAGGATTGACATCTTACTATTGTCAGGAAAACAACAAGTGCAGACTCGGAAACGAATGAGAATAGAACCCGAAAGTTAAGCGTGCTCGGGCTGGAGTAGTGAGAGGGATCGGTGACCGGTCGGGAAGTTAGATGATTTGGAATGAGTGATCCACACTTGAGCAGTTAAGAGAGGTGATTAGAGACTAAATCATTAAATAATTCAGAAAAATTGAAAATCGAAAAAAAAATCAAATTTTTTTTCCAAAATTTTCAAAAAAAATTCGAAAAAACCTTTATTACCGGTTGGTAAGACCAACCGGTACTAAAGGTCCCCCATACTAGGGCCCGAGCTCACGCCACGTGGTGGCACTTTAGCGCCGGTTCGTGCCGAACCGGTACTAAAGGGGGGGCTTTAGTGCCCACACTTTAGTGTCGGTTCCATAACCGGCACTAAAGGCCCTTACAAACCGGTTTTAAAGCTCCGTTTTCTACTAGTGGGCGCCCCCTCCTGGGCGTGCCCCCCTACCTCGTGGGCCCCCTGGAGACCCTCCGACGCCAACTCCAACTCCATATATTGGCTATCGGGGAGAAAAAAATCAGAGAGAAGAAATCATCGCGTTTTACGATACGGAGCCGCCGCCAAGCCCTAATCTCTCTTGGGAGGGATGATCCGGAGTCCGTTCAGGGCTCCGGAGAGGGGGGTTCGTCGCCGTCATCATCATCAACCATCCTCCATCACCATTTTCATGATGCTCACTGCCGTGCGTGTGTAATTCCATTGTAGGCTTGCTGGACGGTGATGGGTTGGATGAGATTTATCATGTAATCGAGTTAGTTTTGTTAGGGTTTGATCCTTAGTATCCACTATGTTCTGAGATTGATGTTGCTATGACTTTGCTATGCTTAATGCTTGTCACTAGGGCCCGAGTGCCATGATTTCAGATCTGAACCTATTATATTTTCATGAATATATGTGTGTTCTTGATCCTATGTTGCAAGTCTATAGTCACCTACTATGTGTTATGATCCGGCAACCCCGAAGTGACAATAATCGGGACCACTCCCGGTGATGACCATAGTTTGAGGAGTTCATGTATTCACTATGTGCTAATGCTTTGTTCCGGTTCTCTATTAAAAGGAGGCCTTAATATCCCTTAGTTTCCAATAGGACCCCGCTGCCACGGGAGGGTAGGACAAAAGATGTGATGCAAGTTCTTTTCCATAAGCACGTATGACTATATACGGAATACATGCCTACATTACATTGATGAATTGGAGCTAGTTCTGTGTCACCCTATGTTATGACTGTTACATGACGAACCGCATCCGGCATAATTATCCATCACTAATCCGGTGCCTACGAGCTTTCCATATACTGGTTCTCGCTTATTTACTTTTCCGTTGCTACTGTTACAATCACTACAAAAATAACAAAAACATTATTTTTGTTGTCTTTACCTTTGTTACCGTTACCATCACTATCATATTACTTTGCTACTAAACACTTTGCTGCAGATACTAAGTTTCCAGGTGTGGTTGAATTGACAACTCAGCTGCTAATACTTGAGAATATTCTTTGGCTCCCCTTGTGTCGAATCAATAAATTTGGGTTGAATATTCTACCCTCGAAAACTGTTGACATCCCCTATACTTGTGGGTTATCAGTGGCCTGGCACTTGGACGACCAGGAAACCAGTGAGTCGCTGAGGTAGACGACATAGCCGTAGGTGGAGCGCCTGGTGTCGGGGCAGCCTGCCCAGTCCGCGTCCGAGTACGCTGTGAGGCAGAGAGACGTCGAGCGATGAAAGTGAAGCTCATAGTCCATGGTGTCGCAAAGATACCGCAGAATGCGCTTCATCAAGGTGAAATGGAAGTCACACGGATGATGCATGACGAGGCAGCACTGCTGGACCATGTAGGCAATGTCCGAGTGCGTCATGGTCATGTGCTGGAGGGCGCCGACCAGGCTGCGGTATTCTGATGCATCAGAGACCGGAGTGCCATTAGCAGCCGAGAGCTTGGATTGAGTGTCGACCAGCGTGGATATGGGCTTGCAGTCCAACATGCGCGTGCACTCGAGCAACTCTTCAGCGTACTTGCGCTGCGAGAGGAAGAACCCATCCTCCATTCCGGTAACCGTGATGTCGAGGAAGTAATGGAGGGAGCTGAGATCCTTCATCGAGAATTGCGCGAACAGAAGGTGTTGTAGTCGCTGTAGAAGGGCGGACGACGAAGCAGTGAGGACGATGTCGTCCACATAGAGCAGCAAGTATGTCGTGCCGGAGTCGTTGTGGAGGATGAAGAGCAACGGATCCGAGCACGAGGCTGTGAATCCAATCCCACAAATGAACATTGCAAAACAAGCGAACCATGCACGGGGCGCTTGCTTGAGGCCATAGAGTGACTTGTTGAGTAGACAGACATGATCGGGGCATGTGGCAGCGACGAAGCCGGCGGGCTGCTGGTAGTAGACGCTCTTGGCAAGACGGCTGTGCAAGAACGCATTGTTGACGTCCATCTGATGAACTAGCCATTGACGGGCAGCAACGATGGTGAGCACGATGAGGATGGTCGTAGCCTTGACGGCCGGGGAGAACGTCTCGTCGAAGACGACGTCGGGGCGCCGGGAGAACCCGTGCACGAACACACGAGCTTTGTAGTGCTCCAGAGTGTCATCGGCCTTCAGCTTGTGACGGAAGAGCCATTTGCCGATGATGATGTTCGCGCCGGGTGGGCGCGGAACAAGGCTCCACGTCCGATTCTCCATCAAGGCCCTGTACTCCACCTGCATTGCAGCTATCCAATGGGGGTCACACAAAGCGGCACACACGGTTTTGGGTATTGGGGATATGGTGGAATTGGATGTGGTGACTATGAGCCGGCTAGTGCGAGGTCAGCTTGGGATGGGAGGCTGGAAGGGTGTCTCGATGAGATCTATAGCGGGTTCGGGTGTGGTGGAGGTGAACGGGCACGTCTGCTCATCGAACACGATGTGGCGAGAGATGATGACTCTGCCGTTGTTGCGGTTGAGGCATCAATATCCTTTTGTGATTGGGTGACTATCCAAGGAAGACACACGTAGTGGACCATCGAGCCAGCTTATGCGGATTCGTGGCGGTGAGATTAGGGTAGCACAAGCATCCGAACACACAGAGTGCTGTGTAGCTAGGAGGGATGCCATAGAGAAGAAAGAAGGGATTCTGGTCAAGACGAGGGCAGCAGGGGCGTCTGTTGAGCAAGAATGTGGTCGTCTGCAGGGCCTCCGCCTAGTAGGTGTATGGCGTGGATGCTTTGTACTAGCATGGCACATGTTATGTCATTGAGCATGCAGAGGGTTCGTTCGGCACGCCAGTTCTATGGGGATGTGTAGGGGCACGACATGCGAAGAACAATACCCATGGAGGCGAACAAAGCTCGTGATGCTAGTTTATCAAACTCCTTGCCATTGTCGGTTTGGATGGTGAGTATGGATAGGTTGAAATGGGTGTTGACGAAGGCTATGAATGATCGAAGCGTGGGGAGAACTTCGGACTTGTGACTCAACAGAAAAGTCCAGACAAAGTGTCTATAATCATCCACAACGACAAGGTAATACCGACTACCCAAAATGCTAATGACAACAGAGGTCCAAACATCACAATGTACAGGCTGAAACAGGAGATACGAAACATTTTCATAGGAACTAAACGGCATCCGTATACACTTTCCTAGCTGACAAGCATGACACTGAGAACGCGAGTGGTCGGAGAGCTAAAGACTGGAGCTCTTGATGGTGTGATCCAGCGCATCATCGCCAAGATGGCCAAGGCGATGATGCCATGCGTCGAGGGAGACGGCGAGGAGTGCTTGGTATAGTGGTGGTGGCGAGGACAGGGGGTAGAGCTCATTGGGCGAATCACATTGGAGAATCACCTTCTTCGTCCTTCGATCCTTGACAGAAAAATCAATGTCATCAAATTCAACGTTCATGGGTTGTCTCGGGCTAGGTCTTTAATTAGGTGAGGGGATACTAGAACATTGTGAAGTGAGATTGGTTGGGCAGATGTAGGTATGTTATGGTGTCCAGAGTGCGTGACCGCAAGCTTAGTGCCATCGCCAACTATGATGCCAGGTGAAGAACAAGGATAAGATGAAGATAGTATATTGGAGGAGGAGGCCATGTGGGTGGTGGAGCCTGTGTCCAGGTACCAATCGGCACCGGTTGCCGTCGGCTGACCCTGCTGCAACTACATGTTGTTGAGGGCGTGGATGAGTGCAGTTTGGTCCCATGCCGGTGTAGCAGGTGCGGCCGCGCCGCCAGTAGAAGCATGCCCGGGGATGGCGCCGTAGAGGGGGTATGTGGGGACCGCGCCCTGGTGCCACGCAGCAAGCGGTACGGTGGGAGGCACACCACCAGGAGCACCGCTCGGAGCGCCGTAGTTTGCCGCCGTGCCGGAAAAAGGATGAGCACCACTGGGGCAAGGCCCGAGGATGTCGGAGCCTAGAGCATGCAGCCGCCATGGCATGGGCCATGCGTGGACTGCGTTGGTTTTCCTCGAAGAGGAGAGGGTGATGCAGCAATAGTAGCGTAAGTATTTCCCTCAGTTTTTGAGAACCAAGGTATCAATTTAGTAGGAGGCTCCTCAAAAGTCCCGCACACCTACACAAACAAACTGAGAACTCACAACCAACGTGATAAAGGGGTTGTGAATCCCTTCACGGCCATTTGTGAAAGTGACATCAAATAAAGATAGTATGATAAGATAAATATATTTTTGGTATTTTATAATATAGATGCAAAAAGTAAAGATGCAAATAAAAGTAGATTGAAAGCAAATATGATAAGAGATAGACCCGAGGGCCATAGGTTTCACTAGTGGCTTCTCTCAAGATAGCATAAGTATTACGGTAGGTGAACAAATTACTGTCAAGCAATTGATAGAAAAGCGCATACTTATGAGATTATCTAGGCATGATCATGTATATAGGCATCACGTCCATAACAAGTAGACCGACTCCTGCCTGCATGTACTACTATTACTCCACACATCGACCGACTCCTGCCTACATCTAGTAGGCAACAATACAATACGTGCCTTGCAACCCTTTCTGTCACTGGGTAAGGACACCGCAAGATTGAACCCAAATCTAAGCACTTGTCCCATGGCAAGAAAGATCAATCTAGTAGGCCAAACCAAATTGATAATTCGAAGAGACTTGCAAAGATAACTCAATCATACATAAAAGAACTCAGAGAATATTCAAATATTATTCATAGATAAACTTGATCATAAACCCACAATTCATCAGATCTCGACAAACACACCGCAAAAAGAGTTTACATCGAATAGATCTCCACAAGAGAGGGGAAGAACATTGTATTGAGATCCAAAAAGAGAGAAGAAGCCATCTAGCTAAGAACTATGGACCCGTAGGTCTGTGGTAAACTACTCACAACTCATCGGAGGGGCAAGGATGTTGATGTAGAAGCCCTCCGTGGTCGATTTCCCCTCAGGCAGAGTGCCGGCAAAGGCTCCAAGATGGGATCTCGCGGATACAGAAGGTTACGGTGGAGGAAATTCTGTTTCGTGATGCCCCTGGATGTTTTCGGGGTACGTAGGTATATATAGGAGGAAGAAGTACATCGGTGGCCGCCCGAGGGGCCCATGAGACAGGGGGCGCGCCCTACAGGGGAGCGCGGCCTCCTATCTCGTGGGGGCCTCGGCTGCTTCTTGACTTGCACTCTAAGCTATCCGGATCACGTTCGTTCCAAAAATCATGCTCCCGAAGGTTTCATTCCGTTTGGACTCCGTTTGATATTCCTTTTCTTCGAAATACTGACATAGGCAAAAAAACAGCAATATGGGTTGGGCCTCCGGTTAGTAGGTTAGTTCCAAAAATGATATAAATGTGTAAAATAAAGCCCATAAACATCTAAAAGGGGTTATATAATAGCATGGAACAATCAAAAATTATACATACGTTGGAGACGTATCAAGCATCCCCAAGCTTAATTCCTGCTCGTCCTCGAGTAGGTAAATGATAAAAAAGAAATTTTTGATGTGGAAGCCACCTAGCATAATTCCCAATGTAATTTTCTTTATTGCGGCATGAATGTTCAGATCCAAATGATTCAAAATAAAAGCTTATAAAACATAAAAATAACAATGCTTCAAAGCATATTAACAAATAATCATGTCCTATCAAAATAACATAGCCAAAGAAAGTGTATCCCTACAAAATCATATAGTTAGGCCATGCTTCATTTTCATTGCACAAAATCATACTATTACTCCCATCATGCACAACCCCGATGGCGAGCCGAGCAATTGTTTCATACTTTTTAATGCGCTTCAGCTTTTTCAACTCTTACGCAATACATGAGCGTAAGCCATGAACATAGCACTATGGTGGTATATGGTGGTGGTTGTGAGGACAAAAAGGGAGAAGATAGTCTCACATCAACTAGGCGTATTAACGGGCTATAAGGAGATGCCCATTAATAGATATCAATGTGAGTGAGTAGGGATTGCCATGCAACGGATGCACTAGAGCTATAAATATATGAAAGCTCAACAAAATAAACTAAGTGGGTGTGCATCCAACTTGCTTGCTCACGAAGACCTAGGGCATTTTGAGGAAGCCCATCATTGGAATATACAAGCCAAGTTCTATAATGAAAAATTCTCACTTAGTAAATGAAAGTGACAACATAGGAGACTCTCTATCATGAAGATCATGGTGCTACTTTGAAGCACAAGTGTGGAAAAAGAGATAGTAGCATTGTCCTTTCTCTCTTTTTCTCTCACTTTATCATTTTTCTTTTCTTTTTTTCTTTCTCTCTTTTTTTCTTTCTTTCTTTCTTTTTTCCTTTGGCCTTTCTTTTTTTTCTTTTTGGCCTTTCTCTTTATTTTTCTTCTTTTTTTTTGTAATGTCCGAAGTCTCATCCCGACTTGTGGGGGAATCATAGCTTTCATCATCCTTTCCTCACTAGGACAATGCTCTAATAATGGAGATCATCACACTTTTATGGATTTACAACTCAAGAATTACAACTCAAAGCTAGAACAAGATATGACTCTATATGAATGCCTCCGGCGGTGTACCGGAATATGCAATGAATCAAGAGCGACATGTATGAAAATTATGAAGGTGGCCTTGCCACAAATACGATGTCAACTACATGATCATGCAAAGAGCAATATGACAATGATGGTACATGTCATAATAAACGGAACAGTGGAAAGTTGCATGGCAATATATCTTGGAATGGCTATGGAAATGCCATAATAGGTAGGTATGGTGGCTGTTTTGAGGAAGGTAAATAAAGGGTTTATGATACCGGCGAAAGTTGCGCGGTAATAATAAAGGCTAGCAAAGTAAAAGGATGAGTGTGCCTATATCCATGTACTCACATTGGTCAAAAAAAGAACTCATATACTTATTGCAAAAGTCTACTTAGCCCTCGAAGCAAAGTACTACTACGCATGCCCCAAGAGGGATATATTGGTAGGAAAAAACCATCGCTCGTCCCCGACTGCCACTTATAAGGAAGACAATCAAAAGAGCACCTCATGCAACAAATTTGTCACACAACTTTTACCATACGTGCATGCTACGGGACTTGCCAACTTCAACAAAAGTATTTCTCAATTTCATAATTACCCAGTAGCATGATCCTAACATTACTATCTTTATATCTCAAAACAATTATCAAGCATCAAATTGATCATAGCATCCAATTCTTTCTCTATGATAGTTTTTATTATACCCAACTTGGATGATCATCATTCTAAGACCAACTTTGTAACCATAGCAAATACCATTCTGTTCTAAAAGACTCTCAAAAAGATATAAGTGAAGCATGAGAGACTAGCAATTTCTTCAAAATTAAGACACCACCGTGCTCTAAAAGATATAAGTGAAGCACTAGAGCAAAAACTATCAAGCTCAAAAGATAAAAGTGAAGCACATAGAGTATTCTAGCAAATTCTAATCAAATAGGCTTCTCCCAAAAGGTGTGTACAACAAGGATGATTGCGGTAAACTAAAAGGCAAAGACTAATATTATACACGACGCTCCAAGCAAAACACATATCATGTGGCGAATAAAAATATAGCTTCAAATAAAGTTACCAATGAACGAAGACGAAAGAGGGGATGCCTTCCAGGGGCATCCCCAAGCTTAGGCTTTTGGATATTCTTGAATATCTTGGGGTGCCTTTGGCATCCCCAAGCTTAGGCTCTTGCCACTCCTTATTCCATAGTCCATAAAAGCTTTGCCCAAAACTTGAAAACTTCACAACACAAAACTCAACAGGAAATCTTATAAGCTCCATTAGTGAAAGAAAACAAAACCACCACATAAGGTACTGCAATGAACTCATTATTTATTTATTTTGGTGTTAAACCTACCGTATTCCAACTTCTCTATGGTTTATAAACTATGTTACTAGCCATAGATGCATCAAAATAAGTAAACAACACACGAAAAACAGAATCTGTCAAAAACAGAACAGTCTATAGAAATCTGTAACTAACGCAAATTTCTGGAACGCTAAAAATCCTACCAAAATGGGAAGTCCTGGAAAACTTGTATATTGAACAGCAGCAAAAAGAATCAACGCAAAATCATGTTCCTGTGATTTAACAAAATTATATTTGTGCGCGCAAAGTTTCTATTTTTCAGCAGAATCAAATCAACTATCATCGTAGGTTATCCTATAGGTTCTACTTGTCACAAACACTAATTAAAAGATAAAAACACATATAAACAGAAGGTAGATGCAAGATTTATTACTAAACAGGAGCAAAAACAAAAAAACATAAAGAAAATTGGGTTGCCTCCCAACTAGCTCTATCGTTTAACGCCCCTAGCTAGGCATAAAAGCAAAGATAGATCTAAGTAGTGCCATCTTTGGCACTAAATTCATAAGTAGCCCGCATGATAGATTCATAAGGTAATTTGACTTTCTTTCTTGGAAAGTGCTACATGCCTTTCTTTAATGGAAATCGGAATCTAATATTCCCTTCCTTCATATCAATAATTGCACCAATCGTTCTAAGGAAAGGTCTACCAAGAATAATAGAGCAAGAAAGATTGCAATCTATATCAAGAACGATAAAATCCACGGGCACCAAATTTCTGTTTGCAACAATAAAAACATCATTGATCCTTCCCATTGGCTTTTTAATGGTGGAATCCGCAAGGTGCATATCTAAAGAGCAGTCATCAAGATCATGGAAACCTAGAATATCACATAAAGTTTTTGGAATCGTGGAAACACTGGCACCCAAATCACACAAAGCAAAACACTCATAATCTTTAATTCTAATCTTTATAGTAGGTTCCCACTCATCATTAAGTTTTCTAGGTATAGAAACTTCCAAATTAAGTTTTTCATCATAAGATTGCATCAAGGCATCAACGATATGTTTGGTAAAAGCATTATTTTGACTATAAGCATGAGGAGAATTAACAACGGATTGCAACAAGGAAATACAACCTTTTAAAGAACAATCATCATAATCAAATTCCTTGAAATCCAAGATAGTAAGTTCAATAATATTAGAAGTTGAGGACTCTCCAATCTCACTTTTACCAAATTTAGCATTAAGATCTAAAGACTCCGAATTCTTGGGACGCCTTCTAGGCAAAGTTGATTCATCATCAGTCCCGTAATCATCAAAATTCATATTTCAAAACATAGATCTAATAGCAGATGCATCAATAACTTTAAGATCCTCATCATTATTTTCACGGAAACTAGAGGAACACGCTTTTATAAAGCTATCTCTTTTAGCACACAATCTAGCAGTTCTTTCCTTACACTCATCAATGGAAATTCTCATTACTTTGAGAGACTCATTGATTTCATGCTTAGGAGGAGAAGATATAAGTTTAAGGGAATCAACATCAAGCGAAAGTCTATCAACGATCCTAGCCAAATCATCAACTTTGAGCAATTTTAATTCAAGCAAAGCATTAAAATTCTTTTGAGAACTCATAAATTCTTTCACACTATTCTCAAAATCATAGGGCATCTTATTAAAATTACCATAAGAATTATTGTAGGGATTTCCATAATTATTAGAGGAATTACTAGGGAACGGTCTAGCATTAAAGTTTCCTCTATAAGCATTGTTTCCAAAACTATTCCTACCAACAAAATTCACATCCATAGATTCATTATTATTCTCAATCAAGGAAGACAAAGGCATATCATTGGGATCAAGAGGAGTATTTTTAGTCGCAAACATCTTCATAAGTTCATCCATCTTTCCACTCAAAACATTGATTTCTTCTATAGCATGCACTTTTTTACTAGAAGATCTTTCGGTGTGCCATTGAGAATAATTAGACATAATATTATCAAGAAGTTTTGTAGCATCTCCTAACATAATTTCCATAAACGTGCCTCCCGCGGCCGAATCTAAGAGATTTCTAGAAGCAAAGTTCAACCCGACATAAAGTTTTTGAATGATCATCCATAAATTCAAACCATGAGTAGGGCAATTGCGAAGCATCAATTTTATTCTTTCCCAAGATTGGGCAACATGCTCATGATCAAGTTGTTTAAAATTCATAATATCGTTCCTAAGAGTGATGATCTTAGCGGGAGGAAAATACTTAGAGATAAAAGCATCTTTGCACTTGTTCCAAGAATCAATACTATTTTTAGGCAAAGATGAAAACCAAACTTTAGCACGATCTCTAAGTGAAAACGGAAATGACTTCAATTTGACAATATTGTTATCCGTACCTTTCTTCTTTTGCATATCACACACATCAACAAAGTTTTTTAGATGAGTGGCGGCATCTTCACTAGGAAGGCCGGCGAATTGATCTTTCATAATAAGATTCAGCAGAGCAGTATTGATTTCATAAGACTCAACATCATTAAGAGGAGCAATGGAGTACTAAGGAAATCATTATTATTGGTATTCGAGAAATCACACAATTTGGTATTATCTTGCGCCATGGCAACAAGTAATCCAACACACAAGCAAACAGAAAAAGGCAAGCGAAAAGAGAGGAGGAGATTGGGAAAGAGATGGCGAATAAAACAGCAAGGGTGAAGTGGGGGAGAGGAAAACGAGAGGCAAATGGCAAATAATGTAAATGCAAGGGAGATGGGTACTTGGTATGTCTTGACTTTAGCGAAGACCTCCCCGGCAACGGCGCCAGAAATCCTTCTTGCTACGTCTTGAGCTTGCGTTGGTTTTCCTCGAAGAGGAGAGGGTGATGCAGCAATAGTAGCGTAAGTATTTCCCTCAGTTTTTGAGAACCAAGGTATCAATCCAGTAGGAGGCTCCTCAAAAGTCACATGCACCTACACAAACAAACTGAGAACTCGCAACCAACACGATAAAGGGGTTGTCAATCCCTTCAGGGCCACTTGCGAAAGTGACATCTAATAAAGATAGTATGATAAGATAAATATATTTTTGGTATTTTATAATATATATGCAAAAAGTAAAGATGCAAATAAAAGTAGATTGAAAGCAAATATGATAAGAGATAGACCTGAGGGCCATAGGTTTCACTAGTAGCTTCTTCAAGATAGCATAAGTATTATGGTGGGTGAACAAATTACTGTGAAGCAATTGATAGAAAAATGCATACTTATGAGATTATCTAGGCATGATCATGTATATAGGCATCACGTCCATAACAAGTAGACCGACTCCTGCCTGCATCTACTACTATTACTCCACACATTGACTGACTCCTGTCTGCATCTAGAGTATCAAGTTCATAAGAACGGAGTAACGCATTAAGCAAGATGATATGATGTAGAGGGATAAACTCAAGCAATATGATATAAACCCCATCTTGTTATCCTCGATGGCAACAATACAATACATGCCTTGCAACCCTTTCTGTCACTGGGTAAGGACACCGCAAGATTGAACCCAAATCTAAGCACTTGTCCCATGGCAAGAAAGATCAATCTAGTAGGCCAAACCAAACTGATAATTTGAAGAGACTTGCAAAGATAACTCAATCATACATAAAAGAATTCAGAAAAGATTCAAATATTATTCATAGATAAACTTGATCATAAACCCACAATTCATCGGATCTCGACAAACACACCGCAAAAAGAGTTTACATCGAATAGATCTCCACAAGAGAGGGAAAGAACATTGTATTGAGATCCAAAAAGAGAGAAGAAGCCATCTAGCTAATAACTATGGACCCGTAGGTCTGTGGTAAACTACTCACAACTCATCGGAGGGGCAAGGATGTTGATGTAGAAGCCCTCCGTGGTCGATTTCCCCTCAGGCAGAGTGCCGGCAAAGGCTCCAAGATGGGATCTCGCGGATACAGAAGGTTACGGTGGAGGAAATTCTGTTTCGTGATGCCCCTGGATGTTTTCACGGTACGTAGGTATATATAGGAGGAAAAAGTACATCGGTGGCCGCCCGAGGGGCCCATGAGACAGGGGGCGCGCCCTACAGGGGAGCGCGGCCTCCTATCTCGTGGGGGCCTCGGCTGCTTCTTGACTTGCACTCTAAGATATCCGGATCACGTTCGTTCCAAAAATCATGCTCCCGAAGGTTTCATTCCGTTTGGACTCCGTTTGATATTCCTTTTCTTCGAAATACTGACATAGGAAAAAAAACAGCAATATGGGTTGGGCCTCCGGTTAGTAGGTTAGTCCCAAAAATGATATAAATGTGTAAAATAAAGCCCATAAACATCTAAAAAGGGTTATATAATAGCATGGAACAATCAAAAATTATACATACGTTGGAAAAAATGTGATACCATGTGAGTCGGGGAAAATGCACCTTGGGTGCTGCTCATTGTATTGCTATGAATATATAGCTGCTACATGTACACGGCCCTTCAGCGCAGGAGAAAGAGAGAGAGAAGGGGACGTGCGATGTGAGGAGGGAGAGTGGGGATCGTGCATGGCATGCAAGCCCATGCATACGTGATCACTAACTGCTAACACAAAACACGGGGGAAGTTCATTGTTTTTTTTTATTTGCATGTAATAAAGTTCATTGAGTTTATGCCTGAGTTCCGTGACTATTCTATTCGACTCAGTCGGACGCATGGTCGATGGAATTCACCAAGTTTCAGTTAAATCAATGCACACTGAAATATTTACAATTTTGACAAATTCCAGTACTACACTGGAATTCATATAGTTTTTGGAATGTTCTCGTAATTATCAATTATTGTATTATATTTGCTATGAATATTTTGGCCCTCTGGCTGAAATGCAAATAAAAAAACGGATTTCCCGGATTATTGGTTGTGGCTGAAATGTAGTTCTAAATCTGAATGGAAAAACCAACTCGGAACGTATGTGGTCAACAATTCCTATTACACGCATTGTGTAGGAATTCGGCTCGTAGAAACTGACTGATGACCCACAAGTATAGGGGATCAATCGTAGTCCTTTCGATAAGTAAGTGTGTCGAACCCAACAGGGAGCAGAACAAAATGACAAGCGATTTTCAGCAAATTAATCTCTGCGAGCATTAAAATTATCGGTAAAAATAGTTGTGAGAGCAATGCCTCTAAGCGCCCCATCCGAAGCAATCAGAGCTCGAAGGCCATATAGATACGTTGGAGCTGTATCAGTATGCGATAGTGGGGTCCATCCCACACGACTCAGAAAACCATCGGCGATGGAGGCTCCGGTCACACACTCTTAGCTAATATGCTTGTGTGCGATCGGGGGAGCAAATGCAGACATTTTATTGGACAAGCCGTTTGAGATAGTCTTGCCATCCCACACAGTAATGACAGAACAAATGTTTGTGTTGTCAGACCACATCACATAGAGCTTTCTGTATGGCCTCGTGTCTGATAGGTGGAGCGATCACGGACGCTCTGCCTTAGTTAAGTGTTTGCATTATTCAAGTATATTACACACGGTTCGGAAAAGAAAACTGTATGACATCGAGCTATTGATCACACACACTTTTACAAATAGAAACGTTTGCAAGGTGTCATGACCCATTTAGCACGTTTATTAGTTCACTATTAATGCTCCCAGTATAACGAAAATTCAAATTTCATATGGAACAGTTGTTTACCACTTTCATATCAGGCACACAATTATATTTTAACATCACAGTACGACAGCTATGTCACAAAAACATAGTAGACCATATAGCTAGTTCACCTTCATAAGAACAAAGTATGTTAGGCACAATACTAGATCAATATATTCACTAATTTCCCTAATCGGCTTATGGTTGTTGGTGGATGCGTGCATGATCAGCCAAATTCGTGTTCTCCAGATCTGCTTTCAGTTTAGTAAGAGCCTGCTTTGTACTACCCAACTGGGAAAGGGCATCCTCCTTGTAGAATACCACTTCAGCAAAGTTTAATTTTAAAAATCTGAGCTCATTCCCCATCTTCCTCTTTTTCACCGTATCTTGAAATATTCTTCAGCATTCACAACTTTTTTCTCTAAGCGTATCTTTATTCTCTTCCTCATACGTGCTCCAAAGCTTTGCTATGCACATCTCCGAAGACTGTGGCCACTCTTGGTGAACCCACCCCTTGTAAGAACACTTCCGTTCATCCTATAATATTTAAAACTAAATCAGCTACAAGTAGAAAGAATGGGCTAGGAACTTAGAAAATTACCAAATACATATATGGAAAAAATTAAGAAACACATTAATTATGACATATCTTCTCAAAAAGTTCAATGTGCTGATGAATTAATTGCTATTGAGGCAACCACCAAATTCAGCAACAACACAAGCTAAAATTAACTGCAACAACACTGCAAGTTCTTAGTCATGTATAATAGCAAATTGACTATTTTATGAGGAAGCTAAATATAATTGCAATAGTACAATGATATTGTTGGAATGACATCAAATTAATACTAATAGGTGTCTACATGCACAAATTCAATAACATAGAACTAATAGCACTAAGGTCTAAGGCCCTCCATTGTGTAGGCCAAAACATGTGCCAAATCAACTTTTGCTACATTTCGCACGGGTGTCCGGCACTATCGTGCCGATGCCAGAGGAAAAATTCAGGCAACCGGAGCACCTAGTTGCTCCGAGGCCCAGTTCCTGCGTGCCATAACATATTAATATTTTGCTGCTAGACTTTTTCGACGTGGAGCAAAGTTGGCTGCACAAACTTCCGAAGTGGTGTCAAATAATTTTCTCACAGCACCGCTGATGACATAGCAACATTTTTAGATACTAGGTAGAGCTATGACAGTTTCTCAATGACATCCAGAATAACATAGCACAGTGACATTGTCCGAATCACATCTAACAAATGATTTCTAACAAGAAAAGTGGGGCGTAGCTTCTCTACACCTGCCAGAAACTTCCTGCCACTGTTCACAGATTCAATAGCCACTAACTTCATGCATGAAGATTTATGCTGACAACGAGTAGGCAAGATCTTCAGCTACACTGCTCCATTCCTTGCAAGTGGTGGTCCTAGTGACCTACAAGAGGAAGAAATGTCTCAAATCAGGCACCGGGTAAAAATCCTCGATTCCAAATCATGACCCTAAGCCCACGGGGGTGAGAGAGAGGAGAGAGGCATATCCGGCTAGTGACGGAGTAGTCGTCATCGGAGCAGGAACCGCTGGAGAGGTCATTCTAGACGACACATCAAAGCATTTGCCGCAGCGTGAACCTGCCCTCATCACTAGCCCCACTAACCAAAGCATCTCCAAGATAATTCTCCCAAGTGGGAAAAACTACTCCATGGACGTCATCATCCAAACAAATGTCACTTGGACCTCCGATTTACCGTGGATTAGGAGGCAACTAGGCAAGAACCGCTCCGATGACACCTTCAACAAGGTAACAATGCCCAAAGGCATCACCATTCTTGGCCCAGAAAAATAAAATCCGAGCATAGTTTTCTCCATGCATCTTGCCGCGGCCTTACAATTTGTCTTGCAACGCACTGACCGGGATTGAACCACATTAACGCCACATGCAGTGGATGAGCCACAAGTCGTGGACGTGCCACCAGGCACCAAGCGCCACGCGCTAGACGAATGCTCGCCGAGCCAGTGAACCCCCGAGTCAGACTCTGTGCACAACCCCGATTAATTGACTTGTGTTCTCTATTTGGGTCCATAAGAGGAGTGGTATTTTGTCACCGGTAACGGATCAAATTCTTTCTCAGATACCCACTCCATCCCAAAATAAGTCTCTCAAGCTTAAACAATTTTGTACTAGAGTTAGTACAAAGTTGAGACACTTATTTTGGGAGGGAGGGGTAGTAATGTGGGACTAAGTTTCTCACCACTTATCAAGCATGAGTGGAACTTTAAAAAAATCTACAATTATTGCTAAACTAAATGGGCCTAGCCCAATAACTGTAAAAATCCTTCACTCACTCCGGCGATATTATGTGCTCATGTACTGACATTGACCAGGGGTCGGTCGGTCAACTGCATCTAGAATTAGTACCACGTACCCCTAAAAAAACTGGAATTACTGCGTTGACGACGGGGACCAGTCTTCTAGGGGCAATATACACCGTCTTCCACTGACATTGACAAGGGGTCGGTCGATCAACTGCATCTAGAATTACCGAGTAGCACTAAAAAAACAGGAATTCCCGTGTCGACGACGGGAACCAGTCTTCTACGCGCAATATACCCCGTCTTCCACGGGCAATATACTTTTCAACTGAGGTGACCTGGGGTCGGTCCAAGTCTCTGGGCTGCTTCTTGGTTCCGCATGATTTGAATCCGCCTAGTACTGGTTTAAGAATGCTCCAGTGTCCCAAGCATCAAACACTCACTGGCAATCGTCTCGCTAGCTTCACTTTTAAGCTGCAGCTAGCCATCTTAGTATATCAGTTCCAACTGGAAACGCGTAAGCTCAATTCTAGCTACCTTGGCCTATTGTTTTTCTTTCTACTACTCATTCGTTCTCTTCCTTAGAGAATAGAATACTCATTCATTCTTAGTTTGAAGAAATGGAACATTGTCTCTTTGCAGGAACTTAACCAGCTCGAGTATCTTCCGCGCGACCCTCCGGAGATGGCACAGATGGTACGCACCCCTCCTCTCGGACAAACACACACCCTTTTGTTTGTTTACTAATAGTTTGATTGATCATTCATTCGGCTTATATTAAGCATGCAACCAAACAGCTATATACTCTTACCTCCGTCCAAATAATTGTCTTATAGTAGTATCTGGATACTTATACCTAACACAAAAATGTGTCAAGGCGTGTCTAGGTATACCCATATCTAGACAAATATAAGACAATTAATTCAGGACGAATGAGAGTATATGTTACTCCTTCCGGTCCTAAATAAGTCTTTTTAGATATTCTAATACGGACTACATATGAAGCAGATGGATGAAACTATATTCCAAAATATGTCTATATACAATCATATGTAGTCACTATTGAAATCTCTAAAAAGATTTACGGATGGAGTAGATTGCTTGTAGTACTATTGCGATGCACACAAACATGAGAAGTACTGAAACTGGTAGGATCAGTCGATTCCATAGATATATTTCTAGGTTGAACACGACGGTCTAAACGTGCCTTCTTTGAAAGAAAAAAATCTTCAAAAAAGTGGTCGTTACACTTTTCTTTGCAGGGAAAACACCTATCCCCATCTATAAAACACGTACGAGCTGCCGCTCCACCCTCATTAGGCAAAAGCAGTGGCTGCTATATGCTGTCACACGTGCCCCTATGAACGCAGGAACTCACACCCTACCTCTATAAGCACCTTGACGATACTGAGCTGCCACAACGTCATGAGATTGACAAAGTCACCACAGGCGCTCCTTCCTTGACAGGAATGTCAGCTCCCACTGTACGAACACACCTGTGGGTGTTAGACTAAATCCAAGAAAATGCGAGAACCAATGCCCATATTAGGACTTGACCTTGGAGGGCCGGTTCCACCAAAATTAATCTAACTATCTGAGCTACCCTCATTTCAGTATTTTTTTCTCATATTGGTAGTGTGCCCCACATCTTCGCCTAGTAGATCCCCATCCTTTTGGGTTTACAAGTAATTTTGGACACCACCTAATGACATTTTGACCATTAGTTCTTATTGTAAATAGTTGCACATTATGAAACCATGTCTCGATATGAGTTTTTTTTTTGAAGTTTTTGAATATTGATTGTTATTCGTGCTCCCTCTATATTACACTGTAGTGCCTATGGATTTTGTCTGAAATCAACCTTCGTAAACTTTAACCAAACTAATAAGAACAAATTTCAACATCTACAATATCAAACCACCCTCATTTGACCGTCATGAAATATATCTCCGAATTGTATCAAAGTTAGAAAGTTTGACTTTGGACAAAATCTATGTGCACAATATTGTAAAACCAATGTGGTATATTGGTAGACAACGCTAAAAGAAAGTTTACTGCTAGATATAAATACTAAAGGGAGTTCTATTTTCGAATGTGTGGAGCAGGGTCGTCGTACTTTCCGGCATTTACATTATGAGGGTGTTGACTGAACAATCATCCTATAATAAGTAGTCCCTTATGTTCAAAATATAAGATATATATTTGTTTGTTAACGTAGCCCTTCTACAAATAATGGCTATATTAATATAAGGTTTATATGCCATAAAATTATGATTATGAGCATCAATCTAGTAATTAGCATCAATCATGTATGACATAAACCATAATTCTTGAATACTAATTGAGTAATTCTTGATCAAACTTTTGTGTTAATGATACAATATATGATTTTTGTTTTTGGATGGATGTAATATTACTTAATTAATTTTCAGGTTGAATTGACGAGCCGTTGCCTTGCTTTGGCGGAAGGAGTGGTCACTATGGTGTGCCCGGTGCTCCTGGCGCTGGCTATCAAGAAGATCAACTGGAAAGGCAAGGTGGAAGAGCCCGTTGTTCCAATGGCTACGCTCCTCATTGCCAGTGTGACTCTCATCACGGGGATCTACCCGTTGCTTGCATGTTGTGTCTCGAAGTTTTTCCCGAATATGGCTAAAAGATGCACCCATGTTTCCAGCAGTGTGGCTGCACACTTGTCCTCTATTTGCCTCATCCTACTCGCCTGCTTTATCTCGGGCATAATCTTGCCTCTGAAATATGTGGTCGCCATCGGCGGGGCCGTCATTCTAGTTGCCATCGGGGTTCTCTTAATCCTGCGCTCCTGTGCCAATGCATCCCAGCCGAACACGATTACTCCAAGTCCCACGGGGGAAGCAGAGGAAATAAACAAGGAGCTGGGCACCAAGGAAGCAGAGAGAATAAACAAGGAAGCAGAGAGAATAAGAAAGGAGGCAGATGAGAGAATAGAAAAGGAGGCAGATGAGAGAAGAAAGGAGATCCACGATATACTGGACAAGACGCACGAGTTCATGTCCGGTGTCACCGGAATTCTGTTCCTGGGCTTGGAAGGTTTGGCACTGGAAGGTCTCATCAGCACATGCCATGGGATACCCGATGCTGTCCGGAGACCAGTCATGTTCAGCTTCATCTTCTGCGCCATCGGTGCGTCCCTAATGTTCCTCACCATGATCTATCCGCTTACGGTCACAACAGAAAAGGCAAGCATTGTACGTATGACCTTCGGCTTTGACCTTCTCATGACTGGTGGTACCGTTGCAATACTGACCATCATTATGGAGAAACTCATGGGACATAAAGGGCTTCTGCTCTTAAGCTCCCCAGCCCTAATCTTATTTGACGTGGTGTACCGACTCGTCATCAAACCGGGAGTCGCACTGGGTACACAGCAATCACAAACGACTCTCCCAATCTCCAACGGATCCACGCCTTCTTCTCTGGGATCCCCCCTCCGCCCCACCGGCGACAAGCAACAAGATGCTAAAGCGGCGCCGCTTGGACTGACCAAGGTTACGTTTGCCGGGTTCTGGGCCATGTCGGTGACAACCATCAGCACTGGTTCCCCCAACCACTGGTTCCTGATATTTGCAGCGACAGCTATTGCTTCTGGTCTCTTTTGGAGGCTCCTCACGCACAGCAAAAATAAGGACATGGTGGAAACTGCCAATGCTGCTTCCTTCTTCACTCATTTATGCATTGCAGTTGCTACGGTCCTATTCACGGTAATGGCATGGGAGGCCGCCAATAAATTGCAAGTGAACACGTGTGCAAGCCGGCAGTGAACGAGATTCAAGTGTCACCCTCCTACTGTATGTCACAAAAATTCACGTTCAGCATATGTGGTGTTAACGCCGGAGTATCGTATTGTATATCAGGTGTTTATGGATAATAAATAAAAAGAGAATATTCCGAAAATTTACGTTTCCACTCAACAAAAAGTTACAGGTAGACTCATCTTCTGTAATATAAGTATAATATCACACATTTGGGATTTTTCTTTCTCCGCTGTTAAATCATATATAGCACCTGTGAGCAAAGAGGGGCAGCGGAAGCGACCAAAACCGCGAGTTAGTTCTTCATAGGCATTTCAGCAAAAACATTGTGTGCATGTAGGAAATCTGAATCATACACGAGAGTTGGATCCCTTCGTACTGATCTGGGTGAAAACTTGCCTTCGGCTCCTACTAAGGCCGGCGGTGGCGGTGCTATCTGCGTCGTTCCCTTCTTGAAGGCACCGCCGTGGAGAAGTTCAAGGCCACTCTCTGCTACCTCCGGGGGAAACCCCAGATCGGATGTTCGGATGACGACGGCGCTCTGGTGTCGTTGCTCCCTTGGGGGCGTCATTCTTGGAGGTACACACGTGATCGAGGGACCAAAGGATGGATTCTTTTGTGGAGTGATGCTTCATCCTACACACTGATGGCGACGGATCTTGACGGCGTGGCGCAGTGCAGATTCGGAGTTCGCTGTGGGAGGATGAACTCGCGCAGGAGGACGAAGCTGTCGGGCGTCGTGGTGGCGTCGATGGCAGAGAGACCTGGCACGGTACATGCAACAATACAACTCTGAAGATGGTTTGGTGGCAGGTGGTTGTGGCGGCCTCATACCCGGCAGGCGTCCTGGTTGAGGACTGCGCCGGACTGGTAGGTGCCCCATACCCAACAGGCGTCCTGGTTGGGACCTCAGGTCTTAGATGTTTAGGTTTGGCTGTGATGTCTGTTTGGTATTAGGGCCAGACTATCTGCGCCCCTTCGGATAGGTGTAGCGACAGTTGTTACTTAGACAGTGGCTTTAGTCTTGCTGTTGTATGGCTTTGTAAGGTCTTGTGAGAATAATTAATAAAATAGCCGGGGGTCATCCTCCTTTTCTAAAAAAAATGTGAACGGATCAGAGATTAGACGCCCAAAGACCCCAGAAACCCGTCTAGAACAGAGAACCCTAGCCTCCAAAAGGCATCTAGAGGGGGGATTGGTAACGAGGAGGTCGCCATCACCACCACCTCGTGCAAGGGAACGCCGGCATCAATCATCATCACCATCATCTTCACCGCCAACCATGTGACGCCTGGATAATTAAGCTACAGTGAACCAAAGCCCAAATCCCACGCCACCGCGTGCACGCGCCTCGCCGCCGGAAGGGGGAAAAAATGCCCCGCCGCCACCTTCCCTGGGGCACGCGCGGGCTCCAACGGTGGCCCCTCCGTTGGCGGTGATGCAGGGGAGTGGGGAGAGGAGAGCCCTTGCGGCAGCGGCGCTAGGTTCCCCCATACCGCCCTAGCCAGGCGACGCGGGGGTCGGGACCATGTTAAATTAGCTTTTGCCAATTTTCAAAAAAAAATGTTAGCTTATACACTAAATTAAAATCAGGAAAATAAATCCTCTTTGGTGTCTTCTTTCCTATAACAAGGAAAATTCGTAAAGGAACTCATTATGATGTACTATATGCTTAGTGCTGGACTTATGCCCACATTGGAATGTGGTGACTGCTGGAGTAGGCACAATTCATGACACCCATCACCTCACAACAGTAGCAATTAGCAAGATAGCAGATGGACAAGTATCTCACTTAGAAGTATCCGGGCAGTTCCTCGTAGACAGCTATACTTCGGTGGCTTCTGAGTCTAGTATATCACTGATGAAAGTGGCATATAGTACTTCTCATAGTCAAACATGCTAAGCCACCATTAACCGTTGTGCCGTGATGTAGAGTGCAAACTAGCATGCCGATGCCTTGAAGTCCTAGATAGGAAGGAGTAGCTAAGGTGATGATAGATAGTTCGGCAGCTTTATTAGTAACTCAGATAAGCTCAGTTTTAGAGCTGATCAAGAGGCTCCAATTTGGAGAGGTTACTGCAATGTTTCTCACATCTCCAGAGTCTCCCGGTTCTGCTTTGCCGTGAGCAAAAGGTCAGATCAGCATATCATGTCGAGACAGCAGTCCTCAATGTTGCTGAAGACCTCCTGATGTCTTCCATGTCTACGAGTAATCACGCAATTAATTTTCAAGGAGGCAAATAGTAAGACATCATGCAATGTTTGGGGATCAGCTAAATACGAACAATCCTACAGGAGGAAGTTGGTATAAATATAATTGGGAAAGCATCCAGATCCTCAGCTATCATCATGGAATAAATAAGGATGATGACAATAAATCAAAGGGACATATGGTGGGTGACTTGTTGGTGTCTAACCCTAAACCCTAGCAACCCTAGCTCTACCCCCCTCTCTCTCTCTTCGCCTCGCTCACTTTTTGCTCTCAAACATTAGACGAAGTTGGAAGAAGAAGATCAAAAGAATGGTGGACACAGGAGTTTTTCCGGCGCACGAACGCCTCCTTCCTTTCCTCGAGCACGAACTTGACAATGTAACCCTGTTACAACGCCACCGCGCGGCTTTATACCCCGAGCTAGCGCACCGGGCACGCACCCACGCATCCACTCGCACCCCGATCCTGTCTGCGCTCTCCTCACTCTGACTGCGCACGCGCCGCGCCAGGACGCGCGCGTCTCGCAGTAAGCTCCAACGGATTGCGCCCGATCACACCGCACGGCTCGCCAACAGAACACCCACTCACACACACCTACGGTGTACAAGTCCACGGACACACCCGTGCACTCCACACGTACGCACACACACACGTCCCGCCACGGACCCGACGTGTCGAACACGCCCAGCGCGCGCCCATACACGCGCCCGACGCGCCCCGCTCGTTCTCGCGGCTTATTTGCCCAACACACGCGCCCTAAGCCGCGGTTCAGAACAGTCCGGCATCCTCGACGTCACCGTCCACCAGCAACGCTCGCTTGGCCGTCCGTGCGTTCCGCAGCTGACGGCAATCACGCTTGAAGTGACCGCGCTCGCCGCACTTGTAGCAGTGCCCGTGTCTTTTGCCGCCGTAGCCCGAAGCCACGCTGCGCACGTCGTCGTCCCACGCACCTCCTTGCCGCCACTCCCACACCCGCCTTTGCGCCGCTGTGTGCATGAGCTATCCGTCTGCTCGCTCGTTGTCCGCCTGCCCATGATGCCACAGCCGCTCGTCGAACGCCTTCAGCCGACCCAATGCCTCCTCGAACGCCATCGTGCCGACGTCGTAGAACTGCTCGTTCCCGGCCACTGCCGCATACATGCGATCCGGCACTGAGTCGAGCAGCGTCTTCACGAGGGCGGCGTCCTCCAGTGTTGAGCCGAGCCCCGCGAAGCGCGCTGTGATACGTCTGCAACGTATCTATAATTTACAAAGCATTCATGCTATTTTATTATTTGTTTTGAATGATTATGGGCTTTATTATACACTTTTATATTGTTTTTGGTACTAACCTATTAACCGGAGGACCAGCCCATATTGCTGTTTTATTGCCTGTTCAGTATTTCGAAGAAAAGGAATATCAAACGGAGTCCAAATGGAATGAAACCTTCGGAAGAGTTATTTTTGGAACGGAACCAATTCCAGGAACTTAGAGTGCAAGCCAGGGGATCATCGAGGAGGCCACGAGACAGGGGGCGCGCCCACCCCCCTAGGCGCGCCCTACCCTCTCATGGGCCCCTCGAGGCTCCCCTGACTGACTTCTTTCGCCTATATAAGCCTACGTACCCTAAAAACATCGAATATCAAGATAGACGGGAGTTCCGCCGCCGCAAGCCTCTATAGCCACCAAAAACCTCTTGGGAGCCCGTTCCGGCACCTCGCCGGAGGGGGAACCCATCACCGGTGGCCATCTTCATCATCCCGGCGCTCTCCATGATGAAGAGGGAGTAGTTCACCCTCGAGGCTGAGGGTATGTACAAGTAGCTATGTGTTTGATCTCTCTCTCACTACTAGAAAAAGGGTTATAGATGGGATTGACCCTAATGGCGCACCAGACAAGCGGTGTGCCATTAGTATATACTAATGGCGCACCACCTTCTGATACGCCATTAGAGTTGAAAGTACTAATGGCGCACCTAGCCCAAGGTGCGCCATTAGTATCAAAAAAAATTTAACTAGTGCGCCTGTCCAAACATACTAATGGCGCATCCAGACTCAGTGCGCCATTACTAGTTCTAACTAGTAATGACGCACCTGTCGGAAAGTGCGCCACTAATGTTGTTTTTTATTATATTTTTATTCCTTTTTTTGCAAAACTAGTAATGGCGCACTGTGAAACAGTGCGCCATCAGTATGTTTTTTTTTGCAAAACTACTAATTGCGCACCATCAAAAGGTGCGCCATTAGTAACCTGGATTACTAATGGCGCATTTAGAGTTGGTGCGCCATTAGTAAGTGGGCAGCAACAAGATATTTTGGACAGCCTCTCCTACCCACACTCACTTTCTCCCCACTTCATTCTCTCCACCTCCTCCTTGTCTCGGGTGCCTCCTCTTTTTCACCTCATTTCCACCATAGATTCATTCAAATTAATTGGTTAAATTACCTTGTTTTGATAGGTAAGTAAGGGGGGAAGCTATATTTATGTTGTTCTCCCTACAACAATGTGCACATGCACTTTTTATGGCCTAGCTAGATCTATGTATGTTCGTGGTGTTGCATATGTTTGTGGTGTTGCATATGTGTTTGTGTTTGGAGGTGTACCGGTATTTGAAATGCGATAGTTGCCAAAATTTTACCGGAATGTTGATTCATTTCCGTTTCGGCGAAAATTTTGGCATTAAGCATTCTTTTTGGTCCTATTTTTAGGGAAAGTCATGCCAAATTTTTTCTTGGTTCTAAAATATCGTTTTGCTCTACCCCGCAGGTGACCATGGTCCGCACGATGACCGAAGGCATCGTGAATAGGTTTTTGAGGTCTGCGAAGGCCGAGATGCTTCAAAAGAATGAGACGGAGATAAGATGTCCGTGTCGAAGATGCAAGCTGAAGAGCCTTATTGCAGACCCGGATTCTGGGCAGGTGCGGGACCACCTGCTCTTGCGTGGTTTCATGGATGGCTATTAGTGGCAAGGTGATGAAGATGACTACGAAGTCGTCCATGGGGGCCGGGAAAGAAATGAGGAAGGGCAGCAAGACAACCACCACGGCTCGGGCGGGCGAGAAGACAAAGAATCCCCAGGAGATGATCACGACGGTGATGCTGTACACAGTCATCATATAGAAGATGCAGGACATGATGATGAGGAAGATGCCGGAGCAGACGACGGGCATGATCATGAAGATGATGATGCCGGCGGAGCAGACGACGCTGGACCATCGATGGGCTGGGTGCAGGACCCCCATATTCAAGAGCTGCTTCTCAAGCAGACGGATAACGCCAGAGCTGCCGCCGGAGAGAAAGCCAAGATGGATCAACTTGAGTTAGACGCGGTTACTCCATTGTATGAAGGATGCAGGCCCGAGGATACCCGCCTGAAAGTAACGCTCATGGCTCTGGAGATGAAGGTAAAACACAAAATGACCGACGCATGCTTCGACGAGAACATGTCATTCTGGCACGAACATCTTCCCAAGGGGAACAAGTGCCCGACCAGTTTGGAGGAGACGAAGAAAATCGTGTGTCCTCTCGATTTACCGCACGTGAAATACCATGTGTGCATGAACAATTGCATCATTTATCGGGCCGAGCATGCGGAGTCTACCATATGTCCGGTGTGCGGCGTCACTCGATACAAGAAGAGGAAGAAAGCTCCTCGAAAAGTGGTGTGGTACTTTCCGATCACTCCTCGTCTGCAGTGGTATTTCGCGGACCCTAAGGTAGCAAAGCTCATGCGTTGGCACGCAGATAGGGACGAGAAGAAGCGAGAAGATGACGCAAATGATCCGGAGATAGATAAAAAAGACAAGATGCTGAGTCACCCTATGGATGCGAGCCAGTGGCAAGCGTTGAACTTCGAAGACCTAGAATTTGGGAACGATCCAAGGAACATCGTGCTGGGCGCGAGCACTGATGGAGTCAATCCGCTTGGCAGCCAGAGAAGCACACATAGCACCTGGCCTATGTTTGTGTGGATGTACAACCTTCCCCCCTGGTTGTGCATGAAGAGGAAGTACATTCACATGAGTATGCTAATTGAAGGACCGAAACAAACAGGGAACGACATCAATCTGTATCTAGGGCTGCTGAAAGAGGAGCTTGACACGCTGTGGAAAACGCCAGCCAATACGTGGGACGCCGCAGAGAAAGAATATTTCCCTATGAGAGCCGCACTGCTCACGACGGTGCACGACTATCTCGGTTACGGATATCTCGCGGGGCAGGTAGTCCACGGATTTTCTGGATGCGTAAGGTGCATGGATGACACAACGTATCGCCAGCTAGATAGAGATCCTGGGTCTTCGAAAACCGTGTTCATGGGACATCGAAGGTGGCTTCGCAACGATGACCCGTGGAGGAAACGCAAGGATCTGTTCGATGGTGAAACCGAACCCCGAAAACTCCCGTGTACGAGGAGCGGCGAGGAAATAGACAAGCTGTTGAAAAATTGGAAAGACTTCCCACTGCCGGGAAAGAAGCAAAAGGCGCCAGAGCCGGGAAAGAAGCGAAAGGCGCTAGAGCCGCTGCTGAAGGTATGGAAAACGAGGTCTGTTTTCTGGGACTTGCCGTACTGGAAGATCCACCGTGTGCCTCACAACCTTGATGTCATGCATATCACGAAGAACGTGTGCGAGAGTCTGCTTGGTACCTTGCTCAACATGCCAGAGAGGACCAAAGATGGGCCGAAAGCAAGGGCAGACTTGAAATCAATGGGCATCAGGCAGGAGCTTCACGCTAATGATGATGATGATGATGATGATGAGGCGAAGCAAGACACAGTAAGTCGACGCAAAGGCAAAAAGGCCAAGAAGACCGGAAATGACTACCCTCCTGCGTGCTTCACTCTAAGTCAGGAGGAGATCGAGCAGTTTTTCACCTGCCTCCTAGGAGTAAAACTTCCTTACGGTTACGCGGGGAAGATAAGCAGATACCTAGACCCAGCGAAGCAGAAGTTCAGTGGGATGAAGTCTCACGACTGTCACGTGCTGATGACGCAGATACTTCTAGTTGCAATCCGTGGGATCATGGACGCGCACGTCCGTGAAACGCTATTTGGCCTATGCAACTTTTTCGACGTCATCTCTCGGAAGTCGATTGGCGTGAGGCAACTCAGAAGGCTACAGGAAGAGATCTTGGTGATACTATGCGAGCTTGAGATGTACTTCCCACCCGCATTCTTCGATGTTATGGTGCCTCTGCTGGTCCATATAGTGGAGGATATCATCCAACTCGGGCCAACGTTCCTGCACAGCATGATGCCGTTCAAAAGGATGAATGGTGTCGTCAAAGGATACGCTCGCAACATGTCACGTCCAGAGGGAAGTATAGCCAGGGGCTTTCTGGCCGAAGAGTGCATCTCCTACTGCACGAATTATCTAGGCATCGAGAACCCCGTTGGTCTGCCCGTCAACAGGCACCTCGGCAGGCTCGCTGGATGGGGTCACCGTGAGGGTCGCCGCGAAATGCATGTCGACTTAGAGGGTCGACTCGCCGACTTTGAAAGAGCAAACCTAGTCGCGCTACAACACATAGACGTGGTCGATCCTTGGGTGGTAGAGCACAAAACCTTTATTAAGAAGACATACAATGACCGAGGCCAACAGAGGACGGACGGAGATATAATCAAAGAGCACAACTCATGTTTCACGCGTTGGTTCAAGCAGAAGCTTCTGTCGTACCCTTTACATGAGGATTCTTCCGCGGAAGAACAACTTATATTCGCCTTATCACAGGGCGCCGAGCACAACCTGATGACCTATGAGGCGTACGATATCAACGGCTACACATTCTACACCGAGGCCAAGGACATGAAGAGCGATGGTTATCAGAACTCCGGGGTAACGATGGAATCCTACACCGGTAATGACAAGGACAGATACTACGGAAGGATCGAGGAGATCTGGGAGCTGAGCTACGCTGGACAGAAGGTCCCGATGTTCCATGTCAGATGGGCGAAGAGCATCCTAAAAGAAGACCGGTATTTCACCACCATGGTTATACCCGAAGCCAAATCCAAGACCGCGGGCGCAAACGTCACCGCAAAAAATGAGCCATGGGTACTGGTTTCCCAAGTTGACCAATGCTTCTTCATTACCGACCCGTCAAAGTCCAGTCGTGTTGTCGTGAGGAGAGGCAAAAGGAAGATCATCGAAATGGATGGAGTAGCCAATGAGCAAGACTTAGACAAGTACGGCGACCCGAGGATGGAACATGACGACGATGATGAAGTAGCAGCATACACCACAAGAAGAAGTAGGACCACCCTACCTAAAGGACGTCCGTTCCACGGAAGAACTCCATTTGTGAAAAAGAAGGGCAAGAAGATTGTGAACAGATAGCTAGCTAAGATCGATTGTATTTAAATCGTAGCCTTCATTTCTCGATTGTATTTCATGGGCACTTTTTGAACTATCATGAATATTTTTAAATTTCATGGACACTCGATCTTGATCCCCCTCCATCTTGATCGCTATCCCACCTCGCCAGATCCGGTCCCCCTCGCCGCCGAGCACCCCCCGGTCCACCGGCCGCCGCCGACGACCCCCCGCACCCTCGATTCCCCTACTCAACCGCCGCCGCCGACCCCCCGCACCCCTCCCCTACTCA